>NC_086326.1:131193257-131509257 GCF_036172605.1 Pelobates fuscus
GATTAGTTTACATTTTCTTCTAGCACTTTTCAGTATTTATCCCACAAAGCAATATAATTACTGTTCATTGCATGAAAGAGAATAATATTTAATCACTAATGCTTATCTATTACACATACACAAACACTAACTAATTAAAGGGACACTGTAGTCACAATAACAATTTCATCTCTTTGTATTGGTATTAGTGCCTGAAATTCCCTGGCACTGTCTGTTCATTCAGTGTTAAAGGGACACTGTAGGCACCCAGACCACTTCAGCTCATTAAAGTGGTCTGGGTGCCAACTCCCAGCACCCTTAACCCTGCAAGTGTAATTATATATATATATATATATATATATATATAATAATTACCTCTGCGTTTTAAGTCCTCCTCTTGTAGCTGTCTACCAGACAGCCACTAGAGGGACTTCCGGATTCTTAGATGACCTTTGGTCGTCTAAACGACGCTGGACATCCTCACCCGATGCATGAGGGCCTCCAGCGGCCGTTTTAACCCCTTCAGCGACGTGGGATGGGGGTGGGAGGGGGTCACTCCAGGATTCTCTAGTGCCAGGAAAATGGGTTTGTTTTCCTGGCACTGGAGAATCCCTTTAAACCGTTCTAGAGCATTTTAACACTAAATAAGGGTCAATGGCCATCCCTTTGTGGAGGTGTGCCTAAGGCAGAGATTACAAACTTCCTTGTGGTCAAATCCTTCCTACCATCATTCTGAGTTTTGATAGGCTCTAAACACTCAGCTGGCACTCTTAGCCAATCACAGCTGCCCACTGCTGTTCAGGCTAATACTTCCTCATTTGCCAAAGCAGAACAGGGGGAGCGGGGCTGTTGACTCTCATTTAGCATTAGAACATAAAAACATAAAAAATGTAATGCTGAATGGAATGATGGCACCAGGAGATTCTATAACCAGCTTAATGAGGTGAAGCAGATACAGTGCCTACAGTGTCCCTTTAAGAATGGTACCATGTCACCCAATACCCAATCTAACCTAACACACAGATTTTTCTCATATAACAAAGCTGTGTGGAGTGAAGGAAGAGTGACACTGGTGGTGCAGGTATAACACAGCAGGGGTATATGCCTCTTTAAAAAGTCACACCTCATTGTTTGTGAACCATTGCTGCATGGACTGACCTTATATCTGACAATGACTTTTGGATTACTCTTGTTTGACTACGCCTTTCGAATACCCTGGTTTCTGGTCGTATATTCTGCATATTGGGCTACCACACTACAAACCCTATCACCCTCTCACATTCCTGGAGGCAATGCATTGTGCCCGGTACTCTAAAATACAGATTTATGTTTATCCAATGTTTATCATTTCTATTCACATAAAGCTTGCTTTCCGTAACATATTAGAATTAGACGTATCTTTACCTTATGTACACAGTAGAGGGGAAATAGTTTTTTAAATTTCAAAATACATAAAGTTCATAGAAATGAAAATGAAAATAGAAGAGTCTGGAACATTGCGCGCACTGCCAAATATAAATGAATCGGTTTTCCAGAATGTTCCTTAGGCTTATCTTTAAACACATCGTCCGAAATGCATATTGCCATTTACCAAGAGAAGGGAAATTCTAAATAACTTGGTGTGAGATTCCTGTACAAAATTATTATAATTACATTCATTCATTTAATAAATGCCAAAAAAAATGGCAGCACTGTTACAAAGGGGATTACATGAATGCTCAATGAATACAATAACAACCTTAGCTTTGGTTACTTATAGGCACTTTCTAAGGTTGAATAATAGAGTTTGTATTTTTGTAATCTAACCAGGTTTGAAAGTCTGTAACTGAAGCAGAAGTGCTCGTAATAACGCTGTGGAGTTTATTTACTTACTCAAAACTAGGAGAAAAATCGACACAGCAATTGTTTAATTTAGAGTTTAGACCAAAGAAGCCAGATTGGATACATTTTCAACTCATATTTTTTCAGTTCATTTTTTGGTCTAAAATTGCGATGTATTTTAGTTTTCTGCAATCTCTGGATTAGGAGTTCAGACAGACTCAAAAGTTAAGATGGGCAAAACTATATGCTGTATGGAGTGCTACTCAATGGCAAACTGAAAGGACATTTACTGTCCAGTATATATACCCTGCTCCATGGCAAAGATCTCAATAAAAGTACTCATCTTAATTAGCAAGTTGTTTACATCTATACATAGTTGTATCCAAGTGTCGGATACATTTAAAGATTTGCAGTTCTTCAAAAAAATGTAGTAAAGAAATATCGACTGAGTTCAGACAATATTTTTTTCAAATTTCGACTGGAATTAATGTCAGCCTAAATTCTAGCAGCCAAACATGATAAACAGGTAGAGAGTAAAACATCTACAATAAATATGCTCTGGCAGCACATTTATCTGACTTTTTTAACTAACAATGTTATAAAGTAAATAAAAGCCCATGGGGGTCAATATGACTCCCACAGCAGTACAAGGAAGGTTATACACCTTCCTTTAGGGCAGACAAGCCTTTGCTGAGTATATTATTTTTGTTAAATCCATTATACTATACATTTGCTAAAAGTTCAGCTAAGACAATGTGTAGCTAGAATTATACACAGACCATTTAAGCTCATGTGTAAGCACAGCAGCTGTTTGAGACGCTAAGCAAAATTGGCCAAGCAAATTAGCCAATTAGGTCTGCACAGGGCCAGAGAATCGTTAAATCTCTCCTGGATGGGCAGATATACTTGGAAACCTTTCACTCAACCATGAGAACTTTTATTAATGCACAGAGACTGCAATTTGAGATGACTTTTTTCGTGATGTCCCAAGGTGGAATACCAGCAAAACCAGAAAACTAGAAAGTGAAGACAGTGATCCATAATTGTGACTGTCGTCCCAGATTCAGGACATTTGGAATGTATGCATGCATGGCAGACTGCTTTTCATTGCTCTTTGTCCAGTACTCTGCATTACACATTGAAGGTGCAGGAATATGACATCATATCACAGTGACATTGTCTATTACAGGGAAGAAGAAAGAGAAAGACTGTTTAAGAAATATCTATAATGCCTCATAACAAAATAATCTACGCTGTAATAAGTATATAATAGGAGAGTAGGCAATAAAATGACCAGCAAAGAAGGGACCTGAAATTATCCACACACAGGACTTCTCCCCAATTCACTGCATTCCGCCTGCTACTGCAATATAATGTCCATTTGTTCCATCTAAGGACAAACACTGCTGGCTCGGCTCTGTTTTGGTAGTATCTGTCAGAGGCAGATTGTCCAATAAATTCATTTATTTTACTCTTGTTTAGAAAATTAGCATGATGTCCAATTACTGGAAGGGTAAAGGAAGGACACCTTAAGTCACTAAATCCAATAAGCTGTATGTCACCTGCTCAAAAGTGACAACCTCTCTCCTGCCAGGAAACGATGCAAAACTATTTCAATTGAACCTGCCCCTACCTACCACGCACCCCACCTCAAAAAAATAAACAAATCAGTTGAATACAATATTTTTACATAATTAAGAAGATGCTATTTTTTACATAATTAAGAAGATGCTTTTTAATAATATTAAAATTAGAATTAGGTAGTATTATTTTATTTTATTTTTTTGCTACCTGTCACCCCTCCCCTCCCCTTAAATTAAAAAAACCCAATAATATTAGGTACATATTATTGCACAACATTTGTTTTTGTATTCTTCCAACAATGACCAAACTTCAACATTTTTAATAATTTAAAGTTAAGTTAGCTATTGTTGGAAAAACAGTCATTTTGACAAACCTGTCTATTTGGTCCATCGTGATATCTCTCAAATGATTGCAAATCAATCCATAGCTGTATTGTATTTAGTTTAATAACCCATGTACTATTGATACCGGAGAAACTGACGGAAGCCAAGCACAGAGAGATGGACACAGGTTTCTTCAGGAAGGAAGAGATTCTTTATTGGATCACCGATCGGGACTCAGAGGGACTAGCGTCACCAAAATACAGCAAAGTCTGAGTACTGAATACATAGAGTACATTCCTTATATAGCACTGTAGCTCCTCCCACAATTAACTACACCCACACATACCCTTAACCTATTTAATGAATAGAGTCTAAACTCATCCATCCGGTCTAACCACGTGGCTCATCGGATACAAAGGAGAGGGACGCGTAATTCCAGTTCTTACATTCCTGCACCTGGTCAGTACAGTGATGACAGTATCTTAGCTACGTGTTATTAACTAACTGATACTACAAACACATATACATACATATGCCTTGTGGCAATCTTAGCCTGCTAAACTTGTATTTTACTGGAATTACATCACATTCCCCCCTTTGATGCCTCTGATATTTCACAATTACTTGAGGCATCACTTAACCTTGGTTTGCATATACCTCAGGTTACCATGAACCAGACCAGACTTATCTTATGATGTGAATCTTCAACATTCATCTTCTTGCATTGGTTCTCCCTGATCTAGAGCCTTATACTTATATATCGCCATTATCTGTGCAGCAGCCTTCCTCTCTGCTATACTTCCTATCAGGCTTTGCACAGACCTAACTACTAAGGGTATAAGACACGGTAGGAGTAGACACAACAGTAAAATCAGTAGGACTCCACCTACCACTGCCTTAAGCCCTCCAAACCACTCATACCAGCTACCAAACCAACTACTTGGATTGTACCCTTTCCATACCTGAGTAGGCACATGCGCTAGTTTAACCATATGGCTAGTAAGCTCAGCTATTGCTTGCCCTTCGTCATCTATTTGAAGACAGCAATTACTTAGGTTAAACTTCCCACATACACCTCCCTCTACTGCCAAAAGGTAATCCAAGGCTAATCTATTTTGGTAGACTGCTGTCCTCATCCTGGTGTTATGCTTCGCTAGAAGATTGAGCGCTTGTGATGTCTCATTTGTGATAATCTCAACCACCGCCTGTAATCTTATAATACGGTTGAGCATATAAATAGGGGTTCTATAACCAAAGGTACCATCCTCAGCCCACGTGGCTGGCCCATAATAATCTATAATACGCTGGGGAGGCCATTCATTATCTTCCCAGGCGCCTATCTCTATGGGTCCCCTTTTCTTCCTATGATTCACATCATACACTTTAACACCTAAAGTCTCACCTGTTTCAATCGGTAACAAGAAGAAGGATGGTTTGAGCATACCCAACACACATGCCCCTTCCCAGTCCTGTGGCAACTCCGAATAGGCTTTCTTACCACAGATCCAGTACAAATTTGCTGGGGCTCTCCAGGTAGATGTGATGGATAAATCAAACCACACATCCTTTAAACTGGCATATCTAGCAAACGGGTTAGATGGTTCTGAGACATTTGAAGCCGACCACCAAGTTGTATTTTTAGTATCATCATCATAAGCTTTTTGCCCTAGACAAGTTAATTCTCCTACAGAAGTATTATACATTATTCCTTTCCTTGCTATGCAAACATAACCTATGATGGAGGTCTTTAATCTCCACTCAGATTTACCTCTAACACTCAAATGATAATCGGCTTGTGTAGATATTAGTTGGTCAACTGCCTCAGAACCGGACATTACCTCCTTTGCTTCCCAAGGCCATTGGTCTCCCATGTTAGTACCTCCACACACATAGCAGTTGGTAACATTAAGACTACCGGCAATACTTTCAGCTAGGTCAATGAACAGGTTTTTAGCGCTATGGGGGATTTTATTATCTATACTCATCTCTTCATAAAAGGAATGGTATACTTGATGAGTCTGGGAGGATACCGTATCAGTCTCTATCCCTATAAATAATATTGTCCCAGGATCTAAACCCGTCCCGTATATTTGAAACCCAAATAAATTTCCATACTTATCTAAGAACTTGTCGGGGTTATTAATAAGTATATGGACTGGGTTGCATTCCATAGACTTACAATAAGGGCTAGTCGGCAACTTAGTCACTATCATGTCTTTATCTACTGTCTGTCCCCAAGTCGCCCACCCCACACAAGACCAATATGGACAAAAGTTATAGTCTTTATTTGGGCATCTAGGACTCACATATTTATTTTTGCTACTGGGACAAATGTATTTATCGTTAGACCCATACGTCCTCTCCCATCTAAGATCCCCACATACATTCCACGGCTTTCTACCACTTGATATCGCCTTACATGCATCAAATAGCAGAACACCCGAAGAATATACGGATTCTAACACCGTCTTATTAATTAGGGTCCCCTGAGGATCTCCATTCCTGAGAGTCAACCAAATTGTACGAGGTTGATACTCTGGACTGAAGCACTTAGGTTCTCCTACTCCTAAATGGCACACACTATAGTCTATATTTAGGTATCTACATCTTGATACCTCTCCTTTACATTCGTATTGTGAATGCCAAATTAGGGTTTGGGAAATATGGTTACCTGTTCTCGTAGTCTTAATGCATACCTCACAGCTAGGAGTGTCGGTACCTCTACCTTCCTGAATATAAAAACACATGTAAATAAACACAATCAAAAGCACATCTTTCGCCGTCATCCTCAGTCTTCGTCCGTGCGATGGAACCTCAGCTTCCAGGATGTGAGGGCTGCAGGGAATGGAGTTCTGCTCGTCTTCACAGGTGTCCCTTCGAGACTTTCCTGGCTTATACACTATGTGATGGTAAGCGGACAGGCTTTATTATGGCCTTCTCACTCACACCTGTAACAATAAAATTTGTAATCCACAATAATTCCTCGTTACTCCGACTGAGTAGTGCGTTTTAACCGGATCTTGCAGGGATTCTCTGGATCTACTGTAACTTGCCAAGAATCGACTGCTGCTGGTTTAACCCTGGAGTGATGTATCCACGGAGTTACTTCGGCTACTTTTATCGCTGTAGGGGTAGACAAAAGAACAACATAAGGACCTCTCCACTTGGGCCCTAACGGTACATTATTCCACTCTTTAATCCACACTTGATCTCCTGGATGATAACTATGAACAGGGGGATAAATATTCACAGGTAATCTATCTTGTACCCATTTCTGTACCTCCTCCATAGTCTTACCCAACTCTACAACCTGCTGCCGGGTAATTCCTTCTCCCAACTGACTCAAGTCCCCCCTTAAGTTACCAAGTACGGGAGGTGGTCGCCCATACATGATTTCAAAAGGAGAGAGGCCCATCCTTCTGGTAGGGGTACTGCGGATTCGCAATAAAGCTATGGGTAAGAGAACGTTCCACTTAAGTTGGGTTTCCTGACACATTTTAGCCAACTGGTTCTTTATAGTTCTATTCATTCTCTCTACCTTACCAGAACTCTGGGGTCTATATGCAGTATGAAGCCTCCACTTTATACCAAGCATATGAGTCAGTTGTTGTAGGCACTGATGAACAAAAGCTGGACCATTGTCCGATCCTATAGAACAGGGTAGTCCATATCGGGGTATTATTTCTCGTAGCAGGAATCTTACAACTTCTCCTGCTTTCTCTGTACGAGTAGGACATGCTTCTACCCAGCCTGAATAGGTGCACACAATTACCAACAGGTAACGATGTCCACCCGATTTAGGCATTACTGTAAAGTCTATTTGTAGATCGGACATGGGGAGTCCCCCCATAAACTGGACTCCTGGTGGCTTTACTGGTCCTTGTCTTGCATTATTCTTAGCACACGTTACACATCTGCGTACAATGGCCTGAGTCAAGTTGGACAATCTTGGTATGTAGAAATGTTTCCTGAGAGATTCTTCAGTACTGTCTCTCCCAGAATGTGTCCCGTTGTGATAATTTTGGACAATTTCTACCGCTAGTGATGCTGGTATGACTATTCTTCCATCTTCTAGCTGATACCACTTGTTCTCCAAATACTTTCCCGGTTCAGTCTTTAACCACTCCTCTTCTTGAGCTGTATAAACTGGAGTCCATTGGGACAGTGGAGTTGGTATAAGAGCAGCTATATGCCCCACATACTCCTGTCTTCCTGATTCAGCAGCACGCTTAGCTGCACTATCTGCCATCCGATTTCCCTTGGTTACATCACCATCTCCTCTCAGATGCGCTCGACAATGTATGATACCGACTTCTTTCGGCTCCCACACTGCTTCCAATAGTTGTAGGATTTCAGCTGCGTACTTGATTTCTTTGCCCTCTGAATTCAGTAGTCCTCTTTCTTTATACAAAGCTCCGTGGGCATGAGTGGTTAAAAACGCATACTTAGAGTCCGTATAGATATTTACTCTTAAACCTTCAGCCAATTGTAACGCTCGTGTTAGTGCTATTAATTCTGCCTTTTGTGCTGATGTTCCTTTCGCCAGTGGCCGAGCTTCTATCACCTTGTCTATGGTTGTTACTGCATATCCTGCATAGCGGATCCCTTCTTTCACATAACTACTGCCGTCGGTGTAATATTGAACATCGGGGTTCTGGATGGGAAAATCACGAAGATCTGGTCTACTTGAAAATACTTCATCCATTACTTCCAAACAATCATGTTGACTTTCAGTAGGTTGCGGCAAAAGGGTAGCTGGATTTAAGGTGTTTACAGTCTCTAAATGCACTCTTGGGTTTTCACACAACATTGCTTGATACTTGGTCATACGGCTGTTACTAAACCAATGATTTCCTTTGTAATCCAACAACGTCTGTACTGCATGTGGGACTCGTACATAAAGTTCTTGACCCAGAGTGAGTTTATCGGCTTCAGCTACTAGCAGGGCGGCTGCAGCTACGGCTCTTAGACAAGGTGGAAGTCCGCTGGCCACTGCATCCAGTTGCTTAGACATGTAGGCAACAGGTCTTTGCCATGATCCCAAGTACTGTGTCAATACTCCCACAGCCATTCTTCTTTGCTCATGTACGTATAAGTAGAATGGTCGTGTGTGATCAGGTAGACCTAATGCTGGGGCACTCATCAAAGCCTTCTTCACATCTTCAAATGCCGTTTGCTGTTCTTGGGTCCATAAGAAGGGGTCATGCTCTGTACCTTTGATGGCTGCGTACAGAGGTTTTGCCAGTATCGCATAGCTGGGAATCCATATCCTACAGAAGCCTGCTGCCCCCAAGAATTCTCGCACTTGTCTTCTATTCTTGGGTATTGGTATTTGGCAGACAGCTTCTTTTCTCTCTGGCCCCATAATCCTTTGACCTTCAGAGATATGGAATCCCAGATACTTGACAGTTGGCAAACACAACTGAGCCTTCTTCCTGGACACCTTGTATCCTGCCTTCCAGAGAATATGTAGTAGATCGTGCGTTGCTTGCTGACATTTTTCTTTTGTAACTGCTGCTATCAACAAGTCATCTACATATTGTAACAATACACATTCTCCTGGGATAGACTCGAAATCCAGTAGATCTTGACTTAGAGCTGAACCAAATAGGGTAGGTGAATTTTAAACCCTTGGGGCAGTCTTGTCCAAGTCATTTGGCGTTTTGAGCCCGTTACAGCGTTCTCCCATTGGAAAGCGAAAATACATTGGCTTTCTGCGGCAATTCGGAGGCAAAAGAAGGCATCTTTGAGATCTAAGACTGTGAAGTAAGTAGCCCCGCCCGGAATTAAAGCAAGCAGGTTATATGGATTGGGTACAACTGGATGTATGCTAACAACCGCATCATTGACTGCTCTTAAGTCCTGTACAGGTCGATACTCATCTGTACCGGGCTTTTGAACAGGCAGCAATGGGGTGTTCCAGGGGGAAGTACAGAATTTTAGGATACCATACCGTATGAACTTATCCAGATAGGATTGGATGTTCTTCTTAGCCTTCTGCGGAATGTGATATTGTCTTAGGCTTACTGGATAAACCCCAAGTTTTAGTTCAATTTTTATAGGTGGAATATTGCGGGCCAGTCCTGGTGGGTTGTTCTCTGCCCAAACTCCTGGTATGTTAAACAATGTCTCATCACTCCTAGGGTTTTGGCTAGTCAACACTGTATAAAGTCGCCACTCTTCTTCCTTTGGTACGGATAAAGTCATAATACCTGAAGGTCCATTAAACTTTAAAGATGTTGTTCCATCTGGTAGGAACGTAATCTGCGCTTGTAATTTGGATAGCATATCACGTCCCAGCAATTGGACTGGACATTCAGGCATATAAAGGAATTGGTGTTTTACTACGTGGCCTCCCAATGTACAGAGTCGACTTTTAAGAACCGGTCTTTCAGCACTTCTTCCAGTTGCTCCTATCACAGTAATAGTCCTTCCAGATGGAGGAGCAACTAGATTAGTCACCACTGCAGTCATGGCTTGTGGTTTCTCAGTATACGAGGAATTATGGGTCTTCCAGTTTAAAAGGTCGGTAGTGGTGAAAGGGACATATACGAAGACAGGGTCAGCGTGTGCCATTTGACCTGCGGCATCGATATAAGCTGACCCGGGATTTAAGCGAAGAGGCATCTGATAGTGCTTTAATTGTTGGGCACCAGTCAACTGTCGGGTTTGGATGGGGCTACGTAGGGAAGCGTCAGTCATGGGTTCCGGTCGGGGAGAGATAGGGTATGGGGATGTGGGAGGTCGGTTTTGGGAAAAGGTCGTAAATAAAACACTTCGGGTCGAGCTAGATGAAGCTTGACCGGAAGTCTGAAGTGGCGCCAAATCAGGATATTCGTTTCTAATGGGGGTGGGTTCTGGTTCCGGAAGGGGAGATTTAGTACGAGGGGGGGTGGATCCTGTACTGGAGGAGGAAGCGGAAGTGGATGAGGGTAATGAGGGGAGGGGTGCAGGACTTCCTGCGTTTGCGTCACTTCTTCTTAACGGAAAGTAAGGGGGCGGCAAAGGGATCTCGGACTCAGGGGGCGTGTCCAAAATGGGCCTAACACCAGTCCTAGTGGACGAGCAAGTCCTAGCTACCATGAGGCGACACTGCTCCTCGTGGCATGTCTGGAGCCATTTTGGCGAGTCATTTACGGCCTGTCTCCAACAATCAATATAAGGAAACTGGCCGTAAAGTTCAGGCCTACCTGATACAGCCACGTGTAAGCGCTGTACCAGAGTTGGATCCAAACTGCCACGTGGCGGCCATGCCGCAACCAAAGTAGGCCACTCCCTAGTGCACAAAGTGACCAAACGTACAGGGGACATCTTAACCCCAAAATCACAAACTTTGAATCCCTTTTTAAAATTCTTAACCATACATCCTAAGGGATCCGGAATCGTTGACTGCGACGCACCCATATTTAACAGTGGAACGTTGTCGACAACGATTACTATACACGCGTACTATTCAACAGTCACACCCGTTTCCTCTGGCAACAGCACCACGTGGTACGGTTATCAAGTGAAACGTACACAATAACAATAATCACTCAGGGAATTCCCGTACACACACAGCTGCTACACCAGTCACTATATAATCAATATTATGCCCTTTGGCGTAACTACACAGTCACCCACGCTATAATTCTCTATATACGAATTACCCGTCTATAACACACCCCAGTAACATCGTCTTTTACAAATAGCGGTTACAGTACGGTTAGCATAGGTCAAAGCACAAGTTAAGGTCACAATACAATTATTAGTGGTTATGGTGTTAAACATGCAATGGACGACAATGATTAGTACTTATTATATAATGTCAGTAAATATACAGGGTTATGGTACCGTGCACTATAATACAGCAACACACTATTAACACTCTCGCTAGACGGCTGAGCTCGCGCTATCTAACAAGATATACACTTTACTAAACAATCGTTAACACATTTACAATTCCCAACTAAACTATTGGCCAGTACCTTGAATGGACTACCTAAAACTATATACACCCGTTTTGGTTAGCCACACTGCCCAATCACCACATATACATAGCGAGCTAGAGATCCGAATTTACACAGGCGCCTCTTAGTCGCACTATACAACGAGCTAGAGATCCGAATTTACACAGGCGCCTCTTAGTCGTACTATCAAAAGTCTAGTGGGTTCCAAATTTACACGCCTTCCCACTTAGCCCAGATAGGATGAGAACTAGCGAACCGAATTTACACAGGCGCCGCTTAGTCTCCCGGTCCCTCCGACCTAGCGAACGTAATATACACCCTAGAACGCTAGTCTAGACAAGACACCGGTGTCCGGCTAGGGCTATCTTACACCAGGACCCCGCCTGACTAACCAAATCAAACGGTCTGACTAAAGAGCGTTCGATCGAGCGGTGCGCCTTCGCTCCTTCCCTCCGACAGAGGGGGCAGATACACAGATTCAAAACCCCTTTGGGCCTACCGCACAATCGGTATACCCCTAGTGGGTCCTGCCGTCTAAAACAGCAGTTGTCTTACCTCCTCGTTCCTGAACCTGAGTTCACACTCATCGACGGGGACACCCCAGCACTTCTCACGTAGAGGCCGATGATCTCCTGGACAACAGACCAGTGGCGCCGAGACGAAGGGAGGTCCACGCAGAAGTTCAGGGGTGCAGCCGTAGAGAACGTGGGCAAAGATAGACCGTCTCACGCCTCTGCCTCTCAGCTACCGTTGAACGATGAGCTTCCCGGCCAATGCACCAAATGATACCGGAGAAACTGACGGAAGCCAAGCACAGAGAGATGGACACAGGTTTCTTCAGGAAGGAAGAGATTCTTTATTGGATCACCGATCGGGACTCAGAGGGACTAGCGTCACCAAAATACAGCAAAGTCTGAGTACTGAATACATAGAGTACATTCCTTATATAGCACTGTAGCTCCTCCCACAATTAACTACACCCACACATACCCTTAACCTATTTAATGAATAGAGTCTAAACTCATCCATCCGGTCTAACCACGTGGCTCATCTGATACAAAGGAGAGGGACGCGTAATTCCAGTTCTTACATTCCTGCACCTGGTCAGTACAGTGATGACAGTATCTTAGCTACGTGTTATTAACTAACTGATACTACAAACACATATACATACATATGCCTTGTGGCAATCTTAGCCTGCTAAACTTGTATTTTACTGGAATTACATCACACTATCATTTTAAAAGGAAACCGACCGTCAGGAGTATGATGGGAGTTTCAATCTAGACTTTTAATATACAACAGGTCATTTGGGGGTGAATGGTCTTTTTTTTATTTTGCAAAGTGATAGAAAGTCATGTCACTGCATATTTGTGAACTACAACTCCCATGGCACCCAGCAACCCTGAAGGCTGGGAGAATGTTTCCCACAAACATCTGCAGTGAGTAGAATATCCATCCTGCTCCAGGAGTTAATGCAAATTTAATTGGTGACCGGTGTTCTTTAAATGTATTGTTGACTGTATTATATTAGCGGGGCAAAAGGTCTGCTTCTTGTTGTGAAAAATATAAGATGGTATAGTTAATAGACCTCTTGAGATTCCAGTGACAATGTCATCATACTAGTGACCTTGCCATGGTATTTAGATGTAAGCTTTTTTTCTATAAAATTAATTTACTGAGCAAAACATATCAATACAATGTAGACTAATGTTACGCCTCTCAGAACAAGGATTTAGACCTAAATATACAGGTTATTATATAGTATATAGAGTGGTATGTGGCGGACCTAACATGCACAACTCAGGTGCATATCCCAGTCACTACTACATGAACATTTTATACATACATATATATATATATATATATATATATATTCCTTAAAAAAATCATTTAGTTGCACACCATCCATCAACATATCTAAAATCAGATGCTCAGCAAAAATGTTCTTGTTAAAGCAATTCCAAGAATTCACGTGTCCACAATTCTCACAGAATTCCACACTCAACATAAAATGAGCACATACAGGAGTCATATTTTAGACATCATCCTGCATTTACCAATGGAGTACAGTCTTAAATAAATCATTTTATACACCAAAGCAAAGATTCCCCCTCCCCCCCAAGTTCCTTCTGCATTAGTGATATTAATTCCGCTCGTGTTTAAACAGAATGTACTGACTGAGATTGTCCGCCCGGAGGATTATGGGCAGCTCTGTTAGATTCAGTTTGAGTTCACTCTTGCCCATTAGTGTCATAAAATTTGGACCCGTGTTTGTACAGATTTCATTGGTTAAGAGGGATTACCAGCAGCACTAGAAAGTGCTATAAAGAATAAGCTTGTTTGTGGACTCACCACAAGAGCTGGTAATATAATGCTGCATCCGGAGAAAGTCTCCACGGAGGAGACAAAATGTAATTAGTGTTATGCAGAACTTTCCATTATTCTTTTTACTAAAATGTTTGTGTTAGTGACTCGCTCCACAGAGAGGTTGGCCCACATCTGTTGTGCCGAACGTTGCCTAGACCTGCTGTAGATTATTTGACCAGAACTTTAGCCCTACCATTTCCAACCAATGCTCGAGATGCAAGTCTGGAGTTGGAGGCATGTCGCACATACAGTAGAGTTGTCCAAAACTCTCCAGCTTCTGGAAAAATATTGCCAAGCTCATTAAAGACAGCACGAGTAGGCATCTAACTCAACTAGAACACTTTGTTCCTTTTAATCTCCCGGCCATGATCCCAAAAACAGATCAATACTAAATATTCCATATAATTATAGTAGCCCTCTCCTCCATCACACAAAACTGGTCCTCACAAACAGTTTCCACGATACAGATGTGTATACACCTAATTGACCAAACATGCTTGGGTAAACTGCCATAAGAAAACAAAGCACACCTGCCAAACGAAAACACCCAAACTATCGATACTATTAGGAAATAGCTTGGGAACAATGGAATCAATTCACAAAGAAAACTTGGACACTCGAATTAACCACGCAAATCTACGTCCGCCAGGCAAACCCATCTAAGCCTGAATGAAATGTACATACTTTGTTCACTATCACATGCCTGAAATAATGCAAATATAATGACCATGCGGTACTTCATTACGCAAACCAAAATATGACAACCTGAGCAGATAATAATGTACTCCTATCAATATTCCACAATGACCTGCTTAAAACAAATTGAGTTATTACATTCTTATTATTTTATTAGATATATAGCGCCATCAGATTCCGTAGCGCTGTACAAAGGGTGGACTAACAGACATTTAATTGTAACCAGACAACTCGATGTACAGGAACAGAGAGGTGGAGGGCCCTGCTCAATGAGCTTACATTCTAGAGGGAGTGGGGTATAGTGACACAGTGGGTAAAAGTAGGGGTGTGAAGTAAGATGTTAGAAAAGTATTCGCTGAGGGCTTAATAGGTTATTTTTGACAGTTGCAGGAGAGGAGTCATGGAGGGTGGGGGATGAAAACCTGCTAACAGTTTAATTGATACGCTTTCTTGAAGAAGTGAGTTTTCACTGATTTTTTGAATGAGTGGAGACTGGGTGAAATTCTTACGGAGAAGGGAAGGGAGTTCCACAGAAAAGGTGCAGACCTGGAGAAGTCTTGGAGGCGAGCATCAGATGTGGGAGTGCGGACAGAGGATATATTCAGGTCTTTGGCAGAGCGCAGGGGCCTTGACGGGACATACTTGTGTATTAGGGAGGATAGGTAGGTTGGAGCAGCATTATGTAGGGACTTGTAAGCAAGCACCATAATTTTAAATTGAGCCCTATATCTAACTGGGAGCCAATGCAGGGACTGACAGAGCGGGGAGGCGTGGGAGGTGCGATGTTTAGCCAAAACAATATATCAGCTACAGGAACTGTCTTAAGAATAATGGCTTAACACTCCTCTCCCTCCAACAACCCCCCACCCCACTCCTCTTTTCCATATTGCACCCAGTTTCTAAATCTAGGCTCAGGGTGTATATCATATGTATTGCATGCTTCATTGACTTCTTAACAATATGATGTAATAATGTCTTACTGTATAACCTGCATCTTCTACAATTCAGGATATTCACTGTACTTTCTATGTAACATCATATGTGTATGACAATGACATCTTGCTATATGTAAACTTGTTTCACTGGACTTGGGTCAAAATAAAAAATGTGAATTGCAAAAAAAAAAAAAAAAAAAACATCAACCATGAAAGATCTGGTAGAACTTATTTATACATTTTTTCCCAATTGTTTTTATCCCTTTACTTCCAGATAAAATGCCTTGATCTTGTACCAAAAAACACAGGCATTTCACTGCAAATTCCCTTTCTCTTCGCATCTTGAGGATGTTATCAATAGACTCTTCAAGGGAAAGCCAGCACACTTCATTCTGACAACCCGGGCTATAAATCCCTGGTCAGTGACCTTTCTAGAACTCAGAACTGCCAGGCCTGGCATCTACCAAAGGCTTTGTAAATCATGTGGCTGCTAGCCTTCCCAGGACTTTCCAATAGAGTTTAGAGAGTTAATTATAGTAAAAAAAGGCGGCTTGGAATGAAAAATAAAGAAGACAATGAACGGATATAAAGTAAGGGAGAAGTAATCACAGTTCAGAGTTCTTTTCTCAGAATTTATAGTGCTTTAATTCACTGTTTCTGCAGAAGAGATATGAACTCCAAATCCTTCATTGGTAAACAAGACTCTTGCTCCATTTAAAAGACTAGGTAAGAGTGTCGCTCTGTCTGACAGTTTGCCGGTCGCCTGTCAAACACAGGAGAGTGGCTCAGAATGATAAGTGTTAGACAACCGTGCTACACATTTTAAGGGAGAGGAGAATCTTTTTTTTTTTTCCTTTTTAAGAGTCTATATATTTATCTAAAGAAAGTTTTTTTAAGCCTGGAGAGGGATCATTATTTCTGTAGGAAACAATCGTTTGGGTTTTTACGACCACCGGTGGAACAATATCAAGACAAGCTATATCTTCTAATGTAGTCAATAGCATAATCAGTTTGAGCAGTGGGACAATAATAAATAAAGCAAGTAGGAGAAGGTAGAAGAGGATATAGAGGGTAGAATCTATCTTTAGAAGACAAGATCATAAACAATGGACAAACTTGTTCTAGGTCCAAATGGAGCAGACACTGTGTTAACCTTTTCAGTGGAATGCATGTTTGAAAAATAGAGGTAGCATTATATATTTTAATTACACCCATATTCAATAAATTTGTTGCAAACCTTCCAAAACATTTACTTATGCTAATTTCATCCCCCAAGAGTGGGACTTGGAAAATTTGCAATTTTCAAAAAGGAATCAGCTGAGGCATCTCCAGTGAAGCTTTCAGTGCGTTTAGTTGACCCTGACTCTTGTTTGGAGAATACTGAGAAACCGAACTCGTCATCTGTTGGCTCTTATCCTTGAGAGGACCTTGTACAATAAGAAGATACAGCCCACGAAAGATGAGCCATATTTGTCCTAGATTAGGATTAGAACAACTTGTGTAGAACAATGGATAAACTGTTGTACCTAATTGAGGTCCAAAAGGATTAATTTGTTTATCCTTTCTCAACTACTTGCATAAAGAATTAAGACTGACAAACCAGTCTCTTGATAACTAGACCTCCTCTTTTTTACTTGTGTATTATATTTTTACAATTATTAAATTTGTTTTGCTACTTTTGGAATAAAACAAACCCAGAACACAATTGTGTGATTGTCCACGAAGGAATTAATGAAGGAAGGTAGGAAGTAACAGGAACGGTTGTCTGATTAATAGCCAGGGTGGTATAACCTGGTTAGTTTATAAATCTGCCAGTTTCTATTGAAATCTGCCTTTTGATAAAACGAGAAAAAGAGGACACGCTTGTTCAAAACTTATCAGCAAGCTAAAGTGCTTTAGGGGGTCTTGAACGTCCTTTTAAGCATGACCATTTGCCTTCCGTAGCCTCAGTAAAAGCTGTTTTATGAATCTTATTGAAATCTAACCTGATTGTAGTGGTAAAAAGAAGAGGTTTGCTAAAAGCATGAATTATATTTTCAGTTTATCCATTGATGGCACATTTGCAAGGAATGTTCGTACCTTTGTGCTTAAACAGGCAATTTGGATTAGTAAAAAGAAAAATCGCAAAGAGTAGGTTGTGTAAAACTAATAGCCCGTAATAACACCTATTAGCTTTTTTTTTTTTTTAAAGCCAGTGCATGGGAGAAGTTCATGGGAGTTGGAATCCATTTACCTTAGTGACTTCAGCATCTCCTCAATAGTTAAATTTTCAGTAGCATGTATTCCAAAGGGTTCAAAAGTGACCAGCAAATAATAAATAATGTATTTATTTTTTTAAAGGAAAAAAAAGACTTATTTTTCTGGATTACAATTACATTCACTTCACCTCCTATTAAACACTGCTGGGAGCTGTGCAATTAAACTCTGGGTTACCTGCAGTTGTTAATTAGATATTATTAGCTCAACCACTAAGTACTCAACTAATAGCCCTAAGGGATTCCCTCTGTGTATCTACTTAGATCCAATTTATGCAAGGTCGGCACTCAACACGTAGTAATGTATTTCTGTGATGTTTTGCCGTTCTGTGCCCCGACATCATTCAACATGAAAACCCTGCACTGGACACGCTTTGCATATCTGTTTCAATAATGGGTGGCACTAAAAGGCAATCAAGCTTAGGCACCTCTAAACATGTGTGTGGATTAGGCTGCAACAAAAATAATGACACAAAGCCCTCCGAGGTGACGTACGTTAAGCAAAGCAGCAGGAAAGTGAGGTGGTTGGACCACTAGCGATGACTAAATGTCTTCGGGAAGATTAATTCCAGGATTTTAATGGCATGTTAGGATGCAGTGATTATGAAGGCAGCTGGAAAGCTCCCATTAATTTCACACTATGAAGTGTCTTAGTCTACATGCAATGCAACGTCGGGGACCAGGAGAATGGAAGTCGATTGTCACCTTTTGGGGAAGAGTGATGGCTGGGGCCGACGCTAAGGTTCGCAATACTTAACATTTAAACCACTGCATTTAACCACTTAAGGACCAAAGTTATGGAATAAAAGGGAATCATGACATGTCACACATGTCATGTGTCCTTAAGGGGTTAATGATCAGAATAAAAAGAACCACAGGAGATTGTGCAACTTCATAAAGGTGATAGCTCTCGTGTAGCTCAAAATGTCTTGTTTTTTTTGTGCTAGGGACAGCGTGAGTCATGGTGTCCCTGACAATCAACACAGCAGACAGTCAATGGGAGGCCTAGAATAACTGCATATGACAATACGTTCTCTCCTCTCCCACACTTCTACTCTACTGTGTAGTTTACACGGTTAGTGTGCTCACAAAAATATCTTTTAAAAACAAACAAACATTCGTCTCATACTATGCCTGCCTCATTTATTGCATTATGTCTCTCAAAGCATACCACTCGTGAGTCCAGAATTGTACGAGTGTGTTGACAAAACAAATATTTTGGTTTTATTTCTATATGATCTGCCAGCGATTTCAATGGGCAATGACTTAATCTGTGCTATTATTCCTCTGTGCAGTCTGGGAACCCTCTTCTGGGACTGAATCACCAGAGATTTGTGGGAGTTAAAACTTCGAGAAGTACCTGCATGATAACCAGCATTGAAACAGTTAAGAAAGAGACCTCACTGTGTTAACTGTTTCAGTGCTGCATCATATCCTAAAACTAAGGCAGAATACTGCAAGTTCTGAAAACACCGATAGAAGATTAATAAAAAGGTAGCATGACTGTCTCGTGTCTGCACTGCGCTACTAATCCGATTGAATCCTCTCTTCATTTTTCAACGGAAATCCTATGATCCACAATCTATTCAGATGTCTAATAAATACTTCAGAACAAGGAGCTGCCTGTCAAAACTTTCACAAAGCATTGCATTTTGGGGAAAAAGGGAAATATATTACAGGATAAAATGTTTCTTTTTATGGCATTCATTTGATACCACTTACAATATGTACTACAAATAAAAAAAAAAAAGCACAAAAAAACCCCATTAAAGTAAAAGTCTTACGATCTTACGATCTTACGATCTGTACGAATATCTATGATAACTTAAATATTCGTAAAAGTGCTCTATATAAAAGTACTTTATAACAACTGTTAAATAAAAAAAATAAAGAAAGAAATGGTAAATATGTTTAAAGGTTTCTAAAGGTGAATAAAACAGAGCACTCTTACTATTATTAAGGAACATAGAAAGAAGGGAAAATAATGATTAATTTTTTTATTTGCTAAAACATAAGTTCTTAAAGGGTCACTCTAAGAACCATAATTACTACAGCCTACCCGCTGCCTAGCCCCTCCGTCTATTATGGGCATCAAAAGTGGAGCTGATTCACATTTATAATGCAGAAGTAGAATTTCGTCATTATGGGCTGTGGATACCAGGGAGAGTTTCGGCTTGACAAAAAAAAAAAATTAGGAGAAATTATAGACTCATAATACCATAACAACTACAATGAGCTGTGGTGGCTATGGTGCTAAAATGAAACCAAACACTAATGTTGGATATTCATCTTTATTACAAAGTGGAAAATAGTATTGCAATTGGATTGTAATTAGACTGTGTAATATTTTTCTAAAGTCCCAGTATATTCAATACAACATTACCTTAGGGATATAAAAAGGGAAATTGATATATACTTTAATGTAATTGTGGGAGGGGCATGTGTGTTTCCCCTATTTAAACAGAACCCTTACCTTTCTCCACACCGTCCGAGGTCTAGCGATTGGCATGGCCCTCCCTCCATCCCCACTACTCAACATATCAACCTTTTTCCTCCCTTTACCAGTGGGTGGGCCCTCTTTTTATTTACAAGCCCTACCACATCGTCAGTTCTAGCACACCACAACCGACTTGCTCTCTTATTCTAAGATACTCCCTACTTATCTCTTACTCCATATATGGCTTTTTGCCTGTAACACAAATATATATATATATATATATATATACACACACACACACACACACACACACACACACACACACACACACAGGCTCCTAGCCTAAATCACCCAAATGCCTGCAGAATCGCCAACAGGGTTCAAGCAACTCCTGAACTTACCTAACCACATCTGGGACATTCTGGCCACCAATCGGTGCATTATTGCAACCCATTATTGCAACCTACTGAGGGAAGCTTAGGTCTTGACTGATCGCAGCCTTTTGTGGTCCCAGCTGGAAGGGGCGGCTGACTTCCTCAGTGGAACCCTGCGGGCTAAACTGCGACCAAGTCTCGTATTTCCCCCCTGTGGATCAGTGGGGGTCATCCCAGTCTCCACCTCCACCTCCACCTGTACTCCATCTCATTATATTCTGGCAGTGATGTGCTGACTTCCTGATCTCAAGATGGCGGCGGATCCTGTGCTCTCACATGGGTCTGCGACAGATCCACTAAAGAGATGGAGAGAGGCCTTCTGCCTAAAATTCGACCAAGTCTGTGCGCAATTCTGGCACCGAATCAGGATGAAAGCAACACCAGTTGAGCCTGTGCTCAACTGACACTGCTGTGGCTCGGTCCTCGCACTCTGGGCTGAGAACCCAGAAGGGGCTATACTCTGAACACAGTCCACACACCCAGGAGAACTCCCCTCACCAGGGTCTTGCCGAAGATCTTACCCTGGTTGCATGGGTCAGTGGACATTGTGCCACGGGTCTTCTACTGGTCTGGAGCTGGCGGGACGGTCTCTGGAGAAACCACTAAGTGCGTGGTCAGCAGATCCACAATCCACACGGTGCATGACAGCCTTCTACAGCATGGGAATTGGTTGATGGACTCTCTAACAGGTTCTCTCACCCACTGGCACATCGTGATTTTCTGCACACCGATCACACCGGAGCATCTCTGCTTCATTTCTGCCATTTATTTTCTTACCAGTACAATAATGGATCATATTAGTGTGCTTTTGCTAGTGGGATGGCATTCAACTTCAACAGTCTGGTTACTAGCTGTCCCTGGCAGTATTCCATTCACAAGCTTGGTTCTAACTAACAGTAATTTTCATTTGCCAAGCCTAGTTCAGTTACCCTGCTTATTCTGTTATAACTGCTGCCACCGGACTGTTTGTTTATTATTTCTATCCATAAAAATGTGCAGCATCATCTACATTTTATGCCATATCAGTCCTATCATTTTTTTGCATATATCCATACTAAAATGTCAAAGCAATGCTGTATGTTTTCTTCTGCACACTAAAATAAAGAATATATTTGTTTTTTTATAATTTGGCGGTCTGTTTCTTTTCTATTGTCTTCTTGTTGGGTTGTCCAAGTTACAGGCTCCGTTTGGCTGCCTTTGAAGTTAGAGCTGTATCTTCTTTTGTTTGTACAATTTTGTACTGTAAACACTGTCTTCTCTCTGAAAAGGCAGTGTTTACATTGAAAAGCCTGCAGGGACTGACTATACTCACCAGAACAGCTACATTAAGCTGTACCTATTCTGGTGACTATAGTGTCCCTTTAAGCTTATGATGTTTAAGTCTATAGGATCCCTTTAACTGTGATCTAAAGCTAATAGTATGTGTGGCAAAACCGACCTCGCCACGTGTTCTTGGAGGGGGCTGATTGCCCGCCTCTTGCCTTTGGACTATGGACCAGACTTTATGGGAATGTGATACCCCAGATAGCTATGCCATGGAGCCAATTCGTGTGATTAAAGACTTTGGCTCTATGGCGATTAAACTGTATTCGGTTGGTCTGAGTGCCATTCACCTAATAATGTGCACTCAGACCTGAGCTATCTGGGGATATGTGAAATGTCTGTGTGTTATGTGTAAAATGTGACTTTATGTATTTTAAAGTGTTTTATGTCGTTTTGCAACCATGTGGTTAATGGAGTCTGCATCTAGTCCTGGATAATTGGATTACTTCTCCAATTAACTCCAGGGCAGAAGGGAGGAAACCAGGGTGCATTGTGGGGATGTTTTTTCTGCCAGCCAGGAGGGACAAAAGATACTTTTAGTAACTTTTGAACCCCTGGTCGGATTCATGCCATTTTTTCTCATTTATCATTTTTATTGAATATTGTTGAATAATAAATGCAACACATAACATGGTGAACGGTTTACAATACATCTGCACAAGCATCATTTATGAGTAACAACGATTTTTCCTCTGCTGTCAAACATTATGATAGAGCGTTAACAGTTGACATCGGATGTGGTGCATATAATTGGAAACATTTTTTTGTGAAATTTTCTAACTAGTTGGGGGGAAGGGTACAGAAAAGAAAGGGGATGGGGGGGGGAATTCCCTGGATTCACTCTACAGTCTAGCATCAGTAACTTCTCATCAGCCTAACGTCTTGGTCCCATAAGATTTTAGTTCCATTTATTACTAAGTAGCTGCCCAGCATGCCCATTCCTGGTCATATTTTTCCAGGCCACCTCTCATCTTGCTGGACATCCTTTCATGTGCACTAATGACGTCCATTTTAGCAATGATAGTGTCTATCGGAGGAATTTGCTTGCTCTTCCAATTACCCGCTATAGCTACTTTGGCTACCGTTAAGATATTCAAGATTACTTTTCTGTGAGGATGTACGTCTATGTTAGATATAACGTGCAGCAGGTAACTGTCTGGTTGCAGAGGGATGTTCGTGCCAGTCCTACTTGAGATCAAGTTTTGGATTTGTTTCCAAAATCCATTAAGCTGGGGGCATGCCCAAAACATATGGAGCATGGTGCCCGTATCTAATTCACATCTCCAGCAGTGGTTCACGACTCCTGGATACATAATCGCTAACCTCTGTGGTATCAGATACCACCTCATAATAATTTTATTGTAGGCCTCCCATAGCGAGAGACTACTCGAAGCCTGTTTAGTGTGCTTCAGTGCTAATTGCCATTCCTCTTGAGAGATTTGGTGACCTATGTCCGCTTCCCATTTAGTCATGTATTGCAGTTTATCTGGTGTATTACGTGTGATGATTGCATTATAACAAATGGAGAGCGGTTTCGCTAATTTTTTCAAGGATAATTGGTGCGGTTGAAGTATAGGTGGTTTGTCCCCAGCTTCCGTGAGCCTGCCACGAGTTAGCAATATATTTTTAACCCTTAGGTATAGAAATAGATCTCTAGAGTCTAATCCAAACTCCCTCTGCAAGTCAGCGAATTGCTTTACATCGTCACCTGACATTAAATCCCTCACTAGTTTTGCACCTTTGTTCAACCAGTTACCCATTTGTAAACCCGGGGAGTAGGCTGCTAATGCCATGATTGGCGCTTTCCTAAAGAGTTGTGTTGGATCTAGCACTAGTGGGCTCCAGGCTCTCCATGCTTTAAGCATGTTGATTGAGCATCGTATGGTCGGACTTGTGTCAGGGTACCTGAGGCCTCTACCTCTAAGGGAGGTAGAGACTTGGTGGTTTATCCGTCCAGGCGAGCTGTTTCCTCCGTTCCTCGCGGTTCATCCAGCCACTTAAACACCGGCCGCGAGGAATCCACGTCCTTTTCTAGCAGGACGCTCAATACGTGACGTCATGACGCTATCACGAGCGACCTGCCACTCAAGTGTCCGATATCCAATCGGCACTTGTCAGAGGCGTGCTTACCATCCGGAGCCAGGGTATTTAAGCTTACTTCTCTCTTCAGCTCATTGCCCTGTCGTGGTTCTAGCTTGTCTAGTCACTCAGTGCTCTGGTATTCTAGTTTGCTCTATTTGGTTTTGACTCGGCTTGTTGTACTTCCCTGCTTCTCTGTTCTCCCTTGACCCGGCTTGTCTCTCGCTTATCTGTCTTCTCGTTCCCTCGACCTCGGCTTGTCTCTGACTATTCTCTATTACTCTCGGTACGTTAGTCCGGCCATTCTAAGGCCCGGTATACGTACCTTTCCACTCTTTGTACTCTGCGT
Organism: Pelobates fuscus; assembly: GCF_036172605.1. Taxonomy (NCBI): domain Eukaryota; kingdom Metazoa; phylum Chordata; class Amphibia; order Anura; family Pelobatidae; genus Pelobates; species Pelobates fuscus. The sequence goes on from NC_086326.1 coordinate 131,217,792, forward strand.
GTTGGATCCCTGTCCCGATCCTGACATTACGACAGGGCCAATGGATCCTGCAGGTACAAACAGTCAGCTTGGTTCTTCTGATCCCAGGTTTGACGCCATGGAACATAGGATGGATCAGATGGCTTTAGCACTACAGGCACTTTTGTCTCGTGCTAGTAACCCACCTGAGGAGACACGTACTCCTTCTATTTCTCCTGCAGTCTCAGGTCTAGAGGTAGCCACTGTAGGTGCTTCTTCCCGTATTACCCCACCAGTACGTTATGGCGGGTCACCGGAGAAGTGCCGTGGTTTTCTGAACCAGATTAGCATCCATTTCGAATTACAACCCCGCTCTTATCCTACAGATAGAGCGAAGGTTGGATTTGTTATTACTTTACTCATTGAGAAAGCTCTGAGATGGGCCAATCCTTTATGGGAGAATGATAATCCACTAGTCTATAATTATAATGCCTTTGTAGCTGCGTTTAGAAGAACTTTTGACCCTCCTGGTAGAAAGGTCAATGCAGCTAGATTACTGTTGCGCCTTAGACAGGACAATCGAACACTTGTGGACTATGCACTAGAGTTCAGGTCCTTGGCGGCAGAAGTTAAGTGGAACGAACAGGCTTATATAGATGTGTTTCTGAATGGGTTATCAGATGTAATTCTTGACGAGGTCGCTACTAGAGAACTCCCTGAGAATTTGGAGGATTTAATTTCTTTTATATCTCGTATTGATGAACGCATAAGAGAGAGGCAGAACACTCGAGATAGGACCCGTAGACCCTCCTTTAAACTAGCGCCTACCTTTCAAAATTCTGAGTTCGAGGACTTACGTATTTCTGAACCTATGCAGATAGGCAGTACTCATCTCACAGAGAGAGAGAGACAGTACAGAAGAAGGGAGGGTTTATGTATGTATTGTGGAGTCAGAGGACATTTACGCCTAAATTGTCCTAATCGTTCGGGAAACGCTCGCACCTAAGTTTCTCTAGAGGACAGGCCTTGGGTGTTTCTACTTTGTCCTCTATTCACAACTACAAAGAGTTCAGGCTTCTGTTACCCGTTTCTTTGAGGTGGGAGAAGGGAGTAGTAAAGACTATGGCACTAATCGATTCTGGAGCTGCTGAGAGCTTTATAGATCAGGGTTTTGTTGCCAAGCATGCTATCCCATCCCAGTTAAAAGAGACACCACTGGCTGTTGAGGCCATCGATGGTAGACCGTTACTTGAGCCTGTTATTTTCCATGAGACCATACCGATTAACTTAACTGTTGGCATCCTACATAAAGAGGATATATCCTTAATGCTCATTTCTTCTCCGTCTATTCCCATAGTCCTGGGGTACTCCTGGTTGAGGAGACACAACCCTATTATTAATTGGGAGTCTGGGGAGATAGTTTCGTGGGGAAAGAATTGTCAAGAAAAATGCTTGCGGAAGGTCTTACCTCTCGGATTAACCAACACATCGACTACCTCTGACAATCCTACAGAGACACAAATTCCGCCTCAGTATCTAGATTTAAAGGCAGTATTTGACAAAAAGAAAGCCGATACCTTACCCCCACACAGGTCCTTTGATTGCAAAATTAACCTACTCCCTGGTACCATGCCTCCCAGAGGTCATGTATACCCATTATCTACTAAAGAGAACTCAGTTCTAGAGGAGTATATTCACGAGAATTTAGACAAGGGATTCATCAGGAGGTCCTCCTCCCCTGCCGGGGCTGGATTTTTTTTTGTTAAAAAGAAAGATGGTTCTTTGAGACCTTGTATTGATTATCGAGGCTTGAATAAGATAACCATTAAAAATGCCTACCCGATTCCCTTGATCACCGAACTCTTCGATCGTTTGAAGGGCTCTACAATTTTCACCAAGTTAGACCTCAGAGGGGCATATAACTTGGTGAGAATCCAGCAGGGACATGAGTGGATGACGGCATTCAATACTCGATATGGCCACTATGAATATACTGTTATGCCTTTTGGGTTATGCAATGCGCCAGCTGTATTCCAGGATCTGATAAATGAGGTTCTTAGGGAATTTCAGCAAGATTGCGTCATTGTATACCTAGATGATATACTCATTCATTCTAGTGAGATTGAGACTCATCACAAGCAAGTCAGGAGGGTTTTGCACAAGCTTCTCCAGCATGGCTTGTACTGCAAGTTGGAGAAATGTAGCTTTGATCAAACCCAGGTAACCTTTCTCGGCTATGTGATCTCTGGGGAGGGATTTAAGATGGATCCGGATAAGCTCCAATCCATTCTAGAGTGGCCTTTACCCAAAGGTCTTAAAGCCGTACAGAGATTTATTGGTTTTTCTAATTATTATAGGCGCTTTATTAAGGGCTATTCTTCCATTATCGCACCTATCACTAATATGACCAAACAGGGGGCTGATACTAAGAATTGGACTACTGAAGCTCTCCTTGCGTTCAAAACCCTCAAGGAGCTTTTCGCTTCCGCTCCAATTTTAGTTCACCCCGACACTTCTCTGCCTTTTCTACTTGAGGTAGACGCATCAGAGACTGGTTTAGGTGCTGTTCTATCTCAAAGGTTGGGGGTTGATAAACCATTACATCCATGTGGATTTTTCTCTAAAAAATTGACCGGTACTGAAAGCAGATATGACATTGGTGACAGAGAATTACTAGCGGTTATCAAGGCTTTGAAAGAGTGGAGACATTTATTGGAAGGTACATTACATCCTGTTACCATTCTAACTGACCACAAAAATTTGTCTTATATCGGAGAGGCTAAGCGGTTGTCCTCCAGGCAGGCTCGTTGGTCGTTGTTTCTTACCCATTTCAATTACGTTCTGACTTACAGACCTGGGTCAAAGAATTCTAAAGCCGATGCGCTATCTCGCCAATATGAGCCCTCGGCTTCAGTTGAACCACTTATGTCCTCCATTGTACCCAAATGCAATATTATTGCTAATACCAGTCTCAAAATTCATTCTCCGCTACTTGACCAGATCTTGAAGTCACAACATCTAGCTCCCGGAAACACTCCTGAGGGAAGAAACTTTGTTCCTCCTGAACTTCAACTGGAGCTCTTACAATGTTTTCACGAAAGTAAAATAGCTGGTCATCCTGGTATTCGCAAGACATACTCTTTGATATCCAAGGATTTCTGGTGGTCTTCACTGCGAAAAGATATTGAGGAGTTCGTCGCTGCTTGTGAAACTTGTGCCAAGACTAAACTACCTCATGCATCTCCATGTGGCCTGTTACACCCCTTGGACATTCCTGAGAAACCTTGGTCCTGTTTGTCCATAGACTTTATCGTTGATTTGCCTGCTTCCAAGAGACAGACTGTTATTCTCACGGTGGTGGATAGATTTACTAAGATGGCCCATTTCGTGCCATTACCTAAACTTCCGACTTCTCCTGAATTGGCGGAGATTTTTGCAAGAGAGGTTTTTCGCCTACATGGGATTCCTTCGGAGATTGTCTCTGATAGAGGCTCTCAATTTGTCTCACGTTTCTGGAGATCCTTTTGTTCTCAAATGGGCATCAAATTGAACTTCTCCTCGGCCTATCACCCTCAGTCTAACGGAGCTGCTGAACGTACCAATCAAAAGATCGAACAGTATCTGCGTTGCTTTGTTTCCGAACACCAGGACGATTGGGTCGGTCTGATTCCTTGGGCGGAGTTCGCACACAATAACCTTGTTTGCGATTCAACTCGCTCCAGCCCTTTCTTCATGAACTATGGCTTTCATCCTTCGATTTTTCCTTCGGTTTCCTCTTCTCAGGGGATACCGTCGGTTGATGATCATGTCGCCAACCTGAAGAAATTATGGGATCAGACTCGGCAAATTCTGTTACATAGTTCCTCGTTGTTCAAGAAACACGCTGACAAGCATAGAAGAGCGGCTCCTGTTTTTGTTCCTGGGGATAGGGTATGGTTAAGTACTAAGAACATTCGACTAAAAGTTCCATCTATGAAATTTGCTCCTCGCTACATAGGCCCTTACAGGGTTCTCACTCGTATCAATCCGGTTGCGTATCGCCTTGCTCTGCCACCTGCCTTACGCATTCCTAACTCTTTTCATGTCTCCTTGTTGAAACCTCTTATTTGCAACAAATTCTCCTCTAAGGTCTCCTCGCCTCGTCCTGTTCAGGTGGAGGGTCGGGAGGAGTACGAGGTCAGCTCCATCGTTGATTCCAGAATTTCAAGGGGAAAATTGCAATATCTGGTCAACTGGAGGGGATATGGTCCTGAGGAGAGGAGTTGGGTACCTCAGGAGGACGTTCATGCTTCTCGCCTTCGCAGAGCATTTCACCTCCGCTTCCCATCTCGCCCCGGTTCCTTCCGCCCGGTGGGCGTATCTGAGAGGGGGGGTACTGTCAGGGTACCTGAGGCCTCTACCTCTAAGGGAGGTAGAGACTTGGTGGTTTATCCGTCCAGGCGAGCTGTTTCCTCCGTTCCTCGCGGTTCATCCAGCCACTTAAACACCGGCCGCGAGGAATCCACGTCCTTTTCTAGCAGGACGCTCAATACGTGACGTCATGACGCTATCACGAGCGACCTGCCACTCAAGTGTCCGATATCCAATCGGCACTTGTCAGAGGCGTGCTTACCATCCGGAGCCAGGGTATTTAAGCTTACTTCTCTCTTCAGCTCATTGCCCTGTCGTGGTTCTAGCTTGTCTAGTCACTCAGTGCTCTGGTATTCTAGTTTGCTCTATTTGGTTTTGACTCGGCTTGTTGTACTTCCCTGCTTCTCTGTTCTCCCTTGACCCGGCTTGTCTCTCGCTTATCTGTCTTCTCGTTCCCTCGACCTCGGCTTGTCTCTGACTATTCTCTATTACTCTCGGTACGTTAGTCCGGCCATTCTAAGGCCCGGTATACGTACCTTTCCACTCTTTGTACTCTGCGTGTTGGATCCCTGTCCCGATCCTGACAACTTGGAGACGTCAGAGGCATGGAACATGTCCACAGATAGTGGGTGACATCATGCGTTTCAAGGCATGCATTTTCTAATGACAGCCAAAGTGGGTTATGGGAGGGGTCATGATTTCTGAGGAGTCTCATTCCCTGTGCCAAGAAGGATGCTTTGTAGTATGCATAAATGTCAGGCATACCCAGCCCACCTTTTCCATGAGAAAGTCCCAGGCATCCTTTAGCTACCCTTGGAGGTTTTCTCTTCCAGATGTGTGCATTTACAGTGCTTTGGAAAAGTTTGAGCAGAGAGGTTGGGAGGGATATGGGCAAGGTTCTGAACAGGTACAGGATGTGTGGTAGTGTCATCATTTTGACCAGGTTGATTCGGCCTAGCCAGGAGGTATCTAAGCTGTCCCATTTTGCAAGGGTGTTTTTAACCTTATTTATCAGGGGGTAGTGGTTTTCTTTGGTCACTGTCTGGAGGGATTTAGCCAGCTTGACACCCAGGTATTGTATAGATCTGGTGCGCCAGTCAAAAGGTTGTTGCGGTTTCAGTTTTTCCAACACAATTTTAGGTAAATTAATCGGCAGGGCTTGCGTTTTGGTGATATTATTTTTATAGTATGAGATTTGTCCATAGCCTACCAACATTCTCATAAGTGAGGGCAAGGAGGACTCTGGATTCGTTATGAATAGGAGTATATCATCTGCAAACAGAGCTAACTTTTTGGTGCCCCCCGGTGTGTTTAAACCTTGTATGGTAAGGTCTTGTTTTATTATCCGTATGAGCGGTTCTAAACAGAGAATAAATATGAGAGGGGATAAGGGGCAGCCCTGTCTAGTGCCATTTCTTATGGCAAATTTGTCAGAAATGAAACCTGTGCTAAATACTTTTGCCGAAGGGTTTTGGTATAGTGCCATTATACTTGACCTGAAGGCCTGAGGGAATCCCATTTTGGTTAGAGTAAACAGCATATACCCCCAGTGAAGTCGGTCGAAAGCCTTCTCGGCATCGAGTGCTAATAAGAGGCCTGCTTGGTGGGAGGTGTTTGCCCAGTCTATCAAGTTCAGGAAATGCCTGGTGTTGTCCCCTACCTGCCGACCTTGGACAAACCCCGCTTGCTCCTCTGATACGAGGTCTGGGAGGATAGGCTTGAGTCTGGAAGCAATGAGTTTGGCATATAATTTAGTGTCTGCGTTCAGAAGTGAAATCGGTCGCAGGTTTGCGCAGTGTGTAGGGGGTTTGTTTGGTTTGGGCAGAGTCACTATATGTGCTTCTAGCATTTCTGAGGGCATGGTTCCTGCCTCTTTTATGTGATTAAATAGCTTGGTGAGAGGTGTGATGAGTTGTTTGGTCAACTTGATATAGTAGTAGTTGGACATACCGTCTGGCCCTGGGGCTTTGTGTTTGGGTAGGGATTTTATTGCAGTCTCCACTTCGTCCTCTGTGAAGGGTCTCTCCAGTTGAGTGCATTGTGTCTGTGTCAAATTAACTAGGGGAGCTTTGTTCAGGAAACTGACTATTTCGTCTTCTGACGGTTGATGCGTGTCGGGGTCGTTTTCTAATTGGTACAGTGATGCATAGTATTTCGCTAGTTCGTTTACTATGTCTTGAGGGTTATATAATTTATCTCCTGTGGCGGAGGTTATGTACGGGATTTTAGATTGCAGTTTAGTTTGCCTCACTTTGTTGGCCAACAGTTTTCCAGCCCTATTGCCCATGGTGTAGTACGATTGCTTCAGTGACCTCAGGTGTCTCTCCGTGGTGGCGAGGTGGAGGTTATTTAGTGTTGTGCGAAGTGACATCATTTGTTTATGTGTTGCCAGTGTGGGTTTTGTTTTATGGATAACTTCTACTTTGGCCAAATTTTGTTCAGCGGTAAGTAGCGCCGCGTTGTGTAACCGTTTTGTCCTAGCCCCTAATTGGATCAATTCTCCCCTCATGACCGCTTTATGAGCCAGCCATTGTGTAGGTATGGGCGACGAGCAGTGAGCATGATCTGTGAAGTACTCCTCTACCCGTGCCTGTATTTTCTGGAGGTGTGTTGGGGTGTCCAGTAGGCTGTCATTTAGACGCCAAGTGCCCCGACCCCTAGCGGGATACGGGATTCGCAAGGTCACTACTAGCGGGGCATGGTCGGACCACGTGATCGGTCCTATTTGTGCTTTAGTGGCAAAGGGCAACGTTTTGGTATCTAGTAAACATAGATCAATTCTTGTGTAAGTCCTATGGACCGGTGAGTAAAATGTATAGTCTCTCCCGCTTGGGTTAAGCCCCCTCCAGGTGTCATATAAGTCATGCACATGCATCAAGTTCCTAAAGTGCAGGCCTAGGGAGAGTGAGAGTTGTTGTGGTTGCTTGTCACCTTCTCTTTTAACGTCAACACTGGGGTCCGGGGCACAGTTAAAGTCCCCGCATATGATTGTGTGACCTACTCTGAACTTGTTAACCTTTCGGAACACCGTGTTGAGGAAAGTTTTTTGCTTATTGTTGGGCGCGTAGATGGAGGCTATAGTTACCGACAGGCCGTTCAGGGAACCCACTAGTATTAATATTCTCCCATCTTTGCTAGCATACTGGGCGGACGGTGTAAAAGCCCAATCTTTGTGAAAAAAGATGGCAACACCTTTGGCTTTAGTTGCGGACATAGCATGGTAACTTTGGGGGTAGGACTTGATATTAAATTTTGGGGGATTTTTAATACAAAAATGCGTCTCTTGTAGGTTAATTATCGCTGCTTTGGATTTGGACATTTCTTGCACCGCTAGCCTCCTTTTGTGAGGGCTGTTGAGGCCTTTAACATTTAATGTGAGTACAGTTAGGGAATCAGCCATGCTCTTGGTAGGGTGTGAATTTGTGACGGGACCTTGATGTGTCTTTCGAGTCTTGTGACACGTGGCATGGAATTATTCCAGGGTTTAGAAAAGGGAAGGAAAAAGTAGTAAACAGGTACGGGGGAGAGGACATAAAATAACCAAAGTATATACAAAGCGCCCTTGAAAAGAACAGCGCTCTACGTGGGTGAGGTGTGAGTGGGTAAACAGTACCCCTCGCACGTCTCATCCTGGGGTCGTACCTAAGGTTTTAGGCCGAGTGTATAACAGCCTTATTTCTTGATGTTATGCATTTACCCTTTAACAGTGTCTGAAATAATAGGGGAATACCCGCTGAATAGTGGTATTTAATTCCCTAACTTCTGCCCCGTCACCCTCTGGACATTGCGCTGACATGACCTAACATAGCTCAGCATTCCTGATGTATGGTTGTCGTGTACCCCCCTCGTGCTGCATCTATTGTGGTAGCTATGTGGCTCCCGTCCCCTTGCGTCTGCCCTAAATCTCTTTCCACTTGGATAATGTGGGTTCGGGTATACCCCACGCCTTTTAAATCCCGCAACCCTGGTACCAGGGTGTAGCATAGAAGATACATACGTTAACACGGTACAGACATATATATACTCACAAACCATTTACTATAGCATGTCAGAGATCAGAGGGTTAATCATGGATCAGAGTGTCTCTTATCGTTCAATAGTCGCCATGGGACAACGGCAAGTCCGCGTCGAAACACGTCCCGCATTGTCAGTCCTTCCTACGCGGTGAGCCCGCCATCTGCCATTCCGCTTGCGGCCTTGTCGGGGATACTGCGGTTGAAGCGTCTTGTGGCGCTAGCGGGAACAGGCCCCATTCCTTTAGTAAGCGCATTCCCACCTCCGGCTCGTTGACGGTGTGTGTCTTGGCGTTCCTCCAAATGAGTAGCTTCGTCGGGTAGCCCCATCTGTATTGTATGTCGTTGTTCCGCAATGTCTTGGTAACATTAATGAACTCCCTCCTCCTGCTCATAGTCATAGCCGACAAGTCTGCGTATAATTGAACTCCTGTATATGGTTCAGGCATCGCAGGCCGTTTCCTCGCCGCTTGTAAAAGAGTGTCTTTGGTCTTGTAGTAGTGAAAACGTGCTACTACATCGCGTGGCGTATCTTGTCGCAGATTTTGCGGCTTCGGTAGCCTGTGGGCACGGTCCATCAGCCAGTCTTGGTCAGTTATTTCTGGTACTAGGGACTTGCACAGAGACAACAGGTAGTGAGGTAGTTGTTCTCTTGTGACACCTTCTGAGATTCCGCGAAAGCGCACATTGTTTCTGCGCGAGCGGTCTTCCATGTCCGCCATTTTCCGTTTCAGGAACTGTTGTTCTTCCACCAGTGCTTGCACAGTATCTGCTAGCGTGTCTTGTGCTGCGCAGATGTCATCAGTGCGTGCTTCCAGGTTGTTAGTTCTTTCTCCCAGATCTGCTATCTCCTTTTTTATATCGTTTGTGGCTTTTCTCAAGTCAGATTGTAGGCTGAGTCTAAAGTCCTGCAACATTGCATACAGCCTCTTCTCCGTGACTGGAGCGTCGGTGTAACGCTGCTCCTCGGTCTCCATGTGAGGGTTTGAGGCCTGTGATGCCTCCAGCTCCTCGTTGCCGCCATCTTGCGCCGGCCGCGACCGGTCTCTTTTCGTCGAGCGGATCGAATCCGTCAGCTTTGTCTGTTTTGCTGGAGACATGAGAGGCAGAAGAGGTAAGGCTTAGCCGTTTTTCGCCGTGTATTGGGGGGTAAAAGCTGCTTTAAATTCCCGCTATGGCTCTCACTCCATGCGTCCGTTCACCTCGGCTGTCGGCCACGCCCCCTCATGCCATTTTTTAATATGTTGTTCCCCTGAATGGATTGATTGTGGATATGTATTTTTATGTGAATGTGATGTATGGTTTTAAAGTTATGAAAGTTGTGTAAAAGTATATTTTACACTGTATGCATAATGGGATTATGTGTCACACTAAGGGGAGGGGATGTGTGGGAGGTAACATCTATGTCATTGGTTATTTTATGCCTCCCCCTGGGTGTGGCCTGTATGTATGAGATGGAAATAAAAGCCGGGCTGGATGAGCCAGTCCAGAGTTCCTGCTTAACCCTCAAAGCGATGTGTCGTCTCGTTCTTTGGGGGAATTGGATTGCATGCTGACTGCCAGGAGTGTAAGCCGATGTCTGCTTTTCTTGTTCAGCTGTTCCAGTGTTCGTGTGGTTCCAGTCGGGAGAACGGTGTTTGCAGTAGCTGCCTGTGCATCGGGAAAGGGGGATATCGCCTAAACTGGGTTGTATCCTCTTGTAAGTGAAACGGTCCGTTACAGTATGTGTTATGGTGTCTCTTACCTATTGTCAGCTTGTTATCATATGTTGTTGTCAGAATCAACAACGGAGCCTTCCATGACAGTATACAATGGAAGCATAGGGATTGACTTGATCGCATAAAATGGTCTGAGAATTAACAGAGGACCCCTCATCATGAGCAGTTTGTGAATGTAGTCTAAAAAAATAATAATTGATCCTTGGGCCAAAATATCCCAAAGAGGACTTTATATACCCTATGCAAAATTCTGTGATTTTACCACTGCATGGTAGGTCAAACTCTACACCTCTAGACCTTTCTAAACACTATTCAATATAATTAGCTGTAGCGTCTTATTAGATACTTGACCCAGATAAGAGACAATAAAAACCATTTAGAAACAGTTTGTATACCTCGTATGCTAACTGATCTTTGCAACTGCACCAGGGAAAACTGTTCAGTACAGAAAATACTGAAGAGATGAAAATCTGCTATTTAACTGAGGAAAAAAAACATGAAGCAAACCGCCAACCCTTCATATTCTACAGAGATATCAGAAGTGGCATTATGGATATGACAAATCTCGGATGTTGCCATAAAACAGGTGCTTGCTCCGGCAGCTTCACCCAGCCAAGATATGATAGAGATACTCTCAATCTGTCTCTCCCAACAGGGCATGACATGTGCAGTGGGGGTTTGCGAGGATAGCTGTAATAATGCATTGATCTCAGAGGGTCTCTGTTACAAGTGTCTCTTGCACGGAGTCTTCTTCTCATCCGTATACAATACTTCTAGATGCCAGACACAGTGACACTGAAAATGTTTATTTTTTTGTATTTAAAAAAAAAAAAAAAACAGTAAAATAATCCTTTTTATGCTGCTGATGTCCTATAACTCTAAAGCTGTGCCCAACTCGCTGCCAAGCATGACGTCTCTAGGCTCCCATCCACATTGTGACAGCATCCTCCACCAACAATATCTTACTGTGAACAACACAAACAACTGTCAAAGGCTTTCCCATGCTCTTCTTGAAGCCCCGTCACTTCCCTTTACTTCCTTAATCACTCGGATAAACTAAAAGTTTTTAGAACCTGCACTGCTAGAGGCTGGCTTATCCACTGACCTGAACAAGATGCAAAACATCAGTAGCCCCATCACTCCCAGTATATCTTCTAATGATCAACATACCTTGTACCATCTTCTTGTTGTCTCCTATACTTTGTTTTAGGCAGGTTACAACTTAGAAGGATACTGCAAGAATTGGAAATTCTATTTGGTTTTGAACCTGTAGAGGTTTCTTTTCTATGACAGGATTAAAGATTTACTTGGAAGGCAAGGCACGGGCCAGTGTCACAGTAGGGGAACCCAAGGGAAGGAAAAACAGAGCCTCTGCAAAGCTTCCATAGTAAATTTGGAAGCCGAAAATCCTATTTCTCAGTGCTCAGCTCCAGTCAAAGAGCTGATAGTTATCCGATTGCAGTATTTTGCTGCAGTTTATAGACCTCTTTTCACGTTCTATCAGCTCTTCACTGACTGCAAGCTTGACATGTTGTTACTCGAGTGAGGAAATTAAAATTTGATGCAATAATCCCAAGTAAGAAGGACTTTATTAGGTAATATATACACTTTAGATTAGGTATTCTTAGCAGAAACACAGATAGAGGATCGAAAGCATGCTGTGAACCAAAGATTAAAAAAAAGGGGGGAAAAAGTAACCACCAGAAAAAAAAAAAAAAAAGACAAGGAGACGGGAGAACAGAGAGGAAAAATAAAGCAAAATAAAGAGAAAAGAAGGAAGAATAAACCTGTAAATATATTATTAAATATATATATGTTAAATTCTATTTGTACATTATATTATATATGTTACACAAGCCATATAACAGTGTAGAATTGGAATGCCCTCCACTACCAGGTATTAACACATACCTTAACCACTTAAAACTATTGATATACACACACATTCTCATGCACAATGACAGTGTGAGGAACTGACTCTGCTGGGTTTCGAACCCTGGTTTACATACTGCTAAACCTCTTCCTTACCACTACACCACCCTGCCTTTTGCAAATGTACCTGAGATCTGGTAACCTTCACTCTATAAGCATTGGTATCAGTGACAAGTCTCTTCAGCTGTGTCTGGTCATGTGTCTGGTTCTTGGCCTATAAAAGCCACTTCCTGTCTCTGTACCTTTGCCAGATTATTGTGGTTCCTGTACTCTCTAATCAAGCTTGTTCCTGTTTCTCCTACCTGTTGCTGATTTTGGACCGTTTTGACTTTGCTGCTTCTCCTTCCCACTGACCTCGGCTTGCCTCACTACGATTTTCATCTCTCTGTTCCAGTCTCCCATCTCTGCTTAAGACCAGAAGGCCACTCAAGGCTCAGGGGCTCAACCACCTGGGTAACGAGTGGCTACCTCTGGCAGAATACATTGCTGATCTGGCTACTGGACTCCAAAACTTTGTAACATCAATATCATTACAGACAGACACCCACACACAGGGACCAATAGACACTGCCAGACACACACTGTGATTGTGTGTCTGTATCTGTTGATGTGTGTGTATTTGTGTGTCAGTGTGTGTGTCTCTGTACATCAGTGTGTTTGTGTATGTATGTGCACGTGTGCACGTACCAGAGAGTGTACGTATGTGTATCAAGAGTGTATATATGCATGCGCGTATCAGTGTGTGTATTTGTGTTTTTGTCCAAAGAGGCAACATGGCTGCAATATTAGGGCAATAATGGTCTGAGAAATAGTAATATCTTGGGTGGTGTGGCACTCCAGGGTAAAGATTAGGTGATCAATGTCTATATGGTGAGCTTACCAGCTACAGGGCACATGATGTTGCGGCTGCTGCTGCTACTACTGTTACACCTGCACAAGATGCCCGCTTGCCTCTACCAGAAAAATTTGGAGGAGACCGCAAAAAATTTAGGGGTTTCCTAAATCAATGCCGTTTGCATTTTATGATGTTACCTAACCGTTTTCCATCTGAAAGAGAGAAGGTGGGATTTATTTTCTCCCTATTCAAAGATGAAGCCCTGGCTTGGGGCTCCCCTTTTCTGGAACAGGACAGTCCAGTCTTGGGAAATTTAAAAGACTTTCTTGAGGCCATGTGCCTAGTTTTTGATGACCCCAATCGCTGTGCTACAGCAGAAGCCACTCTCCTTCATTTACATCAAGGGAGGCGCTCTGTGGCTGAATATGCTGCTGAATTCAGACAGTGGGTTGCTGATACTACTTGGAACCAATCAGCCCAGAGGTTCCACTTCAGAAGGGGTCTCTCAGAAGCTATAAAAGATGAGTTAGCTCGTGTTGATCTTCCTGTTGAGTTTGATGCATTTGTGCGGTTGGCTATCCGTATTGATCGGAGACTTTCAGAAAGAAGATTGGAAAGACAGGGCTCTTTTAAACCAAGTACTACTCCTACTTTCTATTCAAGAATTTCTACTCCGACCCCACAAACACCTACAGAATCTGAACCTGAGGCTATGCAGGTAGATCTAATAAGAGGGTCATTATCCAATGAAGAAAATTATTGTGGTAGTGCAGGGCATTATGCCATCAATTGCCATCAATTGCCATTATGCCATCAATTGCCCTAGCAAGTCTAAAAGAACAATAGCTATGACTGCTGAGGGTGCACAGATTCAACACCAATCCCAGATTTCAGACCAATTGGATTCTGTCACACAACCCTTGTTTTCTCTGGCTCAGCGTGAAGAGGGTATGATGACTCAACATCCTCATTTGGTGGTGCCTATCACTTTGCAATATGGTGATAATAAAATTTCAACTACAGCTATGATAGATTCTGGAGCAGGCGGAAACTTTATGGATATCAAATTTGCAGCAGGAAATAAAATTCAGTCTATCCCTAAATCTTCACCTGTGTTAATGGAAACAGTAGACGGTTCTCCACCAACGTCAGGCCCGGTTACACATGAGACTGTGCTCTTAAAATTGATGCTGGAAGTGAATCACCATGAGTCTATATCTTTCCACCTAATTTCCTCAACACAGTTTCCAGTGATTTTGGGTATACCCTGGCTTGCTCTGCATAACCCACAGATTGATTGGAAGACTAAAACGTTGTCCTTTCCTTCAGAACACTGCTTAATAAATTGTCAACCCTCTAAGGCAACAACTGTTGCCACAACAATTAATGAAATGGTTGATACAAACTTAACTAAGCTTCCTCTACAATATCGGGATTTTGCAGATGTCTGTGATAAGAAGAATGCTGATCAGCTTCCACCTCACAGGCCTTATGATTGCCCCATAGAGCTGCTACCTGGAGCTGCTATCCCATTTGGCCATATATACTCCCTTTCTGAGCCTGAATTGAAAGCACTTCGTGAATACATACAAGAAAATCTTGCCAAAGACTTTATTCGACCATCTACTTCTCCAGCAGGAGCTCCTATATTCTTTGTAGAAAAGAAAGATGGCAGTCTACGGCCATGTGTCGATTACAGGGACATTAATAAAATCACTGTTAAAAAACGCTATTCCTTGCCTCTCATTCCTGAACTTCTGGAGAGACTTCGTTCAGCTAAAATATTTACGAAGCTTGATCTACGGGGGGCATATAATCTGGTTCGCATAAGACCAAATGATGAATGGAAAACAGCTTTCAGAACCAGGTACGGACATTACGAATATCTAGTAATGCCATTTGGGCTTTGTAATGCCCCTGCAACTTTTCAGCATCTAATCAATGATGTACTACAGGATCTCCTGGATCAGTTTGTTGTGGCATATTTGGATGATATCCTGATATTTTCTGATAATCTTGAAAATCACAGAAAACAGGTCTGCATTGTTCTTGAGCGCCTTCGTACCCACCACCTATACATTAAACTGGAAAAATGTGAGTTTGAACAAACAGAAATTCAATTCCTGGGATATGTAATAACTCCTAAAGGTTTAAGTATGGACGCAAGTAAAATTAAAGCTGTGCTGGACTGGCCCATCCCCAAGAATGAAAAAGATATTCAGAGATTTGTGGGGTTTGCCAATTTTTACAGGCGTTTCATTAAGAATTTCTCTGCCGTTATTACACCGATCACTGAACTTACACGTAAAGGGACTTCTTTTCAGTGGTCCAATAAGGCTGACACTGCATTTTCCAGATTAAAGACTCTGTTTACATCTGCCCCTATCCTGGTACATCCTCAGCCAGAATTGCCATTTACTGTAGAGGTAGATGCTTCTGATTCAGCTGTTGGGGCTATACTGTCTCAAAGGACTGGACCTAAGATGTTGTTACATCCATGTGCCTTCTATTCCCGCCAGATGTTACCAGCAGAAAGAAATTATGACATAGGGAATAAAGAACTTTTGGCTATAAAAGCTGCCTTTGCCGAATGGAGACATCCATCCAATTACTGTCCTCACAGATCACAAAAATCTGGAATGTATTCAATCAGCTAAGAGACTATCAGCCAGACAAGCACGCTGGTCCCTATTTTTCTCAAGGTTTAATTTTTTGATTTCATACCGCCCTGGTTCCAGAAATGGCAAGGCAGATGCCTTGTCTAGGATAGCTGACCCCCTCCATACTACAGTAACCAAAGCCACCATCTTGCCTGAGAGTAGATTTTTAGGAGTTACCTTTCCTTCTGATCTAATGTCTCGCATTAAAAAGGGCTACGCTGATGATCCAGTTTTTCGTGATCCTCCTCGTGATCTTCATATGACCATGCTTAATGGGTTTTGGGTTTTGGATTTTTCAACAACGTCTGTTTGTTCCAGAATCAGTGCGACTGGACGTTTTACGTCTCTACCATGACTCAAAACCAGCAGGTCATCCAGGAATCCGAAAGACACAATAACTACTTACCCGATCCTTTTGGTGGCCTAAATATTATGAAGATGTTAAGAAGTATGTGTTCTCTTGTGATGTATGTGCCAGACATAAGACTCCTCGCTCATCCCCTGTTGGCATGCTTCAGCCTCTTCCTATTCCTCATCGTCCCTGGGGATCTATTTCCATGGACTTTATTGTGGAACTACCTCCCTCTAAGGAACACACTACCATTCTTGTTGTTGTGGACCGGTTAACTAAGATGAGTCATTTCATACCAGCTCGTGGTCTCCCTTCAGCTAAACAGACTGCTGACCTAGTTATTCGGGAAATATTTCGCTTGCATGGAGTGCCTGATGAAGTAATTTCTGACAGGGGAGTGCAATTTACATCTCATTTTTGGAAATATTTTTGTTCTATTCTAGGTATTAATGTAAATCTGTCGTCAGCTTTTCATCCACAAAGTAATGGACAGACTGAGCGAACCAACCAGACGTTAGAACAATATTTGTGGTGCTATATTAGTTACCTGCAGGATGACTGGCTGGATTTTCTACCCACGGCGGAATTTGCCTATAACAATGCCCAACACTGCTCCACTTCTCTGAGCCCATTTTTTTACTAATTATGGTTACCATCCAACCTTTCTAGTGAGTCTCCCAATTACTACTTCCATTCCTGCAGTCACTGACCGGCTAACCGCCTTACGAGATTCCCAAGAACTGTTGAAGAAGACTCTTTCGGAGGCTCAGGAATGTTACAAAAGAGCTGCTGATAGGCATAGAAAGGAGGCCCCAGTTTATCATGTTAGTGACAAGGTTTGGCTGTCAACAAAGAATCTTAAACTTAGGATTCCTTCTCATAAATTGGGTCAAAAGTTCATGGGACCTTTTGAGATCATCGCTCAGATCAATGCTGTCACCTTCCGTCTGCAACTTCCAGATTCCATGAAAATACATCCAGTGTTTCACGTTGCACTGCTTAAACCTTTTCATGAAAATACTTTCCCTGGTCGAGCCCTGCCTGCCCCACCACCAGTCCTCGTGGATGGTGAAGATGAATACGAGGTGGAAAAAATTCTTGACTCCAGGATATTCCGCAACAAGCTTCAATATTTGGTTCTTTGGAAAGGCTATGGTGAAGAGGATAGATCATGGGAACCAGTGGACAATATTCATGCTCCTGATCTTCTTCAGTCTTTCCATGCACAGTACCCTGCTAAACCAGGAAATAGGGCATCCAGAGGCTGCACCTGTAGAGGTGGGAGTAATGTGAGGAACTGACTCTGCTGGGTTTACATGCTGCTAAACCTCTTCCTTACCACTACACCACCCTGCCTTTTGCAAATGTACCTGAGATCTGGTAACCTTCACTCTATAAGCATTGGTATCAGTGACAAGTCTCTTCAGCTGTGTCTGGTCATGTGTCTGGTTCTTGGCCTATAAAAGCCACTTCCTGTCTCTGTACCTTTGCCAGATTATTGTGGTTCCTGTACTCTCTAATCAAGCTTGTTCCTGTTTCTCCTACCTGTTGCTGATTTTGGACCGTTTTGACTTTGCTGCTTCTCCTTCCCACTGACCTCGGCTTGCCTCACTACGATTATCATCTCTCTGTTCCAGTCTCCCATCTCTGCTTAAGACCAGAAGGCCACTCAAGGCTCAGGGGCTCAACCACCTGGGTAACGAGTGGCTACCTCTGGCAGAAAACATTGCTGATCTGGCTACTGGACTCCAAAACTTTGTAACATCAATATCATTACAGACAGACACCCACACACAGGGACCAATAGACACTGCCAGACACACAATGTGATTGTGTGTCTGTATCTGTTGATGTGTGTGTATTTGTGTGTCAGTGTGTGTGTCTCTGTACATCAGTGTGTTTGTGTATGTATGTGTGTGCACGTACCAGAGAGTGTACGTATGTGTATCAAGAGTGTATATATGCATGCGCGTATCAGTGTGTGTATTTGTGTTTTTGTCCAAAGAGGCAACATGGCTGCAATATTAGGGCAATAATGGTATGAGAAATAGTAATATCTTGGGTGGTGTGGCACTCCAGGGTAAAGATTAGGTGATCAATGTCTATACAGGATAGGTAGACTGGTAACAGTTTATTGACACAATGACACAAGAGGAACACAAACAAACTATACAATGTCCAGACCAGAAAGCCATAGTCATGTATAACAAGCATCAGTTTTATTTACCTGAAAAAAATGCCACTAAAATAGAGGCCCTCCCTCATTGGTGTCCACATATTTTATAGAGTGGTCAACAATAAACATATGTAAAAGTAGGTTAAGAAGATCATCTGTCCAAACATGAGTGAGAATAGAAATAAAAAACTGGTTGTAGCTACATGATGGGCCATAACACAGGACTGATCGGAGTCTAGGTCACGTGGACTCATCAAGTGCAGTCATGGTAACCCCTAACAGTGGCAGTGCCACCAAATCCAAATATATGTTTAATGAATGCAAAAGCGGTCTAAATGGTGTTAGACAAGCTAAATACATGGCCAAAAGCGGTGATCCTATATCCTCACCATTGCAATCCCATCTCACCTATATATGGGCTGTGTATAGAGGCAGTACACAAATACATATTTTCTTGGTTTGCATTGACCCCAGAATGTTTACAACATTTAAAATAAGTATAGACCAAATGGGGTGAAGTCATATTGAACAATTTTATTTATTTACAACACTATTTTCGTATATGTAACTTCATTATTTGAGCCCATATTATTTATTTTGCCCCTCTGTTGTGCTTCAGGAAATACCTACGGTGCCATTAAGGCCCCAGTGGCAGCTATACCCTAATTCTCGTAGCAGCAAGCCTCCTAACTCAAGGCTGCTCTGTCTGTAGAAGCCTATTGGTAATTGAAACATGGGGTCCTCATACTTAAAATAGCAATAGGTCTCTGATGAACAATATACAAGTTTGGAGACATAATATCCAAGTATAATCACTTTTATTGGAAAACTTCATTTACACAGGATAATGTGCTAACAAGGGTGCAGAGTGTTAAAACTTTCCAACATGGGATGGTTAGTTCTGAAGGTTTGAAAGATTTTTCCTTGGAGGTTAAATGTGAAAATAAAATGCATAATGTCTTTCAGCTTGGCTACACTGCAGACCCTATTTAATTGAAGCAGCAGTGAATTGACACCAGAAACCAAAGCCCTATGAAATCAATTAGAAACACTTGCAGGAGGTTATCAGATATATTTTCAGGTACTCCCTTAAATTAGTTAACAAACATCTTCTAAATGATTTAAAATTAGTAGAATGGAAACCTAATTATATTTTGGCTTCAGTAGATGTAGTTTCACTCTACACCAGCATTCCTCACCAAAAATGATTATGGGCAATTAAAGAATGGCTAAATCAACACTCTTCTATTATGGCCAAACAGATCAATTTTTTGATTGATTGTATATATTTCGTCTTAACAAAGAATTTCTTTTGGTTTAACGACCAATATTTTTTTACAGCTATGTGGTGTGCCATGGGGATGAGATTCGCCCCCAGCTTCGCCAACTTGTATGTCTCACATTGGGAATCCAATTGGGTGACTTTGGGTCAGACGCTGGGGGGGTGTCAGGGTTTCTTTGCTGTTTTAAACAGCAACCCTTTTCTGTTTCAGTGATTGAGTTTCAGCTGCAATCACTATGAGCTCCTTCTGCTTGTTGCCACGGTTACTCACCTGTGAGTAGTAATCAACCCTGCTGCTAATCAGTTCTGCCTATTTAAGCAGCTAAGCCCAGAACCTCCTTGCCCTTGCGTGGTTTCCTGTTTCCCAGAAGTCTCCTTGTTCCTGTGTTTCCTGTTTGCTCCTGGTTCCTGACTCCGGCCTTGTTCCTGACTCCGCTGCTCTCCGTGCTCCTGATCCTGGCTTGTCTGACTACCCGCTCTGGTGACTGACCCCTGCTTGATTCCTGGACTTTGCTTTTGTTATTTATTAGTTATTTATTAATAAAGGTGTGTTTGCATCTACTTCTGTCTCTGTCTGGTTCCTGGTTCCTGACATTACGCAAGGGCCATGAATACAGATGGTACAGGCAAGACACCTATACCTAACCTATTTACCCGGTGGGACCAGCAGAACCACCTTTTGGACCAGTATGCCCATCTGGATCCAGTACCCGGCCAGCCTGCGATTGCGGCCGCCTCTGCCTCACTTCCTGTTCTAGCACCGGTTGTAGCCTCCAAACCTGTAGCGGCTAGAGAAATGACTGGGTCTGTCCCGCTCCCTCAGTATTTTGGGGGCGACCCAGCACAGTGCAGAGAATTTATAAATCAGGTTAAAGGATACCTTGAAACCCTGCCCCAGGCATTTCCTACAGACAGTGACAAAGTTCACTTCATGATTTCTTTGCTGTCTGAAAAGGCCCTAGCTTGGGCAAAACCTCTCTGGGAGGCAGAGAAGCCTATTATTTACAATTACCCTGAATTTGTTGCATCCTTCAATAGGGTTTTTGATATTCCAGCTCGCTCCACCCCTACTGCCGAACTACTCATGTCTAATGCTCAGGGCACAAAAACTATTGTCGAGTATGCCAGTGAATTCCGTACCATGGCAGCAGAGGGTGGCTGGAACAACGAGACTCTCGTGGCTGCCTTTGCACAAGGTCTCTCCGATGTGTTTAAAAATGAGATTGCAGCCAGAGAATTACCTAAAGATCTCGAGGAACTGATATCATTTGTCACCCTCATTGACATCAGACTCCGAGAGAGATCCTCATCCAAGGAGCGCCTGCGGAGGCCTCTTGTAAATTTGGCACCAAGCTTTTCTTGCCCACCCGAACCTCCCTCACCTCCCATGCCTCCTGGTCCTGAGTCCTCTGTCTGTGTGGAGCCAAAGCAGTTAGGCTTCTCACGCCTCTCGGTCGAGGAGAGAGCCTTTAGGAGGAGGGAGGGTCTGTGCCTATACTGCGGACACCACGGTCACTTGTTAAAATTTTGCCCGATTCGTCCGGCAAAGGGCCCGCACCCAAGATACTGTCAGGGGCAGATCTTGGGTGGTCTTTCTGCAGACCCAGAGATATGTGTGCGCAAACCCTTGGTGCCTGTTATCCTCTCCTGGCCTGATTCATCCATTGAAACCCAGGCGTTACTTGATTCTGGGGCCGCAGGCTTGTTTATAGATTGTGCATTTGCAGCAAAGCACTCTATACCCTTACAGTCTCGCAACTCCCCACTAGCCTTCGAAGCCATCGATGGCAGACCAATACAGCCAACCCACGTGACCCAAGAAACCGTGCCCATATCTCTGGCTGTAGGGGCTCTACATCATGAGACGACCCAATTCCAGGTCATTTCCTCTCCATATTACCAGGTTGTTTTGGGATACCCTTGGTTACAGAAGCATAACCCCACAATTGATTGGCGCAAAGCTGAGATATTATCATGGTCCCAGCAATGCACATTGTCCTGTCTCCAGAAACCGGTCAAAGTTTTGGGCGCATGTTCTGCCTCTTCCTTACCCGCTGAGTACCAAGAATTCCAAGATGTATTTGACAAGGGTCAAGCCAGCGTTCTGCCACCACACCGTCCGTATGACTGTGGTATCGAACTCCAACCGGGTACCAATCCTCCCCGGGGCCGGATTTACCCACTGTCTGTAGCAGAGAATCGAGCCATGGAGGAGTATGTTACCGATGCACTGTCTAAGGGTTTTATTCGGAAGTCATCTTCTCCTGCCGGGGCCGGCTTTTTCTTTGTAAAGAAAAAAGATGGCGAGTTGAGACCCTGTATCGACTATAGGGGTCTCAATCGCATTACTATTAAGAATGCCTACCCCATTCCATTAATCACGGAATTATTTGACCGCCTCAAGGGAGCAACGGTCTTCACCAAACTTGATCTGAGAGGGGCATATAATCTCGTCCGGATAAAAGAGGACCACGAATGGAAAACCGCATTTAACACCAGGAGCGGCCATTACGAATACCTAGTAATGCCCTTTGGTCTTTGCAATGCTCCTGCGGTTTTTCAAGAATTTATAAATGACGTCCTGCGAGATATGCTGCAGCAATGTGTGGTGGTTTATCTTGATGATATTCTGATCCATTCCACATCTCTCGAGAACCATCACGCAGACGTTTCTCGTGTTCTACAGAGACTTAGAGAAAATAGTCTGTTCTGCAAATTGGAGAAATGTGAGTTTCACTGCAAACAGGTTACATTCTTGGGATATGTTATCTCAGATACTGGATTCTCTATGGATCCGGAGAAACTTTCGGCTGTACTAAAATGGCCTCGACCTACGGGTCTTCGCTCTATACAACGGTTTCTGGGCTTCGCCAATTATTATCGAAAGTTCATACGCAACTTTTCTTCCTTGGTTAAACCTCTCACGGACATGACCAGGAGAGATGCTGATCCACAGCATTGGTCACAGGAAGCCATTACTGCCTTTGAGTCTCTCAAAGTCGCCTTTGCTGCTGCTCCTATACTGGCACACCCTAACCCTGCCTTACCATTCATTCTTGAGGTCGATGCGTCTGAGACAGGAGTGGGCGCCCTCCTGTCTCAACGTCCTAACCCAGAGAGCTCCAGGCATCCGTGCGGGTATTTCTCGAGGAAATTGAACCCGGCGGAATGCAATTACCAGATTGGTGATAGAGAACTTCTAGCCATAATTTTATCTCTCAAAGAATGGAGGCACCTTCTTGAGGGTACTTCAGTGCCAATCCTCATACTCACAGACCACAAGAATCTAACATATCTTTCTGAAGCTAAGCGACTTTCCCCACGGCAAGCTAGATGGGCTCTCTTCCTATCAAGATTCAATTATGTGGTTTCTTACTTGCCCGGTACAAAAAACATTCGGGCTGATGCCTTGTCTCGACAGTTCTCCCCTCCATCTAGAGAGGAGATAACCCCTACTCCTGTGATTCCTCCGGACCATATACTGGCAACCATCCGTACTAACCTCGCCTCACCCCTAGGCGAGGAGATTCTGGCTGCACAAAGTAATGCTCCTCCAGAGAAACCTAATGGCCGTTGTTTTGTACCTATTAACCTCCGTACGAAACTATTGAGTACATACCACGACCCCAAAGCAGCTGGACATCCAGGCAAAAACCAGTTAATCTGGTCCGTATCCCGGCAATTTTGGTGGCCTAGTCTCCGTTCGGATGTCACCGCTTTTGTAGCTGCCTGTCCTGTGTGCGCTCAAAATAAAACCCCACGTCGCCCTCCAGTGGGTCTCCTGCAAACCATACCTAATGGTGAACGACCCTGGACCCACTTGTCCATGGATTTTATCGTAGACCTTCCGGTCTCCCGTGGCAATACAGTCGTTCTCATGGTTGTTGACCGATTCTCGAAGATGTCGCATTGCATTCCCTTGAAAAAACTACCAACTTCCCAGGAACTTGCAACAATTTTTGGTCAGGAGATCTTTCGTTTGCATGGGCTACCCAAAGTGATAGTCTCAGATAGGGGTAGCCAGTTCGTGTCCAGATTTTGGAGAGCCTTTTGTACGCAAATGGGAATTCAGCTTTCCTTCTCCTCGGCCTACCACCCGCAATCCAATGGTGCAGCGGAACAAGCTAACCAAACACTGGAACAGTTTCTGCGTTGCTACATTTCTGACCACCAGAACAACTGGTCTGACCTGCTACCCTGGGCGGAGTTTGCCCACAATAGTGCGATTAATGCCTCCTCCCGGCTATCCCCATTCCTGGCAAACTATGGGTTTCAACCGTCCATGTTGCCTGATACGTTCTTGCCACAGGAGATACCGGCATTGGAGGAACATCTCAGGGAACTCCGTTCCACTTGGGTGCAGGTTCAGAGTTCTTTGCAACGCGCAATGCAGAACTACAAACTCCAGGCCGACCGCAGACGCCTTCCTGCACCTACCTATCAGGTCGGAGAGAGGGTCTGGCTGTCTTCCCGCAACCTACGCCTCCATGTTCCCTCACAAAAACTGGCACCCCGATACGTTGGGCCATTTCGTATACTTCGAAGGGTTAACCCTGTAGCTTACGCACTTGACCTTCCTGCTAACATGCGCATCTCAAATGTTTTCCATGTTTCCCTCTTGAAACCGTTGGTTTGTAATCGCTACACCACCTCAGTGCCACGTCCACGTCCTGTTCTGATTGACAATCATGAGGAATATGAAATACGCAGCATCATTGACTCACGGGTCTTCAGAGGACAGATCCAATACTTGGTGCACTGGAAAGGATACGGTCCAGAGGAACGCTCCTGGGTTCCAGCCTCTGATGTCCATGCACCATCCCTCCTTCGTTCCTATCACGCCCGCTTCCCCATGAAGCCCGGACCCACCAACAGAGATGGGGGGAGTCGTTGAGGGGGCGGTACTGTCAGGGTTTCTTTGCTGTTTTAAACAGCAACCCTTTTCTGCTTCAGTGATTGAGTTTCAGCTGCAATCACTATGAGCTCCTTCTGCTTGTTGCCACGGTTACTCACCTGTGAGTAGTAATCAACCCTGCTGCTAATCAGTTCTGCCTATTTAAGCAGCTAAGCCCAGAACCTCCTTGCCCTTGCGTGGTTTCCTGTTTCCCAGAAGTCTCCTTGTTCCTGTGTGTCAGGGTCTTACCTGAGTTGGGAGTCTGTAGCGCAGATATGTTGCTCACCCTTGCAGATAGCCACAGGCCGAGGTGGTCAGGTAAGAATTCACCTGGCCTGTGGGTCTGTGCACGGGGGCTGTGCAGGATGCAGTACCAAATACGCAGGACAGGCAAGGACTGAACCAGCAGGATAGTCGAGGGATAGCCGAGGTCAAAGGATGCCAGAGGTCAGGATAAACGTAATCAGAAGCCGGGGTCAAAAACACGAAGCAGAAGAAATGAACACTGGTACAAAACAGGATCACAGGATCAAAGACTTGACACTGAGCACAGGGCGAGGCTGGGTTTAAATACCCTGCTGATGACGATCAGAGTCAGGTGAGACACAGCCAAGTCAAGGTGCAGCCCCCGGTGTAGTAGCCATGCCAGGATGAACAGGACCGGAATCAGTAGTCACTATATACAGCTGCTGTGGCTCAGAGGCAGAAAGCAGGACTAGGACTGAGAAGTTCCCCGGTTCAAGTCCCCTGTTGGGAACTCCAGGAGCGACCACGTCTGGCTGTCTGTGTAACTGGTGAGAACCGTGACACTGTGTTTCCTGTTTGCTCCTGGTTCCTGACTCCGGCCTTGTTCCTGACTCCGCTGCTCTCCGTGCTCCTGATCCTGGCTTGTCTGACTACCCGCTCTGGTGACTGACCCCTGCTTGATTCCTGGACTTTGCTTTTGTTATTTATTAGTTATTTATTAATAAAGGTGTGTTTGCATCTACTTCTGTCTCTGTCTGGTTCCTGGTTCCTGACAGGGGGAATCTCGTTTTTTGGCGACGCTACATAGACGATGTCCTTATTATTTGGGAAGGAGACAAATCAGTTTAGATAATTGTATTTCCTATATTAATTGCAATGAGTACAATTTAAGTTTCACTTCCACTTGCCACACTACACACATAGACTTCTTGGATCTAATGATCTATATAGAAAATGATGTTTTGAAGACCAAAACTTTTTTATAAATACAGATTGTAACACCGCTATAGATTATTCCAGTTCTCACCACCCTATGTGGCTAAAACATGTCCCGAAAGGACAATTAACACATCTGAGACGTAACTGCTCAGATATAGATATTTTTAGAGCCCAATCAAAAATCATAAAAATAGATATATAGAAAAAGGATGATTCAAAAATGGTCGAAGAGGCAGAATCCACTTTGATTAATACAGATCGTGATAGATTACTTACTAAAACAAATGCCAATGTTTCAAAAAGTAAGAATAAAAATGGGAATAAGTTCGATTTTGCTTTTATAACCAAATATCACTCCCAAGCTAGGGAGATTAATAATATAATTAATCGTCATTGGCATATATTAAAAAAGGATAATTTTTTGAATAATATTTAACCAAAGAAACCAATTATAATTTATAAAAAAGCAGATAATTTAAAGAATAAATTGGCCCCAAGTATACTTCCCACAGTTAAAACTATTCCGACACAACCCACACATATTTTTTCTAATGAAGTATTAAAAAAGTTTTTTTCGATGTGGAAAGTGCTCCACATGTACTTTCCAAAAAAAGAATACTAATACATTTACAGGCACATATACACAAGAAACATATCATATTAAAAAATGTATTCAATGTTCCACTACCCATGTAATTTACTTATTCCAATGTGGTTGTGGAGCACAATACATTGGTCGGACTATTCGAAAACTTCATGTCAGACTATTAGAACATTTCCAAAATATAAGAAATAAAAAATTAGATCATAATGTATCTAAACATTGTACTTATTGTCCACATTTTCAATGGAATACATTTTTAGCAATTGGGATAGACAGGATAGAAAAACATTGGAGAAGAGGAAACATTGAGACCTCGTTAAATACCAAAGAGGCCCAGTGGATCTTTAATCTAAAGACTTTAAAATATGGTTTGAATCAAGAAATCGACCTAGCTGGACTATTTGATTTTTTGTTTATTTATTTTTATATTTATTTTTATTTTTATTATTTTTATTTATTTTTTATATTTACTTTTATTTTATTTTATTTTGTTTTATTTCGTTATTTATTTATTATTTTTTCTTTTATCAGTATTATTCTTTTCCATATATATATATATATATATATTCATTTTTATTTTAATTTTTATTTCATTTTCATTTTAATTTATTTAAATATATCCAGATGCATGCTCATAATGGATGTAACTAATACTCGTTTTTCTAATTACAGATAGATAATTTAGTCCATTCTAACATGAACTGTCCATTTTTGATCTGTATATACTTGTGTTTTCATGTATATTTGGCTTCATGTAAAGGTGTTGAGCATAAAAACATTTGACTGCCTATATATCATCTCCCATATCCATTTTCTTTTATGCATATATATTTCATATATATGTATAGATGTGTTTTTTTTATATACATAAACTGATGGATTGATATATTTTCATTTCTTTATTTTTAATTATTTAGATTTTTTTAATTATTTGAATTAATTATTTTTTTTTACTAATTTTTACTAATATTAACCTTTAAAGAAAGCATGAATGTTTTGGCATCGAAAATGCTCAATACCTATATGGTGTTATGTTATATTGTGTTGATATAGTTTATATATGTCCCTCTGCTTACAATGAAATACATTCGACATTGCTGCTAATAAGTATTGGATATTGAGTTTTCTGCCCGGTCCATGAAACCGGAAGTGATACAAAGTTTCTGCTCGGTCCGTGAAACCGGAAGTGACGTCACCCGGAAATAATGAATGCGTTCCAAGCTGGAACGCACGCCATCATCTGCAAGCAATGTCTCCACTCTAAGGTGGATATAAAAGAAGATTCTACTCGGATTGGAGTCATACATCCCTGAGGAAGTCCAGAAGAGGACGAAACGCGTTGGAGATGCTCATTGGTTCATATGAACTTTTATTTTTAATTTTATTTTATTATTGCTGGTGCTGTTTTTGCCATTTCCTGCTGTGATTGGACTGGCTGAAATACGTGGATTCCACTTTGATGTAAAGACATGCTGTCTTTGATCTGATACATTGTGAGTCCAATATATATAATAAATTGTTATTTTTATATACAATCTGCACTATTTTCTTTCCTTCTATTTTGAGTGGGCAAGAAGATTTGTTACTTCCTATCCAGAATGACATCACTGGAGGTCCCTCACACTTCATTATTCCCTAATATTAAGGGAGACACGCCTGAATTCATCTTAATCTTGTGAGTTCTCTATCACCCCCACCCTCTATATGTGTTAATGGTATTACACTATATACTTTTATATTTCTCCATATAGATATATATCTAAGGCAGAATATACCTACGTTATCCAGTTTGTATTATTTTGTATTATTATTATCACTTTGTGGTGAACCTACACAGTTTTTTCCTTTGTTTTTTTCTTTTCTTTTTTACTCCCTTAAATTATCCTCTAAATATCTCATCTTATTCTTCAGGATGAGATTTACATATCGAAGCCCTATATATTGTGCTTCTAAGGAGCTATGCACCTTCACAAAGCATAAGTGTTTCTGTTTAGGAGGACAGTCCGTATTTTGAGCCCATTTCCCTCTGCCCCTCTATCCTACTATGCCCCCTTATTTAGGAGCTCCATATTATTGGTGTGTCTGAGTGTATTATAGATCGCAGCAATAATAATCTCAGCAATTTGTCTTTAAACTCCAATAAATGTGATTAGAAGACAGTTTTCCATATGCAGAGCCTGTGTACTAAACAGCATTCATAGTATTCAGGACTCACTGCTGACAAGTCCTGTGTCACATCCTGCTCTGTTCTGCAGATATTTCTGGCCTTGGCTTCTAGTATGGTATCCAGTACTCTTTTTACAATTCTTGTTTAGTTTTTCTTGTTTTTTCTGGTTTTCTATTCCATGTCTGGTTTTCTTTATGCTGGGTTTTCTGTGTTGATTCCTTTATTCCGTTCCTGGAATTGCCAGTCTCCTGGATTCCTTTAAATGTTTGTTTTATGTTGCAACACTCTTTCCTTTTCCATTAATCCTTTTGTTTCAGTTGGTTCCTGCAGGCAGTTGTTCCAAGTCCTCTGCCCCTTTCTTGCAGGTAAGTGCTGTGAGTGTTTTATTATTGTTTATTTAGTCGTGCATATCTAGGCAGATAGGACCCACCTTAATTGGAGTACTTTGGCGCAGTGGTGGGCTGCATACATCTTGGCCATTTATGTATGTCTAAATCTCAAATGTTTTACATATATAGTACTTAGTTATGTCTCCTTTTGTTTTGTCTTATATCTCTTGTCTTGTTTTATGTTATCTTGTATTCCCAGTTCATGTACAGTCCTGTCCTGCCTGTTCATGTTTCCCTCATGTCTTGTGTACATGTTCTGGGTTCTGCTTTCTGTCCTGCTCTGGTTCTGGGTTCTCCTAGTTTTGTCTTGTTTTCTTGTTTGGTGTCTATTCTAGTCTTACCTTGTTTCTGTACTGGATACATATCTGCTGCAGAGCCTCCCTATTCAGCTCCTGGGAGGTCTGCATATTGTCATCTGGCACCTGAGATCCGCAGAAGCTGCATCAGGGCCCTGGTATGTGGCCGCACAAACGCTGGTGCTCAACACCAGGGGATGTGTGGTTACCCAGCACCAGGCCCTGATAATCCAATTCCACACAGTGACTCCTACTATAAAGATCAGGCATACTAGGTCCCGGTCACCGGACCGCCACCCTTGACATCCTGCAGCAAAAGCCATATGCAAAGATAGCATTTCTTGGAAGTTCAAGCATGCAGTATCTAATTTCTGTAACACAAATTTTTCTCTCTCAGATCACCATCCTTTATATGTTGTTCTTGAGAGCCCCCTCACCGAACATCCTCAGCCTAACCCTCTTCAGCACAGGAGAAACCTTAATTTTCTTGACCATTAGCAACTTTAAGCTGATATTCATTCTCAGCTCTCATCCATCTTTGCCTTTGCCTCTCTCTGGCTATCTCCTTGTACAACACTACCTTCGCTTTTGTCCTGGACACTGCAGCTCCACTTCAATCATACACCTCAAGATAGATGAACATAGAACCTTGGCACACTATGTCGACCTGCTAACTACAAAGATGCTCCAATTCAGCTGAACATTGCTGGAGGAAGTCTTGCAGCCTGTCAGACCTTTTTCATTACATATTCATCTTGCGCTCATAAAGGAGAGCCTTCAGCTTTGCTAAACAATCATACTTTTCCTCTCTCAAAATCCCAGTAATCTCTTGGACTATGCATTTTGAACCCTTCAGACTTTTTGCCTGGCTACTGAACAGGAAGTAGCTGCTCTTCTTTTTTCCTGAAGCCCCATCACGCACCTTATCAGTTCTCTCTCCCCTTGATTTGTGCTTTCCTATTGCTTATCTTCAACTGCTCTCTTTGTTCTGGCATTGTTCTCACTCCCCATAAACATGCTACTGTGGTACCCATCCTGCCTTCTCTTGACCCATCTTCACCTTCTAACTACCATCCCATATCTCTACTCCCTTTCTCCTCAAAGCTTCTGAAACAACTTGTCTTTACCCGTCTGAAATGCTTTCTCAACTTCAACTTTCTCCTTGACGCTCTTCCATTTAGCCTCCTCCATTCCATTGGGAAACTAACAACCTAATTGAAGCTAAATCCATACTAATTGTTCTAGATATCTCTGCTGCCTTTGACACTGTTGATCATGCTCTCCTTCTTAAAACTCTTCACACCCTTGGTTTCTGTGACCCTGTCCATTCATGGTTCTCGTCTTATCTCTCCCAACATTAATTCTGTGTCTCCTTTTCTAATGACAACATCTTCCCTCATCCTGTTTTATTTGGAGTCCTCTAAGGCTCTGATCTCTTGTTTCCTCTTTATACACCCTCTTTTGGCAAACATAGTAATTCCTTTGGATTCAACTACCACCGTTGATGACACATACACATACATACATATATATATATATATATCTATCTTCTTCCCTGATTGCTCTCCTGCTGTCCTAGAACATGATGCCGGTTGCCCTGCCTGTCCTGTATCCTGAGGTTTGCCTGGCCTGTCCTGTATTCAGGGGCCCTTCTGCTACACTCCGTTATCTACATCCAGTCTGTTGACAAATCCTGCTAATTCCCCCTTACAAGCATTGTCCAAAACCGCCCCTTTCTTGTGAAGGATTCTACTAATGTGTTTGTTCATGCTCTTGTAAGTTCTCGCATGGATTACTACAATTCTTGTCTAACTTGTCAAACTTCTGGAATAAAAGGGAATCATGACATGTCACACATGTCATGTGTCCTTAAGGGGTTAAAGGATCACTATAGGGTCAGGAACACAAACATGTATTCCTGACCCTATAGTGTTAAAACCACTATCTACCCCCCCTTGACCCCTCATGCCTCCATAAATTTAGCAACATCTTACTGTATTCAAGTCAGAAGCTGTAACTATGCATGCTGTTTGCCTAAAAAAAAAAACAAGCAGTCTGCTGACATCATCAGAAGTGGTAGCCTGATCCAATCACAGTGCTTCCCCATAGGATTGGCTGAGACTGACAAAGAGGCAGATCAGGGGCAGAACCAGCATGATTCAAACACAGCCCTGGCCAATCAGCATCTCCTCATAGAGATGGATTGAATCAATGACTCTCTATGAGGAAAGTTCAGTGTCTGCATGCAGAGGGAGGAGATACTGAATGTTTGGATGCATTTTAGGCAGCCATGACCCAGGAAGGATCTCTAACCACCATCTGAGGAGTGGCCAGTGAAGTTATCACTAGGCTGTAATGTAAACACTGCATTTTCTCTGAAAAGACAGTGTTTACAGCAAAAAGCCTGAAGGTAATGATTCTACTCACCAGAACAAATTCAATAAGCTGTAGTTGTTTTGGTGACTATAGTGTCCCTTTAAGTATTTTTACATTTTTCTTTTTTTTTTTTTTTTGCTTTATAATCTCACTATATCATTACTGCCAGTAGCACCAGATCTAGTGGGAATGAAACAGGGAAAAACAGACAGATGTCCCTAAAAAGCCCTAATTCGGTAGGGTGTGACCAGGGCCGCCATCAGGGCATTATAACCATGACAGTTTTCATGGGCCCGGCGGT
The DNA here is from genome assembly GCF_036172605.1 of Pelobates fuscus. Lineage (NCBI taxonomy): Eukaryota > Metazoa > Chordata > Amphibia > Anura > Pelobatidae > Pelobates > Pelobates fuscus. The sequence continues at coordinate 131,249,280 of NC_086326.1, forward strand.
CCTGGGAGTTCCAGGCCCCACATTAACTATGTGCATATATATATATATATATTTTTGTATACTTGCGGGCCCCGGCTACCTGTTTGTTGCAGAGGGGACCCACAGCACACTCTCACTTCCCTTCCCAGCAGCTCCCCTGTCTAAACCTCACGCGCCCCACGGCCGTCAGAGCGTTGCCACGGGTTAGAGACAAGGAGTAAAATAAAATTAAAATTAAAATGCCCCCCCCCCCCATTTTACCCACATTACATACCTACACACACACACACACACACACTCCACATTCACTATACACACTGCATCTAAAACACACAAACAGTCTTCGCTATACACACACACACTACATCCACTACACAAACACACACTCTGCATTGACTACACAAACACACACTACACCCACTACACAAACACACACTCTGCATGCACTATACACACCACATCTAATACACACAAACACTACATCCACTACACAAACACACACTCTGCATTCACTGTACACATACACACTATATGCACTACATAAACACACACTCTGCATCTAATATACACCTCACACATTACACAAATGTACAGTCTGCATCCACTATACACACTACATCCATTACACACACACACACACACACTGCATCCACTTTACACGCACACTCTGCATCCACTAGACACATTCTACATCCATTATACACACACCACAATCAGTATACACACTGCATCCTTGTGGGCAGACTCAGGGGCGGCCCTGTGGGTGAACTCGGGGGGCAGGCCCTGGGGGGCCCAGACCTTGAGCTGTGTTAGGGGCCCTAAAACTTATGATGGCAGACTCGGGTGTGACATCACTACTTGAGTTACCAGTGATGCATATCTTTTATTAAAATATTCTAAATGTTTACTTGCTTCATGATTGATGTTCTACACAACAATATAGTGCTTGTTTTGTCACATTGTTTCCTGTTTAAGATATACGAACGTGTTCACAAATAACAGCACACTCATAAGGTTATTTACAAAAGTGAGAATCCAAAGTGAATTGCAACTTTAAGGCCAGAGCAGCTGAACTAAAAGCATAGCTGACTGAGAATGTTTTCATTTCGGCTATTTTGACCTTAAATTTGAAATTCTCCCTTAATGAATAACCCTGTGAGTGTCACATAATTAGATGAGATATGGATGTCAACATGAACACTCAACCATAGATTAATGGATAATAAGAATCGAAGATTAAGAACACCTCTGTCCAAAATGCAATACCAGAAATACTGACACTGTAGCGACAGTTCAATTTTTCAATTTTTCTCCCCATATAATTTGCTTTTAAGCTCTTGATCAATCATTTTCTGTTTTTGTTCTGCCGAGCTTACCCATTGTACTAATGGAAACTTTACGTTGACATGACTTACCGGTGGTGAGTTCTCATGGATATTTGTGCTGTACGGTAAGTTGACAAAGATGGGGTCCATGTCTTGCACGTCTGTGATGGTGATTGCCAAGTTGGCTAATGTTGATAAGGGTTTTGTCTTGTCTTGATCCTAGAAAAAAAATAATAAAGAAGAATTGTTTACCAGACTGATATTTATCATTGCACAGGAACAGCGCACACACAAAACTAATAGAGAGTTTCAAATCTTCACATAATAATATTACATTTTAAGACAACTTAAAACACTGAAGAAATTGCTTGTGTTTAAAAAGCTGTACAGTATAATTTGTTTGTTAGCAGAACTTCAAGTTAAAGTGGAATGCTTTTGAGTAGTATGTTTATTTAAAGATATATTTGTGAGGACATTTGTGACAAATAAAATTAAACATAGAAGTCAACACATCTCTAGCCTGCAACTGGGACCTCTATCTTAGCTCTGTGTCAATCATCGTCTTATGTTTATAATATTAGCAGCTCTAATGCTGTAATTAATTTCTTACGGTCAAATGTTCCCAATTCACAACCCTTGAAGCAGCACTCTTTCCCAGTACATCTCTATCTAGTAATATCCATCATCAACCATATCTATACCAAGCATATCTCCACCTAAGCCATGGAGAGAGGCATGGCTATGAGACGATTTTCTGGGAGAGATGTGGCTAAATGTTCATATTCTGGAAGGAATGTGTCCAGGGGGAGCTATTGTGCGAGTGATGTGGCTAGAAGGAGACATTCTAAGGCTTGTGACCAGGAGGAAATATTATGGCTACAACAGCTGCTTATCCAGTTCATCCAGCAACCACATACTGAGGGGGCCCAACGAGAGGCCCATGCACTTAGAACCACCCAATGGGTGTTGATGAACAGGGGCCCAGAAAATTATTCTAGAAGCAATGGGGCTGTGTGGCTAGGAGAAAATATTTTAATGAGGTTTGTACCTCTATATCCAGTATATCTACCCCAAGTCACATGCCTCTCCAATAGATAGAAACACAGACAGAGATAAATCCAGACAGACAAGATAAAGAATATACACATGTATTCATATTAATATATCTGTTATATTATATGTATATAATATGTTACTACACATTGGAAGATCATGTTTGTGCAGCCATACATGAATTAATACGTTAATTGGTTTGACATTCTCATGCTCTCTGGAATTAAAATAAAAAGTGTCATCAACGAGACGTGCGCTATTGTTAATGGAAATATCTTGTCAGCATAATATCTATTCTCCTTTGCCATACAATGGCAGTAAATATATATTGCATGTTGCTGTGTGAGGAGTATAAATACTGCTCTGCTCTGATCGAAGATTGCCTTTAATATCTGAGCTGTTATGTCAGGTAATGACAGTAAATTTGTGTTCTGTATTGCTATTTAATCATAGGTTCCAGATGAACTGAAAATCTGTACGAGACAGTTAGAATCATTCACTAGACACTGGCTGGGACACTACATCTCTGAAAAGATTTGGTGCCACTGTGTAATCAAACCCTAACTAATCATTTTAGCTACCAAACTCATACAATTGGGGCTGGGGTTTTTCAGTTCCTGCATTAAGCTTCCCTGTTTGCCAGGGGCCAAACGGAAAGTATTTTGATGTACAGTGGTTGATACTGATCAATGCTGGTGAGGCAAGCCTTTACTAATACATGAAGGGTGGCAAACAGCATCATGGACATCAGTGGTAGATCCATGGGAGGTGCATCAGGGCAAATGTCCTAGTCTCCAGCTGCTAAAGTTAGCTTTTTATGCTCCATGCAGTTTAAGGTCTTAAATGAATAATAGGACTCATTCATATTGCACCAGCACTCTGATTCATTCAGACTGTGACTAGTGGAAGATCTAAGGACAGTTTTCACCACAAGGAGCTGCAGTGTGTGCTTTCTGTCCATCAACCACCGAAGATCATGGTTCCTCCAATACTCAGTAGATAGGATGTTAAGTGGAAAGAACTATATTTAGAAAGCAGGTGATGACGGGGAGGACAGAGAGGAAAAATGTAGAAGAGAGGATATGGAAAAGGACAGAGGAATATGAGATTAGGTTGGGTTGGATCAACAGACAAAGGATTAGGGGAGAAAACAGCAAAAGAAAAGAGAAAAATAATGAATATATTGGAGAAGAATAGAGCGATATGAGGGCGATATGAGGGCAGACTGGAGGAAGTGGCCTTGACTAGAAATGCATAAAACAAGGAGACAGTAGCACAGGTGGGGTAGGGCAGGGGCAAGGGGTGGTAAAGTATGGGGAGACTGAGCAAAGCAGAAGGCACTGGGTGGAAACACAATGAGAAAAGACAAAGACAAACCACAGGACAGTGACATATAGGGAGAGATGTGGAGTCAGAGAGAGCAGGGCAGGAGTGTATATAAAGCACTAGTACTATCTTATTATCCACTATTTAATTACTGAAACTCTTCTACAACATCAATCCAAAATCTCACTTCTAATCCCTTCTCACTAGTAAACACTTGTGATACAATATGTTGGGTGGACATCATAGAGCATAGACCCTACCAACCACGTAGAGTTACTAACAATACTTCTACTCACTATGCCTCTCGTCACAACTACTACAATGCACGAAGCCCAGATGCCCATAACCACTCACACAAAACCCACAAACCTAATCACTACTATAAAAATCACTCAGAGACTCCCATTGCACACACCAATAGATATCAGTTGTTATCTATCGATTCCGAAATAGAAAACGATGATCATTGTGGCGAAACCAACCTCGCCACTGGGCCCTGGAGAAGCCTGTTTGCTAGCCTCCTACCTGCTGACTATGGCCCCTGGGTTATTTGGGGCATATTGTACTTTATATTGCTGCTACTGGCCCTTTTAAAATCATCGATGGACATATTGGGACTTTTTGGGATTGTGGCGAAACCGACCTCGCCACGTGTCCTTGGAGGGGGCTGATTGCCCGCCTCTTGCCTTTGGACTATGGACCAGACTTTATGGGAACGTGATACCCCAGATAGCTATACCATGGAGCCTATTCATATAATGAAAGACTATGGGAAAGACTTTAGCTCCATGGCAATTGTACTGTGTGAGTAGGATCTGCGCGCTATTCGGTAGTTTTGTGCGCGCAGATCCCAGCTATCTGGGGATAGGTGAAATGTCTGTGTGTTATGTGTAAAAGGTGAATTTATGTATTTTAAAGTGTTTGACTGTCTTTGTGTCCCCATGTGCTTAATGGAGTCTTTCTGTGCTGGGAGATAATTGAATTACTTCTCCAGCACAGAGAAGGCCCTGTAAACCTGGAAAGCTAGGGGTTTTAAAAGATACTTTACTAACTTTTGAACCCCTGGTCTGATCCATGCCATTTTTTAATATGTTGTTCCCCTGAATGGATTGATTGTGGATATGTATTTTTATGTGAATGTGATGTATGGTTTTGAAGTTACAGATATTGTGTAAAAGTTATGTTTTAAACTGTATAATAAGTGGATTATCTCTCAGGCTAAGGGGAGGGGATGTGTGGGTTGTACCATATCTCGGATTGGTTATTTTATGCCTCCCCCTGGGTGTGGCCTGTATGTGTGAGATGGAAATAAAAGCCAGGCTGGATGAGCCAGTCCAGAGTTCCTGTTTTACCCTCAAAGTGATGTGTCGTCTCATTATTGGGGGAAGGATTTATTGTATGCTGTTCCAGTTGACTGCTAGGAGTACCAGCCTATTCGTATGGTTCCTATTCAATGGTCTACAGCATTCATATGCTTGGGAGAATTTAAAGGTCTCTGGGATTCGGTGATTGTGGTGTCTGCCAGAGTGCTTGGAGTCCTCAGGAAGCACTAGGAGCATCCATTAACGGAGGTACTCAGTCGGGGTGCCAGGTGATCCGTTACATTGGTGGCAAGCGGTGGGATGGCGTCCTAGTGTGAGGTAAAGCAGCTCGGAGACACAGTTCGTTTGGATTACAAAGGGAGGGCAACGCTAGTACCTGTACAGCGCCCCTATCTACAAAAGAAGCAACGTCGGCAGGGCAAGCATGGCGCCCAGTTACAGTCAACAGGAGTTTGACGCTATGATGAAAATGCTGCTGGCTTTCTTTGGACCAGAACCCCCGGAGGAGAAATACATACAGAGCACAAGGAAAGTAGCGGCAGCATATCTGCAGGGTCTAGCAGACAAAAAAGCAGCTGAAGGTGTCGTCCTTCCTCCCCAGCGGCAGCTTAGCACACCAAGGGGAGATAGTAAGCCCCTCACCAGCGCAGATGGGACCGTGGTCTCTGCGGCCAAGCTACAGGGAGCTGAAGGGGCCGTCCTTGCTCCCCAGCGGCAGTCTACGGTTCAGGGAGAGGAGCCTGTTATCCCCTCTCCCCAGCGGCAGCTTAGCACACCAAGGGGAGACCGTAAGCCCCACACCAGCGCAGATGGGACCGTGGTCTCTGTGCCCAAGTTACAGGGAGCTGAAGGGGCCATCCTTGCTCCCCAGCGGCAGTGTGATTTGTTGGGAATTGGGAGCCCAGTCCCCATTCCCCAGCGGCAGAGTATCCAGCAGGGAATGGAGAGCCCAGCCCCCTTTCCCCAACAGCAGGACTCTGTGCTGGGAGGAGAGACAGTCGGTCTCCCTCCGCAGAGACTGGAAGTATGTATGGGAGAGGAGATTGTTACCACCTCTCCCCAGCGGCAGATTATTAATGTACTGGGAATTGGGAGCCCAGTCTACATTCCCCAGCAGCAGAGTGTCCAGCAGGGAAGAGAGAGCCCAGTCTCCTTTCCCCAGCAGCAGGACACTGTATTGGGAGTAGAGACAGTCGGTCTCCCTCCACAGAGTATAGAAGTATGTAGGGGAGAGGAGCTTGCTACCACCTCTCCCCAGCGGCGGATCAGTAAAGTGCAGGGAGAGGAGAGCAGCGTCCTCCCTCCCCAGCGGCAGGCTGAGTTACAGGGGGCAGAGGTAGTTGGTCCTACCCCCCAGCAGCAGCGTGATTTATTGGGAATTGGGAGCCCAGTCTCCATTCCCCAGCGGCAGGCTGAGTTACAGGGGGCAGAGGTAGTTGGTCCTACCCCCCAGCAGCAGCGTGATTTTTTGGGAATAGAGAGCCCAGTCTCCTTTCCCCAGCAGCAGGACACTGCATTGGGAGGAGAGACAGTCGGTCTCCCTCCACAAAGACTGAAAGGATGCGTGGGAGAGGAGATTGTTACCACCTCTCCCCAGCGGCAGAGTGTTCTAATGGGAGAGGAGCTGGTTACCACCTCTCCCCAGCGGCAGCTTAATGTACCAGGGGGAGACTGTAAGCCCCACAACTGTGCAGATGGGACTGTGGTCTCTGCACCTACAGCACAGGGTGTAAGGACAGTCAGTCCTGTCCCCCAGCAACAAGGCTGCTTAGCCAAAGGGGGGACAGCCGGTCTCCCCCTCCAACAGCGGAGCTATGTATCCAAAGGGGAGACAGTCGGTCTCCAGCAGCAGAGCTGTGCAGCTAAAGAGGAGACAGTCGGTCTCCAGCAACCAGGCTCCAACCAGACTACTCCCGTGGTAGTGCTGGCACCAGGACAGAGTACCGCTGGTCTCTGCCCCCTCAGCAACCCACCAAGGCAGCCTACCAGTCCCCCACACAGCCGTGGTAAGGCACCTGGACATGGACAAGATTCTCCCTTACCCAGGTGTAGTAACCATTTATTGCGGGTGGGCTGTACTGCTGTTTCTGTCTTGTGGGTGGGCTGCTGGACTAACAAGGGCACTGACCGGCAAGAGGTCAGGTACCCTGTTAGTCTGTTTGGAAAAGGGGAGAAATGTGGCGAAACCAACCTCGCCACTGGGCCCTGGAGAAGCCTGTTTGCTAGCCTCCTACCTGCTGACTATGGCCCCTGGGTTATTTGGGGCATATTGTACTTTATATTGCTGCTACTGGCCCTTTTAAAATCATCGATGGACATATTGGGACTTTTTGGGATTGTGGCGAAACCGACCTCGCCACGTGTCCTTGGAGGGGGCTGATTGCCCGCCTCTTGCCTTTGGACTATGGACCAGACTTTATGGGAACGTGATACCCCAGATAGCTATACCATGGAGCCTATTCATATAATGAAAGACTATGGGAAAGACTTTAGCTCCATGGCAATTGTACTGTGTGAGTAGGATCTGCGCGCTATTCGGTAGTTTTGTGCGCGCAGATCCCAGCTATCTGGGGATAGGTGAAATGTCTGTGTGTTATGTGTAAAAGGTGAATTTATGTATTTTAAAGTGTTTGACTGTCTTTGTGTCCCCATGTGCTTAATGGAGTCTTTCTGTGCTGGGAGATAATTGAATTACTTCTCCAGCACAGAGAAGGCCCTGTAAACCTGGAAAGCTAGGGGTTTTAAAAGATACTTTACTAACTTTTGAACCCCTGGTCTGATCCATGCCATTTTTTAATATGTTGTTCCCCTGAATGGATTGATTGTGGATATGTATTTTTATGTGAATGTGATGTATGGTTTTGAAGTTACAGATATTGTGTAAAAGTTATGTTTTAAACTGTATAATAAGTGGATTATCTCTCAGGCTAAGGGGAGGGGATGTGTGGGTTGTACCATATCTCGGATTGGTTATTTTATGCCTCCCCCTGGGTGTGGCCTGTATGTGTGAGATGGAAATAAAAGCCAGGCTGGATGAGCCAGTCCAGAGTTCCTGTTTTACCCTCAAAGTGATGTGTCGTCTCATTATTGGGGGAAGGATTTATTGTATGCTGTTCCAGTTGACTGCTAGGAGTACCAGCCTATTCGTATGGTTCCTATTCAATGGTCTACAGCATTCATATGCTTGGGAGAATTTAAAGGTCTCTGGGATTCGGTGATTGTGGTGTCTGCCAGAGTGCTTGGAGTCCTCAGGAAGCACTAGGAGCATCCATTAACGGAGGTACTCAGTCGGGGTGCCAGGTGATCCGTTACAATCATTTTTTAGAGATTCAAACACATCCCCACGCTTTCAGCAACACACCGTATCCTACAAGGACCAAAAAAAGACCCCTAAGCCCAGAGGCAAACGAAGTGGTAGAAGACAGCAAAAAAGAGAGACTAGAGAGACTAGAAAGACAATAACTACCCCCAAAGAGTCAGATACTGGTATTTTTAATCTATCACAAAAAATTCTAAGTGCAGCACAAATCTCTGTTTTAAGCAAAGGGCTAAAATATGCCCCGACTAACTCATTTAAGCCATTTCAGGCATTTTTAGATGTAAACAAATTCACACGCAAAGCTACACTAAAAAGATTTTATAATTCACTAAACACTAACACTAATCCTCCTTCCCCTTCCCCTATACCACCTACAGACCAACCTTCCGTTATCAGCACAGATCTGAAACCACAATCTACTTTTTATCCTTATAATTTTAAATCCGCTCCTCTCATAATGTTTGAAAAATCCGTACTAAGAGATTTTGATAAAATCAAATACAGCAAATACGACACTCAAAATCTAAATAAAGTAGAGATAACAGCTATGAGAGAACTACAAGAAGATTTAGACATTGTTATCAAACCTGCAGATAAAGGTGGGGGTCTGGTCATTCAATCAAGTGCCATGTATATACAAGAAGCCTATAGGCAACTAAATGACACCAATGTATATAAGAAATTATCTGAAGACCCAACTCCATATATACAACAAAAACTTAATACTTTTTTACAAAAGGGGCTAGATAAAAACATTTTAAGCAAAAAAGAGTTTGACTATATATCCATCAAAAATCCCATAATTCCTGTAATTTACTTTCTGCCTAAGATACACAAAGATGCCCAAAACCCCCCAGGTAGACCCATAGTGTCAGGGATAAGATCCCCCTTATGCAACCTATCTCAGTACATCGACACTTTACTCCAACCAACTGTGAAACTTATGAAGTCTTATCTGAAGGATTCTATGACATTACTTAACTTTTTAAATGGATTTTATTGGGAACGAGATTTTATATTCGTGACATGTGATGTCACCTCCCTATACACTATCATCCCGCATGAATTAGGTTGCAATGCAGTTAGATCCATGCTCTCTAACGAAAAAAGAGTTCCAGACACTCAGATTGATTTTATTATAGAAGGCATTGATATCATTTTAAACAATAACTATTTCTGTTTTTTTAACTCATTTTACCTCCAAAAGAGGGGGACAGCTATGGGGACCAGGTTCGCTCCCAGCTATGCCAACCTCTTCATGGCTGACTGGGAATCCAGTGCCATTTGGGGGCAGCATGCGTGGGAGCAGAACCTGGTCACCTATTTTAGATATATCGATGACCTGTTTTTTATATGGAGAGGTTCAGAGGACTCACTCAATGCTTTTATTTCACACCTCAACTCCAATAATAGAGGAATTGTTCTAACACACGAATATAGTAGAGATTTAATTAATTTTTTAGACCTAAGTATTTTTATTAAACAAGGGGTTGTACATACAAAAACATTTTTTTAAAAAGTATGCACCAACACAGCAATCGACCAGTCTAGCTGTCACTATAAACCATGGCTTGAGAGCGCCCCTAAAAGTCAATTTTTAAGAATGCGAAGGAATTGCTCTCATATTAATGATTTTAACGAACAATCGTTGCTTTTAAAAAATCAATTCATTGAGAAAAACTACTCACCCACAAAATTGGAGAACATTATAACAACAGTAAAAAGTAAACCTAGAGAAAATCTCTTAACTTACAAAGATAAAGATTCCTCTAAAGCCCCTACTCTTCCCATAATTTTTAATTTCAACAATAAAAGTGGTTTTATTAAAAAAACGATTAAAAAACACTGGCATCTTTTAAAACAAGATGATCTTCTTAAAGAAATATTACCAACACAACCTAAAATTGTTTTTAGAGGTGCACCAAATTTTAGATCTATTTTAACTAACAACTATACCAGAGAAACAAAAGAAACACAATCTACTTTTTTAAACGGGATGACAGGTTTTTATAAGTGTAAACGCTGTGTTGTATGTAAGAGTACTAATCCCACTACCCAGTCAAAAATCACTAGTTTTAAATCAAATGTAACCAATAAGAGTTATACTATTAAAGATTTTATTACTTGTCATACCACTAATGTCATTTACCTATTGGAGTGCCCATGTGGCCTCCAATACGTTGGTATGACAACTAGATGCCTGAAGACAAGATTAGCAGAACACTGTCGCAATATAAAAAATGGATATGCTAACCATTCCGTATCAAAACATTTTGAAAAACACAATCGGGACCCTAAATTTCTTAATTGCATAGGTATAAAAAAATGCAAAGTTCCCTGGAGAGGGGGAAATCTTAAAAATATCTTAGGCAGAAACGAGATGGAATGGGTATTCAATCTACAGACCCTAGCCCCCAAAGGTTTAAATGCAGACTTTGATTTATTTAATTTTTTATAACTTTTTATTAATATGTGGTTTTATTTTCCTACTGTGGTCATTTGGGAGTTATCCTATCCATAGTTGTCACCTACGGCATTATGTCCTAGGATACCCCCAATATGACCACTTACCAGTCAGATATCCTTATCCTTATATATTTTTTATCTTGATATTCTTTTATCTTGATATTCTTATATGTGTCTGTATATATATATGTTTTCACATATGGTCTTATAGAGCAAGTGTTGCCCTTTAAGATATTTCATATTTATTTTATTTCTTATAATTTTAAAAAACATCATGCTGCTAATTTATCCTGCACTAAATGTGATGAATATTATCCATGTTGGTACACATTCCACATCAATATGACTACCACTATATATAATGCTTGTGCCTGCTAATAACAAGCTAAGTTTTATATGTTATATTTTTTTTATATGTTATTTTACTATATATATGGCTACCTATTGCTATTAAGCATTTCTAATATGCACACTAATTCTTTCCCTGATATTTTATATGTTGGTGCGATCTATTTCTATTTAAAACCCATTTCGGGTCTTTAAACTACATTTCCCAAACTCCTGTGCGCCGATCACAGGAGTCCGCTGTCACACTGCTCTTGTGTGACGCGGACCATGTGACGCGCACGAGCACCGCCCTCCCAGGACGCTCATTGGATGGGGATGAGTGCGATCACGTGGCCCGCGCACTACATTCCCCATAATCCCATGCGGGTCACGTGACACGCCAATATATATAAACAACATAAGATTCCTCAAGCTATAAAGCTTCGTTTTTAATTTTCCTTTCACCTATTATGTCTGACACATGCTAGACCTCACTCCACTTAAAAATATACCTATTCTTAACAGTATTTTAAGTTTTATCTTTCATATGTCTTATGCCTAACTGTGATTGGCTTATGTTAATTGATGTTATGTTTGGCGCCGTTTTTAAAGTAACAGTGCACCTATATATATTTTATTCTTGCCAGGTTTTAAAGTTATTCCATTTTGATAAAACCCAAGTGGTGAAACGCGTTAATGGATTTTATTATATACTTTTAATAATAAATTACGTTTGGCTTTATATTTGTGCCATTCATATTTTTTATTATATATTTTTATCACTTCTATTTTATATTTTTTCCTTTCCTGGCTATTTTATACATCCTAAGGTGGGGATTATACCACCCACGCAATATCTCAAGTGCAGTGTCATCTGCACTTTATACTGTGAGTATATTTACTTTGTTTTGCATCTATACCACATTTTATCTTCGGAGAGCACTATCGTTTGTCTATATATTTCTCTCCCTTCTCCTGAGAATTGGACAGCACCAGACCCAAAGTGGACCAGAATTCCGTGATATCCTACTAGCAGGGATTATACTGCAGAACGTCTATTCCCCTTGAGCTGGTTATAGCTCATGCAAATGTGAGTTCTTTACATTTTATTTTTTATCTACTACGTACCCCACAACCTGCACAATTGGTCCTTTTCCCTTTTATATTTTACATATCACGGGAGGATCCAAAGCATCATAAGAAGAGAGAACACTCTACCAGTAGAACACTCTACCAGTACAACCAGTGCAACAAACATTGACAATTTGTTTTAAAATAAGCACTTTTTATTTTATTATTTTTTTACTTTTTATGGGACTTATTTCACTGTATTTTTAGGTCATTTTTTGGCGCAGCCTTTTTCCTCCTTTTACCTGTACATCCTTATCCCAGAGGGTTAGAGGGTGACCCTCTGTTAGGTTGCTGCCTTTTTTATATATTATTAGCGCTAACCTACTCCCCACTTTTTTCTTATATTTGCTTATATCCCTCCGGTTTTTAGCTGCTTTTAATATGTCTATCTTTGACTATAGGACCAACCACACTATTGATATAGACAATGTATTTTCCACCCAACCTACTAGTCCTATTTATGTTAGGACCCCTATCTTTTCTCAACAAGAACTTTTTATTAAACTAGAAAGAGCCCTTACAGTAGAAATTAAACTCAAATGGGAGATTGCTACGTTTAAAAAATATATTGACGAACATATCACACCCCGAGGCCTAAGACTTATGAAACTACCTACCTCAGATCAAGATGATCTAGAATTCATGGAGGAATGGAATAGTAAATTGGAAACTTGTACATTTGGCCTCATGGATACTCTAATTAAGAAAAAAAGCAAAAAACTGTCAAACCTAGATAGGGAAATCAATGACCTCAAAGAAAAACTATTGCCCTTCACAGAGAGCAATGTATATCAACAAAACTCAGTCTTAATCCAAAGTAAAATTGAAAAAATAGAAATTGATACAAAACATATCAAAGTAAAAAAATACATAAGGGACAAACAAGATTATGCCAACAGACAAGTTAGGACTTATCACCTAAAGAAAAGATACACGTCAGATAACCCACCCTCAATTATGAGGATAGAACCACACCAGTACAAAAGACCAACTACATCCAACACACGCCATATGTCCCCACATGCCCCTAAAAACCACTACTCTGTGTCACATAAACCTACTAATTTTTCTCCCAACAAGCCAAGACCTTACTATAGAAACTACAACTCTGGCTATGCACCTGCATCCTCATATCACCAACCAGCACCCTACCAACCACGTAGAGTTACTAACAATACTTCTACTCACTATGCCTCTCGTCACAACTACTACAATGCACGAAGCCCAGATGCCCATAACCACTCACACAAAACCCACAAACCTAATCACTACTATAAAAATCACTCAGAGACTCCCATTGCACACACCAATAGATATCAGTTGTTATCTATCGATTCCGAAATAGAAAACGATGATCATTTTTTAGAGATTCAAACACATCCCCACGCTTTCAGCAACACACCGTATCCTACAAGGACCAAAAAAAGACCCCTAAGCCCAGAGGCAAACGAAGTGGTAGAAGACAGCAAAAAAGAGAGACTAGAGAGACTAGAAAGACAATAACTACCCCCAAAGAGTCAGATACTGGTATTTTTAATCTATCACAAAAAATTCTAAGTGCAGCACAAATCTCTGTTTTAAGCAAAGGGCTAAAATATGCCCCGACTAACTCATTTAAGCCATTTCAGGCATTTTTAGATGTAAACAAATTCACATGCAAAGCTACACTAAAAAGATTTTATAATTCACTAAACACTAACACTAATCCTCCTTCCCCTTCCCCTATACCACCTACAGACCAACCTTCCGTTATCAGCACAGATCTGAAACCACAATCTACTTTTTATCCTTATAATTTTAAATCCGCTCCTCTCATAATGTTTGAAAAATCCGTACTAAGAGATTTTGATAAAATCAAATACAGCAAATACGACACTCAAAATCTAAATAAAGTAGAGATAACAGCTATGAGAGAACTACAAGAAGATTTAGACATTGTTATCAAACCTGCAGATAAAGGTGGGGGTCTGGTCATTCAATCAAGTGCCATGTATATACAAGAAGCCTATAGGCAACTAAATGACACCAATGTATATAAGAAATTATCTGAAGACCCAACTCCATATATACAACAAAAACTTAATACTTTTTTACAAAAGGGGCTAGATAAAAACATTTTAAGCAAAAAAGAGTTTGACTATATATCCATCAAAAATCCCATAATTCCTGTAATTTACTTTCTGCCTAAGATACACAAAGATGCCCAAAACCCCCCAGGTAGACCCATAGTGTCAGGGATAAGATCCCCCTTATGCAACCTATCTCAGTACATCGACACTTTACTCCAACCAACTGTGAAACTTATGAAGTCTTATCTGAAGGATTCTATGACATTACTTAACTTTTTAAATGGATTTTATTGGGAACGAGATTTTATATTCGTGACATGTGATGTCACCTCCCTATACACTATCATCCCGCATGAATTAGGTTGCAATGCAGTTAGATCCATGCTCTCTAACGAAAAAAGAGTTCCAGACACTCAGATTGATTTTATTATAGAAGGCATTGATATCATTTTAAACAATAACTATTTCTGGTTTTTTAACTCATTTTACCTCCAAAAGAGGGGGACAGCTATGGGGACCAGGTTCGCTCCCAGCTATGCCAACCTCTTCATGGCTGACTGGGAATCCAGTGCCATTTGGGGGCAGCATGCGTGGGAGCAGAACCTGGTCACCTATTTTAGATATATCGATGACCTGTTTTTTATATGGAGAGGTTCAGAGGACTCACTCAATGCTTTTATTTCACACCTCAACTCCAATAATAGAGGAATTGTTCTAACACACGAATATAGTAGAGATTTAATTAATTTTTTAGACCTAAGTATTTTTATTAAACAAGGGGTTGTACATACAAAAACATTTTTTAAAAAAGTATGCACCAACACAGCAATCGACCAGTCTAGCTGTCACTATAAACCATGGCTTGAGAGCGCCCCTAAAAGTCAATTTTTAAGAATGCGAAGGAATTGCTCTCATATTAATGATTTTAACGAACAATCGTTGCTTTTAAAAAATCAATTCATTGAGAAAAACTACTCACCCACAAAATTGGAGAACATTATAACAACAGTAAAAAGTAAACCTAGAGAAAATCTCTTAACTTACAAAGATAAAGATTCCTCTAAAGCCCCTACTCTTCCCATAATTTTTAATTTCAACAATAAAAGTGGTTTTATTAAAAAAACGATTAAAAAACACTGGCATCTTTTAAAACAAGATGATCTTCTTAAAGAAATATTACCAACACAACCTAAAATTGTTTTTAGAGGTGCACCAAATTTTAGATCTATTTTAACTAACAACTATACCAGAGAAACAAAAGAAACACAATCTACTTTTTTAAACGGGATGACAGGTTTTTATAAGTGTAAACGCTGTGTTGTATGTAAGAGTACTAATCCCACTACCCAGTCAAAAATCACTAGTTTTAAATCAAATGTAACCAATAAGAGTTATACTATTAAAGATTTTATTACTTGTCATACCACTAATGTCATTTACCTATTGGAGTGCCCATGTGGCCTCCAATACGTTGGTATGACAACTAGATGCCTGAAGACAAGATTAGCAGAACACTGTCGCAATATAAAAAATGGATATGCTAACCATTCCGTATCAAAACATTTTGAAAAACACAATCGGGACCCTAAATTTCTTAATTGCATAGGTATAAAAAAATGCAAAGTTCCCTGGAGAGGGGGAAATCTTAAAAATATCTTAGGCAGAAACGAGATGGAATGGGTATTCAATCTACAGACCCTAGCCCCCAAAGGTTTAAATGCAGACTTTGATTTATTTAATTTTTTATAACTTTTTATTAATATGTGGTTTTATTTTCCTACTGTGGTCATTTGGGAGTTATCCTATCCATAGTTGTCACCTACGGCATTATGTCCTAGGATACCCCCAATATGACCACTTACCAGTCAGATATCCTTATCCTTATATATTTTTTATCTTGATATTCTTTTATCTTGATATTCTTATATGTGTCTGTATATATATATGTTTTCACATATGGTCTTATAGAGCAAGTGTTGCCCTTTAAGATATTTCATATTTATTTTATTTCTTATAATTTTAAAAAACATCATGCTGCTAATTTATCCTGCACTAAATGTGATGAATATTATCCATGTTGGTACACATTCCACATCAATATGACTACCACTATATATAATGCTTGTGCCTGCTAATAACAAGCTAAGTTTTATATGTTATATTTTTTTTATATGTTATTTTACTATATATATGGCTACCTATTGCTATTAAGCATTTCTAATATGCACACTAATTCTTTCCCTGATATTTTATATGTTGGTGCGATCTATTTCTATTTAAAACCCATTTCGGGTCTTTAAACTACATTTCCCAAACTCCTGTGCGCCGATCACAGGAGTCCGCTGTCACACTGCTCTTGTGTGACGCGGACCATGTGACGCGCACGAGCACCGCCCTCCCAGGACGCTCATTGGATGGGGATGAGTGCGATCACGTGGCCCGCGCACTACATTCCCCATAATCCCATGCGGGTCACGTGACACGCCAATATATATAAACAACATAAGATTCCTCAAGCTATAAAGCTTCGTTTTTAATTTTCCTTTCACCTATTATGTCTGACACATGCTAGACCTCACTCCACTTAAAAATATACCTATTCTTAACAGTATTTTAAGTTTTATCTTTCATATGTCTTATGCCTAACTGTGATTGGCTTATGTTAATTGATGTTATGTTTGGCGCCGTTTTTAAAGTAACAGTGCACCTATATATATTTTATTCTTGCCAGGTTTTAAAGTTATTCCATTTTGATAAAACCCAAGTGGTGAAACGCGTTAATGGATTTTATTATATACTTTTAATAATAAATTACGTTTGGCTTTATATTTGTGCCATTCATATTTTTTATTATATATTTTTATCACTTCTATTTTATATTTTTTCCTTTCCTGGCTATTTTATACATCCTAAGGTGGGGATTATACCACCCACGCAATATCTCAAGTGCAGTGTCATCTGCACTTTATACTGTGAGTATATTTACTTTGTTTTGCATCTATACCACATTTTATCTTCGGAGAGCACTATCGTTTGTCTATATATTTCTCTCCCTTCTCCTGAGAATTGGACAGCACCAGACCCAAAGTGGACCAGAATTCCGTGATATCCTACTAGCAGGGATTATACTGCAGAACGTCTATTCCCCTTGAGCTGGTTATAGCTCATGCAAATGTGAGTTCTTTACATTTTATTTTTTATCTACTACGTACCCCACAACCTGCACAATTGGTCCTTTTCCCTTTTATATTTTACATATCACGGGAGGATCCAAAGCATCATAAGAAGAGAGAACACTCTACCAGTAGAACACTCTACCAGTACAACCAGTGCAACAAACATTGACAATTTGTTTTAAAATAAGCACTTTTTATTTTATTATTTTTTTACTTTTTATGGGACTTATTTCACTGTATTTTTAGGTCATTTTTTGGCGCAGCCTTTTTCCTCCTTTTACCTGTACATCCTTATCCCAGAGGGTTAGAGGGTGACCCTCTGTTAGGTTGCTGCCTTTTTTATATATTATTAGCGCTAACCTACTCCCCACTTTTTTCTTATCATAGAGCATATTTGTGGCAGATCCTGCCATGGACCCAAGGTTGCAGGGTAGGGTTTCCTCTTGCTTGCCTTCTTTGTTTCAGGTTGGTAGAATCATATGGACAAAATGGAGCTGAGCATTTGTTTATATTGGTGGGACCTAGGGTTGTTTTCAGCAAGAAAGGAGGTACTCAGCCTGAGTACTGAGCTACGCTACAGTATTATAACAGTGGCAATCGCTAGCAGTGGCGTTATTAGGTTCGGTGTTACCCGGTGCGGTAACTAACGGAGTCACCCTAGCCCCCTTAATAATTTGTTTTGTTTTTTTACTATTTTAACTTGTAAATCATAACTCCCATCAGGACCGGTGCAAGGATTTTTGCCGGCCTAGGCAAACAAAAGTTTGCCGCCTCCTCATATGCTCTGCCCACCATGTGACATCACAATGCCCCACCCATATGATCTGCCATATGAGTTAATGCCAGTCCTGCACACAGTGTCTTTCCTCTAAAAAGACAGTGTGCTTACATTAAAAAGCCTGCAGGAACAGGCTATTGACACCAGAACCACTATATCAAGCTCTAGTGGTGTCAGGGTACCTGAAGTCTCTACCTCTGAGAGAGGTAGAGACTTAGAAGTTTATCGTTCCAAAAGGGCTGTTTCCTCCGTCCCTGGCGGTCCTTCCGGTCATTTACACGCCGGCCGCGAGGGATCCACTTCCTTTTGTAACACGACGCCCAGCAGTCGACGTCATGACGCCAACCCGGACCGACCTGTCACTCAATTGTCTGGAAACTAATCAGGACTCGTCGGAGGCGTGTCTACTCTCCTGAGCCAGGGTATTTAACAGTGCTTCTTCCATTTGCTCATTGCCCTGTCGTGGTTCTAGCCTGTCTAGTCACCCAGCGCTCTTATATTCCAGTTATCCTTTTGGTTCCGACCCGGCTTGTTTGTATTACTCTGCTTATCTCTGTTACCCTTTGACTCGGCTTGTTCCTCGCTTACCTGTCTTCTCGTTCCCTCGACCTCGGCTTGCCTTTGACCATTCTCTCTATCTCCGTACGTTAGTCCAGCCATTCTAAGGTCCGGTATACGTACCTTTCTACTGTCTGTACTCTGCGTGTTGGATCCCTGTCCCGATCCTGACAAGTGGTTCTGTTGACTATAGTTTCCCTTTAATGTAAACTAGAGATTAGTGAGGCTATTAACCACCAGATGAGGACAAGAGGATGATGATGGGCTCAGGCTGCAATCTGGCTCCACTGGTCAGGTGTAGAACAGGCTCTTATGTTTAGTCAAGTTCAAACTATTTTTAAAAAAAAAGAAAAGAAAATGCAACAACATGTACGCTTACAAAATGCTTGTAAATGTCGTTGTGGCATCACAAGCCTGTATGTTACTCTTTCTTTGCACTATGCAAATAAAAGAATAATAAAAAAAAGGAGTACCCAGAAATTAAATCCGTTCTTGGGCATGCACGTAAAATCAAGCGCCTGCCATGGGTATTCAGTGTTGACTATGACAATTGTGTGAGAGTCAACAATCAGGATCAGTGGTGCACTGCTTTAGGAAGTGACACACCATGGGACGAAGGGGAGTACAGAAAATTACAAAGTTGGCACTAAAGTCCCACTCTTTCTCAACTTTTGTTAACCTTTTGATTATACATAAGGAAAAGTAGTCCCTGTAAAACACAGACCATGTGAGGGGAAGATTTTGGACATGCCTATGTTAAAAAAAATAAAAAAAATTACTAATCCACTTTAACAAAAAGAGCTCCATATATGAGCACTACTGTTGTAAGGGTTAAGATTCAAGACACTTTGATGGATGGAAGTGTACAGTATAGCGAAGAACCCAGAGCAAAATCCCTCGTTATGGAAATATACGAGGGCCAGCCGTGATGTGCAGAAGGAAAGATTGTTCTACAAAACTACAGCATAACAAGACTTTATAACAGCAGCACGAGCTGATTATGTGGGATTAATGCTAATTTAAACGGCATTCAATAACACAGCGTGAACATTATCTTGAGAATAACCCCAAGGCTTTTCTGTTTATGGCCACACTGGATGTCTACTTTCTGATTCATGATTTATTCCTGTTAAAGAGTTATTACTGGTAAAGTGTGCGCTAAAAATGCTAATGATTTATTTTGTCTTAAGTGTATGCTTGCCGAAACAGCAAAATTGTTTATTTTGTATTCTAAAACAAGTAACTTTGATTTTGCCGATTTTTTTTTTTCTTTACAACCATCCTTTGCATAGTTCGAGGATTATAATAACAAAGTAGTAAATCACAAGCCAGTATTGTTATATGACTGATTACTATGGGAGAGCGAACAAGGGGGACATTGCAAGTAATTGTCCCCTGGGCCTCTACTATACAGAGGTACTGGACAGCAGCCTCCTAATACACATATTTCTATGAATCTGCAGGTTATATATGATGTCATACTTCCTCCAGTCTCCATCTGTTATCACTTGCTCTATCTGAGTAGGACCATTGTCACTGAGATCTCTGAGATTTGAGCTCAAAATATAGGTTATTCATTTGTACCTGCTCCACAGGACAAAAGTTGCCATCAACGGCTATTGTAAGTCACAGGATCTCAGGAGCCATATTCATAGATCACCCGGTTAACAATAATCAAAATGTTAGGACATGTGTGATCCATTTTATAGTGCAGTTGCAAAAATTAATAGGTGATGCCTTTGGCCCCACAACTTGCTCGTGACTTTGTTCTGGAAGTGAAAATATTAGCAATCAAAATTCTTAACACCACCCATACTTAACTCAAGTGTCATACGTTGCCACCACCAAGGCAATTCATACTCCACCAAATCAAATTTAAAAACCCACAAAGCACAATTTCGCAAAATAACTATCTGCAATCAAACATACTATTAAAAGGTCTCTCTGGATTACATAATCCTTAAATCAGACAAAAAAGAACTTTATAAAGGTACATTTATTATGAATAAAATGGTCACAGTGTATAAATAAAAAAAAATAATTATTTACATTAACAAACAGTTAAAAACAAAAACCAAAAAAAACAGGAGAAATTTAACAGAAAATCTTAGTTACTCTCTTTGCTAGCAGTGTTATTGTATCTTCTGTTTCCAGTCCGTTCCAGAAAGGAAAATGACATCTTACAAGTTAGATGCTAACTCCCAATAGGCACATTTGTAATTTGCATGCCATAAATGTTATACCCTTTGCCTGCATCTCACGTTTCCAATCCCACCCCGATGTAGGTACAATGAGGCAAATAATACATTTAGGGAAAAAACAGGCACAGAAACATTGTTTTACATTTGTGGAATTGTCCCAATTTCTCTCTTCCATATGAGAAAACAGGGGGCTGGCTGCACTCAACTGAACATGCATAAATAGGGTGCTGCTGGGAGACAATTCATAAAATAAAAAAAGAAAATCCTTTGGCAGGGCCTACACTAACAGCCTAATGTCTGCTTCATGAGATACTTACTTGGGGGGGGGGGGGGGAATTTAATCTGTAGTTTTCTGCAGTACAAGGTTCAATACTGCCCTGGGATGAGGCACCGGTTGCCTAGATTAAGTGTTTTTAAAAATCTAACAAAATTTGTCAGCACCAAAGTTGCTGTTTAGTAGATAAAGGAGTGCGCTGGATTTTAATTTTTATTGTATAAATTGGCTCCCATCAGCACCCTATTTATGCATGTTCAGGTGAGTGCAGCCAGCCCCCTGTTTTCTTTTATATATATATATTTATTTGGGAGTCTAGCCAACTCCTTGGTTTTGCACCCCTCCCTGTCACAGGTGCCTCATCCTTTCTTTCTTAATTTATCTCTTTCAAACTTATTGTACAAAACCCATCTGCGACTTAGAATAGCTGGCTTCCCCAATTCCCCGGGATGGCTTAAGGTACACAAGTCATGTTTGGATATCTTTTTATAGAGAATACCCACAGCATTCTAAATCTGTATTATTATTATTGTTGGTGTTTTTTTTGTTATGACCCTCACCAGAGGAATTGTGTCCTGACTCCTAATTGTGAATTAGCATATCAAAGGTCAGAGGCCTGTGTTGTAACAGGGCACCAGAAGCCATCTAACCAGAAGGTCTTAGGTAGAGTACAAACGAATGTCCTTTTGGATGTGAAGTCTTATACCTGGCCAGAGGGATGCAGAGAGGGACCCCAATTGCAACCCTTTTATTGTGATCTGACAAATGGCATATTCAGTTACCCACCAAATTAACCAGCACTGCCGTTAGTCATAGCACCCCTAATAGGTAGACATTTCATGTTCCCGTTATACACATCAGCAATTAATTATACTTGTTGGAATGACAAGCGACATTCACCTGTGGTTTTCCTAAATCAATAATGTTATTTGTACATGGTTTTTAAGCATGTTCAAATCAGGCATTTAAGGTTTAGAGTACATATGTCTATTAGTTTTATTTTGCGGTATATATTGCTAGTGTGTATTAGAGTGGGTCCTTTTAATTGCTTTAATGGGTTAATAAGGAATAATTTGAATATGTTTTGTGATGCTGCTTGGGAACATCATGAACTCAGGACAGGTAGTTTGGATTTTAAATTTGCTACTTCTCAAAAGGTTCCTTTTTAAAGGGATACTATACGCATCAAAACAACAATAATTTAATGAAGTAGTTTTGGTGTGTAGATAATGACCCTGCAGTCTCACTGCTCAATTCTTTTTATGAGTTAAATCACTTTGTTTCTGTTTAGGCAGCCCTAGCCAAACCTCCCCTGGATGTGACTGACACAGCCTGCGTGAAATGTTTTCATTTGCTCTCAGACGTTAACTTGATTTAGAGGTTTTTATCTCCTGCTCTGTAAATGTAATGTTAATCTCACACAGGGGGTTCCTGGGTCTATAAACAAAGCTGGAGATAAGAAATTGCAGATTGATCAGGCTGTGCAACACCGGAACCTAAAATAACTAGGTTATTTTTCAGGTAGTATTTAGGAAGACTGTGCTAGTCACATCCAGCAAGGTATGCCTATGGTTGTATTAAAAAAGTGATTTAACTCCTAAATGGCAGAGAATTTAGCAGTGAGACTGCAGGGGCATGATCTATACACTAAAACTGCTTCATTAAGCTAAAGATTGTTGGTACCTATAGTGTCCATTTAATCTCTTATTTGAAATGATTGTGATTTCTGCTGCATAATTGTTTAAGGTAAATTTGTAAGGCTCTTTTTTTTTTATCAAACTAATAATGGTAAACGTGTTGATAAAAAGTATTGGAACAGTGAATCATGAGTTATTGGTCTACAAAACAAAAGACCGTACCTTTGAATTAAAAGGCTGACCATTTTTTACTTCAAACTCCGGGTGAAGGGGTATTCTCAGAGTAAAGCTGCTTGGAGTGTCATAATTAACAATATCTTAATTTTGTTTTGAGAAGGTTTTCTTAAGGAAGCTCAGCACTATGGTTCTTAACCTTATTACTATGGGCCCAAACTGTACGAAGGCTAATCAGTCTTTCGACTCATTCTCCAGGTGCACACTTTGCTCAGTAGCCAAGTATTCTACTGTATTATAATGTATATTAAAATAACCAATGCAAACACCTTTATTAAACTCATCTGTGTCAGAGAGGTCTCATTTGAACTAGGTAAAGCACACCTCCTATTGGAAGCTATCTGTTTAAAGGGATACTCTAAGCCCCCAAAAGTGTTTCTCTTGAATTGGTTTTAGTGTTAAGATTATGTCCCTGCTCAATACTCTGCAATTTAGGAGGCAAATCACTTGGTTTATGCAGTCCTAGCCACCCCTCCCCTGGCTGTGACTCCTTGATTCTCCCTAATCACTTCCTGTGTGAGTAGGGCTCCTTTATTGCACTGTGTGTTTTACTTAGAATTTCTTATCTCCTGCTCTGATTAAAATTAAATTAACAGACCAGGAGATAAGAGTTGTAAATCACAGCCTTGGGAGGTGTGGTTAGGTCTGCATAACAGGAACAAAAAGTGATCAAACTATGAAATGTCAGAGAATCGAGCTGTGATACTACAAAGACATGATCTAGACACCAAAACCTCTTTATTAAACAAAAGTTGTTTTGGTGCTGAGTGTCCCTTTAAAAACTGTTTTGGACTAATGAATATGATGTGATCGGTTGGCCAATTTCAGATCCAATAAAATGTCAGGGTGGCCTGAATTTGGGTCTCAGCCTGAGGTTTAAGAACCGTTGATTAAGCAGAAGTGATGTACTAGGATTCTTGAAGTGTTTTTAGGAATCTCAAGGTTTACTCTAAAGACTCAGGCAGTGTATTTACTAAAATGAATTCAAAGTGAATTTTAAATTTTAGGTCAAAGCAGACAAACTGGAAGCGTGTGTTTTTAGTTCAGCTACTCTGTTATTGAATCTGATATTCACTTTGAGTTCTCACTTTTAGTGAATAAACCTGTAGCTATTTTGACCCAAACAACTTTGATAAAATGTCCTATATTTAGGATGAACAGGGTCAATACAATAACCTCCCCCAGCCACATGCCATTGGCAGCTTCTTTGTTTCTATGGTTTGACCAGCCCTAGGACTAGTGTAGGCAGTGTTTTTGTGTGTATGTGTGGCTCGACCATATTTACTCTTTAAAAATTGAAAATCAGAAGATGTATTGTGTTTGCAGTAAAAATGTCATTGGATCAGATTGTAATTTGTAGGTTGACTACACATTCTTAATGGAACATTGCATTAGACAACTGGTCACGTAAGGGAAAACCACACCATAAATCTTAATGTTTTTTCTAGAGGTTATTCAAACCATGTCCATTTGTGTGTGTTTGTTCTTCTAAATTTCATTGGTGATGACACACTTTCTGAGAAGCAACATAGCTGACTCACAATGGAGACATGGTGGTAAGTTCCACTTATCCCGTTACTCCATTTTAATAGCCCATACCATAGTCCCATTCCAAAGTTCTAGAGTATGTTCCAATATTCTCCTTCCCTTCCAGCAAAAAGCTGCTCACATCAACACAGGCTTTTATTACAGCGTGCCCAAAACACCAATTACATCACCCATGTGAACCCGCATCTTCTGGCACAGCGAATTGATACAGAATTCCAAATTAGGCCTGGAAACGTGTATCATGAGCAACTTATGAGGTGAACTGTGTCCCTGAAGTGACGGGTTACATTTTGTTTATAGGCCTATATCACTGTGTTTGAGGGATTTACAACAGGTATCTGGTTCAAATGATGGGTGCACTTTATTACTGAGCCTTATCAGATAAGCTATCAGAGAAAGCTTAAGAAACAACATAACAATTGCAATGTATATTGTAAGTTCAATGAAAAGTAATTGACATGCAATATACACCATGTTTAGTCTCAAAATAATTAATTTTAACCTGGTTACAAAGAGATCAGATGCATCTACACATACGTATATTGCATTGAACATATTCAGCCATTTTTGGAAAACACTAATTGCCCCTGACAACGCAGGAATTCCTACACCCCTGCCCCTAGAACACAAGATGAGCCAAAAAAGTGTATATAATCTCTCTAATGACAACTAAACCTCTTTGTAATCCATTTTGAGAGCCACATCAAATTTGCAATGGATTGCCCTGTCCTTATCAAAAGCTAGCTTGGGACAGAAATACGGTTTTATTAATAATTACCTAGTATAGTAATTAGGGATTTGCTTCTGTTAATTGTGTAACAGTTTCTTTAAACTCAAAGAAAGTGGCTGATCTTGTAATCTAAAGATAGTAAGTATTCTATAATTTATATTTTTTTTTATCAAGTTTTCAAAGCAGAACCATATAGTGGAGCGAACGGACATGAACACATCTCTGAACTTTGACATGTTTGGAGGACTTTTTAGGTGCTTCAATCCTCAGTGATCCCAGTACTTACATTATTCATATTTCTCCTCAGAATAATACATAAATGAAGTTTTCCACGGGATATCAGTCGAAAATCCTGTGAATCCAGTCTAAAACCTTCCATCACTACAATAGTGTGGTAACAAAGGGAGCAGGGCTCCGAGGCTTTTTACAGGGTTAAAGCCAGAACCAGAATTAACTCGTTCTTTGTTTCTTTTCTTTTTCTGTTCCGTTTCGAAGCTATAAAATGTTTTCCCAACATGAAGAGGCTGTAATGTTATTACTATATTTCCAACCTGACATTGTAACTACAACTATAAGCAAGACTGAAAGCAATGAACAGCAGGACATTAGTAGAGGCTAGATGGCTTACCGTGGCATTAACCTGTAATTGGTACGCCTGAGTGACCTCGTAATCCAGTTGTTTTATGACTGTTACGATGCCACGAGATTTGTCAATGTTGAAAAATTCGGAGGGTGGCTGAATGGAGTAGAGAACACTGCCACCTGTACCCTGATCAGGATCTACTGCATTCACAATGAAGATTGGAGTCCCCACCGGCGTATTCTGAAAGAAAAAAATACACACCGTGGAAAATTTACATATGACAATTACCTATACCACACAAAAAAACAGCAAGGAAAAACACCAGTAACATTACAGCGGGTGGAAACTGTGTGGAATTCCGTTACAGGAGCAAATCATTTTAATTAAAAAAACAAATATATGTAAACACCACAATAAACAATACAAAAAAAAAAATGTTACCTAAAATGTGCTATCTTGTTGACATAGATAAATGTTAAATACGATTTTATAATTAACAGGAAGTTTAAAAAAAAAAATATCTGTGAATAGAAGTGAAGTTGTGTATATATTGTACTAAAATATAAATGGAATGTCAGGAGAGAAACAAAAGTCTAAACTGAGCTCTATAGAAAGCCGAATGGCAATTGTTTGGTAAACATAGTTTATTAGAACTATTATGTCTATAAATATATGATAGCTATAATGCATAATAAGCAGGTTTTTTATAGTTATTGTTGCATAATTTATGCCATGCATTATAAAACAAAACCAAATCATATTTAATGTTTTCTTTGATTTAATGTTAATGAGAAAAAAACAAGTTATTTGTGAATCAATTACAAAAATGTTTGGAATAAAAAGAAAATGGACATAGCCAAATCTTATTCGTTTTATTTCAGGATCAGTAAACTCTTAAAACATTTTTGTATTTTTTTGTCTAGATTTTGTGGTCCTGAAAGTAGCATTCACCAGATCACTCTAAGGTGTTTTTTTCCCCTTTTTCTAAACACCTTAGACACACCCAGGTAATCCGTAAACCCTGGACTGGTAGGGAGTCCTTGAGGACAAGGTTGAGAACCCCCGCTGTAGTAGAATATCAAAGCAGAAGGATTTGTGATGTTATGTCAGTTCTTCATCAGTCATGCAAAGGTGCCAAGAAAAAAAATATAACTCTAACACCTTTTTGTGTCTTGTGTTCGTGGTACCTAATGTTTGTTAATTACACCTTTAGTTTTCAATGACATATGCGCCGATTATCATTGAAACTTTAAGACACATCATGTTTTATGGGATTATAGAAAGTAATTCTGAGTGGAAAATAAGCACATGCAAAAGCATTTCTGGACATTTCGCACTAAAAAGCCCCCAAAATTTGTTCTCAAAAATCATGTCACTAAGAGCAATAATTTTCTTTCCACAGGGCTTTTAGGTATGTCAGGTTCTACAATTGTTCTAAAATGTTTTAAGTGAAATTGCAGCGTTTAGCAAAAAAACTATATTTTACATTGCATGGTGAGAATGCTTTTTAATATAAACAAATTAGAAGAGCTCATTAATTACCTTATATTGCTTAATCCATTTACAACAATATTGTGCAAATAGCAAACAGAACTATTTAATATGATTACTATTTTTAAGCTCTCATACATGTTGTTCTACTGAAGCAGTATAACACCACGTGTGAGATTTATTTTTTGTTAATTATAAGTTTTGTCTATTTTTTTTTTTTTTACAGTTACATTTATATATGAGACTGCCAAGGCAATTGGTAAATGTATATAATTTGAAGTTGAACGCTTTTATGACCAACTGTGAAAGTGTCACAACTTTAAATTATTGCACAAAGAACCCAGAGCCTATTCACAGCTCAGAGCGGCTGAGGACCGCAGCGGTGTTGTCCAAGTTGTACCGGCACCATGTGCACACTGCATGCACAGTAAAATAGTTTAACCCCTGAAGGTTAGAATGCACCCGGGAGCCTCCTGGCACCATAACAACTTAATTTAGATAAAGTTGTTATGGTGCCTTATGATGTCTAAACTGTTCCTTTAAGCATCAAACCGTGAATAAAAGAAAAAAAAAACTAAATACCGTATATACTCGAGTATAAGCCGACCCGAATATAAGCCGAGGCCCCTAATTTTACCCCCAAAAACTGGGAAAACGTATTGACTCGAGTATAAGACTAGGGTGGGAAATGCAGCAGCTACTGGTAAATTTCTAAATAAAATTAGATCCTAAAAAAATTATATTAATTGAATATTTATTTACAGTGTGTGTATATAATGAATGCAGTGTGTGCGTATGAGTGCAGTGTGTGCGTATGAGTGCAGTGTGCGGATGAGTGCAGTGTGCGGATGAGTGCAGTGTGCGGATGAGGGCAGTGCGTGTATGAGTGCAGTGCGTGTATGAGTGCAGTGCGTGTATGAGTGCAGTGTGTGTATGAGTGCAGTGCGCGTATGAGTGCAGTGCATGTATGAATGCAGTGTGTATGAGTGCAGTGTGTGTGTGTATGAGTGCAGTGTGTGTGCATATATATGAATTGAATATTTATTTTCAGTGTGTGTATATAATGAGTGCAGTGTGTATGAGTGCAGTGTGCGTATGAGTGCAGTGTGTATGAGTGCAGTGCGTGAGTGCAGTGTGTGTGTATGAGTGCAGTGTGAGTGCAGTGTGTGTGTGTATGAGTGCAGTGTGTGTGCGTATATATTAATTGAATATTTATTTCCAGTGTGTGTATATAATGAATGCAGTGTGTGTGTGTGAGTGCAGTGTGTGTGAGTGCAGTGTGTGTGAGTGCAGTGTGTGTGAGTGCAGTGTGTGTGAGTGGAGTGTGTGTATGAGTGGAGTGTGTGTATGAGTGGAGTGTGTGTATGAGTGGAGTGTGTGTATGAGTGGAGTGTGTGTTTGAATGCAGTGTGTTTGAATGCAGTGTGTGTGTGTGAGTGCAGTGTGTGTATATGAATGAAGTGTGAGTGTGTGATGCAGTGTGTGATGCAGTGTGTGTTTGTGTATGTGTTGGTGGGGGTGGGCATTTGATATTTTATTAATTATTATTATTATTATTTTTTTAATTATCTTTTTTTTTTCGTCCCCCCTCCCTGCTTGCTAGCTGGCCAGGGAGGGGGGCTCCTTCCCTGGTGGTCCAGTGTCATTGGTAGTTCAGTGGGGGGAGAGGGGTGCTGGCAGAGCTGTACTTACCTTTCCTGCAGCTCCTGTCAGCTCTCTCCTCCTCCGCGCGGTCTGTGCAGCTCCCTCTGTCAGCTCCCAGTGTAAGTCTCGCGAGAGCCGCGGCTCTCGCGAGACTTACACTGGGAGCTGACCGAGGTGCTGAACGGACGGCGCGGAGGAGGAGAGAGCTGACAGGAGCTGCAGGAAAGGTAAGTACAGCTCTGCCAGCACCCCTCTCCCCCCAGTCTGTATTATGGCAATGTAAATTGCCATAATACAGACTCTGACTCGAGTATAAGCCGAGTTGGGGTTTTTCAGCACAAAAAATGTGCTGAAAAACTCTGCTTATACTCGAGTATATACGGTATATGTATATTTTTTTTCATTTTTTTACCAATAAAATGCATTAAAAAGAGGGGATGTGGGGGCGGAGCCAAGCAGCCGACCTGAATGGCCACACGCCAGGCGAGCTCCGCAGCAAACGAGAAATTTGGGCCAGATAACACAAATCCCGCCCATCGAAACCGGCACCAACCAACCCGTAGGCGACCGCCGAAGGTATGGGCCGCAAAAACAAAAAGCCCAAGCCCGACAATCCGCGGCTAAACCAAAATATCGGTGACATGTGGAAGCAGGCGCTTAGTGCTCAAGGCACAAACATGGCTGCCTACAACGACTACGGCTCGGATATCTCCGACGACTTCACCACAGAGACTGAGTTGGAGCAACCACATGCGGCACTACCACCCCGCAAGTCACCCCCGAAATCGGACTCCTCGCCGGTAACAGTCACGGTCATGAAAGACCTTCTAGCGGAACTCCGCCTAACGATACAAGCCGACATGGCTCAACTGCGCAAGGACTTACAAGGCCTGACGGGTCGCCTGAGCACACTGGAGGCAGACTCCCAGTGCACCAAACGACAAACGCAACACCTGCAACAAACGTTCCAAGAGATCAAAATGCAGCAGTGCACCTACGAGCAGCGCATAGCGACATTAGAGGACCGGAGTCGTAGTCGGAATATTAAAATCAGAGGCATGGGAGAGGAGATCCCGGAGATGGAGCTCCCACACATGTTGCGGAGATTGCTACAGACACTCCTGCCTCACAAGCAGGCCAGACAGGCACCCATAGACAACCTGCACCACCTACCACGAGCACCTAAGGCCTATATAACGGCCCCAAGGGACCTTCTGGTTTGTTTCCAAAATCAAGGGGACAAGATGGCGGTAATGCAGGCTGCGTGGAGCCAATCCCCGTATTCATTTGAAAATATGCAGCTCTCTTTTTACACCGACCTGTCGGGGTCCACACTGGCATGGAGACGCACTCTCCAACCTTTTACAGCCCTCCTACGCCAACATAAAATTACCTACCATTGGAGAGGTTCCCGCATGCTACTTGTCCAACATGGGAATGTGGCCTCTACCATCCGGGACTTACAGGAGGCAAATGAACTGCTGCCGACACTGGAACTCCCACCCATCACTCATCCTCCCTCCAAGACTAGAACCACGATGGCACATGGCTCCACTTGGAACCCCGCAACATCGGGCCCTTTCGTCCCTAGAAGAGCGGACACTGCAACTACCACGGCAACCAAGACTTGAGGCGGGCCCAGAGCCACCCGGTATCATTAACCGGTATTCATAGGCAGCAATATTCCCTGCATACACTGGACTTATGTACCATATAGAACGCATTACTGCTGATACGTTTTTAATGTCAAAGTTTTCTCGCAACTTTCTCCTTTGTTATATATATATATATATTGTTTCTTTCTTTTTATGATCCCACGATAGTTCATACTACCAACGACATACTATAGCCGTTTATGTATAGCTCCTTCGCACCCCCCCCCCCCCCCCAGGGTTACAGGGGGATATCTAAACCGCAGCCCACGGGGGCCCCAAATAACTTACTATAGGCGGCACCACATAGACGGACCACAAGATACCTTAGGGCCAACCTACACACAGCACAATACTGGTCCAATGTGTTTAAACTGACAGCTATCTCCCCCCACGGCCACATCAACTACACTCACACTGTGTTTCAGCTACTTGTCTGAAAACTGTTATCTTACTATCTACTTATTGTTATATGCCAAACGTTAACAGCATTATTAATACCAATGTTATTATTAGCTTGCTCCAATCCATAAAAGAAAATGTGTAGTTCTATATAATGCCATTGTCAAAGATGATGACCAACTTATGCGTGCTGTTGTGGCACTGGAAAATTGCATGTAACTACCTCTACACACAAAAATAAAGAATTCAAAAAAAAAAAAAAAAAAAAGAGGGGATGTATTTTTCCCCATAGTTTCCTTTTAATTGAATATATGCCTAGGTGTGCATGCATGTGCACATATAAGAGAATATGCCTGAGTGCCTAAATGTTTGGAGTATCTAAACTAGATGCTACTTCTGCTATCTGCTAGCGCTTGGATTTTAAGAATGCTCTTAATTTCCCAATCTGCCCCAAAAAGTACTTACAAAAATCATCAATGTCATCATCTTACATGTGATCGTTTCTCTTTAATTGAACAGATGTTGCAATTTGTATTAAAATAACTTGTAAATTAGAACAGGTAGAAATGTGTACTGCCATATGGTATCCAAGGCTAAACATTCACAAAGGATATATTTAAATAGTTTACAAGTTTACATTTAATAAATCATTATTATTGTTTTTAGCATTTTATATCGCGCTAACGCAGGGGTGGGGAACTTTCGGCTCTCCAGATGTTTTGGACTACACCTCCCATGATGCTTTGCCAGCATTGTGTGTGTAAGAGCATTATGGGGGATGTAGTCCACAACATCTGGAGAGCCGAAGGTTGCCTATCCCTGCGCTAACGTATTCCACAATGCTTTACAATTCTAAAAAGGAATGGGGGAAAGCCCAGTTCAAACACTCTTACAAACATATATTTTGTCTTATTATAATGCTAGTTATATTATTGTACTGCCTTATGTATCTTTGGTACACAATAGTTTTACATGTATTTTGTTGGATACTTTGAATTTACAATAAATAATAGACAGAGGAGATGCACTGCGCTTTTTTTTTTTCAGAAAATGAATTTTGCGTTTTATATTTTTGGTCATTTCCACCCCATGTCAATTAATGTATAGGTTTTGGCAACCACTATCTTCTTCAGTATTTTGAGTCTATTTAATATCGTGCCAAGTGTCTAGGTTTAATAGCCCTATATGAAAAAGTACCATATTTCAGGTATCCAGAGAGTGCTATTAATTGTAAAAGAGCCTCAAAGAACACTTGGGTCTCCTATGAATAATAATGATTAGCAGATTAATGTCTCATATAAGCAATAATATAAGGTGATGATTACCAAAACTGGGAGGATTAGATGTAGTGTCTGTCAGGTTAAGTGTACCATACCCGCATAACATGATAAATCTCCCCTGAGTTAATATGAAACATGTGCTCGTGTGCAATAGTACGGCAAGCCCATTACTATCACAGCTAGTTCTAGCTATAGGTACAACAAGAACAAAGTATCTTATTTACATAGACTGATTTTTAAACACATTTATTGTAATTTAAAGTCACATTACTGGGAGTATTATTGCTGTGGGGCTCTGTGATACACTCAGACACATTACTGGGAGTATTAGTGCTGTGGGGCTCTGTTATACACTCAGACACATTACTGGGAGTATTATTGCTGTGGGGCTCTGTGATACACTCAGACACATTACTGGGAGTATTATTGCTGTGGGGCTCTGTTATACACTCAGACACATTACTGGGAGTATTAGTGCTGTGGGGCTCTGTTATACACTCAGACACATTACTGGGAGTATTATTGCTGTGGGGCTCTGTGATACACTCAGACACATTACTGGGAGTATTATTGCTGTGGGGCTCTGTTATACACTCAGACACATTACTGGGAGTATTATTGCTGTGGAGCTCTGTGATACACTCAGACACATTACTGGGAGTATTATTGCTGCGGAGCTCTGTTATATACTTAGACACATTACTGGGAGTATTATTGCTGTGGAGCTCTGTTATATACTTAGACACATTACTGGGAGTATTATTGCTGTGGAGCTCTGTTATACACTCAGACACATTACTGGGAGTATTATTGCTGTGGAGCTCTGTTATACACTCAGACACACCAACAATATGGGGCTCCTGGAAAAGAGGGACATTAGGACACCATCCCTCCTAAACAGAAACACTTGGGATGTATGCAGTTCCAGATAAGTAACCCTAACTAAATGGTGATTTAACATGGCTTAAAGGGGCTAGGCTTAACATGAAAAAAGACACCAGAACGGTGTAAAAACCTAAAACAAAAACAAGCAGAAAATTGGGTAGTCATCCAAGCCAAAGTTGTGTATTGGAAGCAGGTAGTTGGAGAAGCTAAGGTCAGTGAAGACAGCAGAGGTAGTCAGAACAAGCCGAGTCAAATTTAGTAAAACAGGAACACAGAAAATTCTGGGCAAAAACAAACAGCACAGAAAAGACCACAAACTGACAAAAAAGTGCCAGAGGAGAGCCCTCCCCTTTTATAGACCTAGACTGTGATGTCATAATCATAAGCCTTGACACTTAAAGAGACAGTGAGCAATTTAAAACAATGATCCTGATACTTAGACAGTACCCAATTTAACAAAGAGGGTGTGAAACCTGACATTGACACGTGAGTATCTGAGCTCTTTGGAAAAGAAGTCCACCATAGCTCCAAATGCCAAGGACTATGTATATAATTGACCATGAATGTTGGTTAGAACTTTAGACTCTTGGAACTATTGGGTAAAAAAGTGTCATATCTAGTTGTTCCTACTAAAAGGAGGTATGATGATCTAAAGAATAGATGTGTATTGAAGAAAATTGTGCAATGTTATTTAAAGGAAACATTATATAAAGAAATCATTTCATGGATCGAGGCATTTGAACCGAGCATTTTACAATGAATAAACAATTTTAAATTACTGTAGATAAATGCTTATTTGAGTTGCCCTCAGGCTAGCATGTTTCACAGATACTATAAAGTCTTTCATTATATACAAAAGCCCGAAAAACAATGATTCGTAGTATCAGCAAGTTAAATTAATCCAAAGATATTCAGTTGAATCTTTAAAAGATTAACATCTAGCTGACGTGTTAGTGCACTCTGTGATGATCTTTGTGATAAATACGAACATGTCTGAACTTCAAAGGTACCTTCCTGCAAATGCTGTCAACACAATTCAATAGGTAAAAAGCTTCCATGTATAAAAATTAAAAGTGCCTTAAGAACCCAGAGAAACATGAGGCTAGGAATTGTGAATGCTTGTACATGCATAGCCAATATTGATTGGATAAGGCTCTGCAATAGCAGAGCACACTTCAGCCCTCAAGCAGAGGCGCTCAACTGTTAAACTGCAAAAATGGAGACGTCAGATTCTGGGTAAGTGTGGCGTTACACAAACCGTAATACCAGCAGACTTAATAAGGCATCGATCCTTCCTGCTAGTAAAGACCTTGCTAATTGACTACTGGCAGGAGTTGGACACTTCATGATACTTGCTAAACCCACCAGCGACTTGGATTCTTTGTATAAAAGTATATATTTTTTTTAAATGAGCGACCTGAAATGCAATAAAGCCAGTGGAGTAATCCATTCATGAAATCAGCTACAGCAAGTAGGGACTAAGCAAAACAGGAGATGGCAGGAATCCAAGATATCAAGGGCAGTGGTTTTCTGGTCCTGGACTGTTGGTGTACCTTCATAACTGCATTGGAAACCAAAGATTGAGGGTACATGGGCACCTAAGCTTGCCAGTTCTAAGAATGAAGAAACTCTTGACATGCATTCCATATGTGGTGGAAGACTGCACCATCATGGGCTGCCTCCTGGTAACACCGTACCTTTGGGAAAGTGAAAAGCATAACATTTAAGATGTTTTACAAACACTGGCATAGTGAAGGAGAGCTGGTGGCTCCCAATACCTAGACCAGGTCCCAGAGACACCTGCAGCTTAATTTCGAAATAAAATGTGATCAGATCTATACTAACAGAGAGGTTTAGATGCCAAGACAAAACATCCTCTCATTGTTATGTACCAAACTATTAACAGGGTTCTGTTGATGCTCCCCAGGATCTCAATGAGCCTGGTACACGCACAGGCTGCACAGTCAGATATTTAATGTGATCCTGCCACACTGCCTAACTAATAGGGGGGTGTACAGAAAAGTTCAGTTCCTCAGCACCCTCTCCCAAAATGGCCTGCAGGCACCACTCCCTCTCTCTTAGTAGGCTGGTGGAGCACTGCGTTAGTGATCTTTCTGCGATTAGCTGCAAAGAGGACAAATAAATGTAGACATAAAAAACACTAAGATCTTCTTGCCCCCTCCACTACATGTTGATATTCAGGGTGGAAAACATCCAAGACATCCAACACCTCCCTCCAGCAGTGTCTGTGGATCAGGTTATCTTAACCTGGAGGTGGGTCACCGAGTAATCTTGGAAAAAATAAGCATAAAATATATTTTAGAGAGAATTTTATAAATAATCTAAAAACACAACACATAAACATGTCGTAGCTGGATTAAGAAATGCACCCAATTCTTGATATTCTAATTGATGAGCAGTGGCCATGGAAGCACAGTATATATTCTAGATCTCTGCATGTGCTTACTTTAAAAGCAGAATGACAAAAAGCTCTGAGAAAACTGCAGATTTTGGGAAGCTGACAGAGCAAATTCTTAAATTCTTAAATAGTAAAAACTATCAGAACACAAGTACATGTATGCAGTAACAATGCAAATAGAGTGTAGAAATGACCGTCAATCTGGTCAAACAGCTGGTGGAGGGTCACGGATTGAAAGGCAGTAATATAATAAACTGGACTGAATCATGGAGTGACATTTTTAGGGTTATTAGGACAACAAAGTCATGAGCTTAAGATATAGGGATTTGCGTGTGAAGTTTCTTTCCATTACAAATGAGACCAGTTACTCACTGAGAAGTGTTCATGCGCATTGTCTGTGGGTTAATCATCGAAATAATATGAAATAAAGGCAGACACACATCAACACATACATTAGCCCAACTGCTCTTTGGCACCAACAACGACGTATTGTATTCAGCTCCAGTGCAGAAAAATTGTTTACTTGTAAATAACAGGTTTTTTTTTAGTACAGATGTAAGTCCTACTCTAACAATATGTCTTGCTACTTTAAGCTCAAAGAGAACATCTCTAACTAGACAGGGAATTGTTGTGAACCTCTACAAAGAAAAACCCATAAATAGGGCATAAATGGGGATGGATAAAAACATATATATTAGCCTTGTGCCTAGCCATCAAACAGTCATTTATAGATTTAAGAGCATGGTGGAAGGTAGGCAATACATCTTTTTGCCATATAGTGCCGGTAGGTCGGCACCCCCTGACACTCTGAGGGTGTTAGCCCAATTCAGGCACAGTAACTGGGTATCCTTTAAAGAAACACAGTTAGCACCATAACCAATGAATGAAGTGGCTATGGTGGTTGGCTATGGTGCTGTTATCCATCTATTTTGTTCATTCATTTGTGTGGTTGGACCACCAAATTCCATCCAGCAAAGAATAGGGTCACAACAGAAAATCCCCAGGTATGAGCTGCCCATGGATATAGGTCCTATGTGCATATATTATTTCGGTGTTTGTGGATAATTGATTAAATTTGGAGGTTGTTATATGAAGCCTGGAGACCATGGGTACCAGGTTCCACATCAACTCAAAATTGTTTACTCGTGGTTTACCAGAAATACACAGTCCCTGGCAGTCTGGTGGCCAGCTTTCAATTACGATATAGGATATAGTAAAAGCATATCTATGCTTCTGCCTTGTACCATGCAGTGGTGTCTGACTGCGGTAATCTGTGTATTTGTGTCTAACAGTTTGTGTGTCTAACCTTGTCACCTGTGTGTATTTGTGTCTGGCAATCTGTATGTGTGTATTCTTCAAGACTGTGTCTGTATAACACTTTATGTGCAAGTATTTTTTATGGCAAGGAGTGTGTATCTAGGTGAAGGGGTCTGGCCAATTGTTTTTTAAGGGTCCCAGAAATTCCTGAAGGCAGCTGTGATCAATCAAGTCACGTGATCATCCTAGATTTGACTTTGCATTTTGGAAGTGCATTATAAAGATGGCTCCCTGCATTTGAGTTTGGACATCAGGTTGGTGTGAACCCGCATAAAATATTGTATAGTAGTGGCAGTAGCGATCACATAATATGGCATTATAACCTGAAACATCAGTGGATACTGTAAATTAAAGTAAAAATGTTTTCTTACAATCCTACCATACACCACTACTAGTGGCACATTTCTCTCTATACACATTGAGGTAAACTAGTACCCAAAACTATTTTACTTTAAAAGAAGATAGCTTTCTGTTTTTCAAACAGATATAGCGATCCTAATTTATAATCAGAACCAAGAACTGAAGATAATTGCATTCACAAGCTCAATAACACATACTTTTCTTTAAGACACACATGAGCCAAAATCAGTACAAGCTTAACAGCCAATGCTAGGGTGACCTACTTATCTAAGACCCTGTAAGCACACCAAATAACTTAGGCCTCAATTTATTGTTGTTGGATAAGAGTTCACATTGATTCACTATTTTTGAATATATTTGTTAAATTATTTAATATGTAAATAATATTTTACATTTTTTTCATATATATTTTTTATATATGAAATATTTTTTATATTTTTATATTTAGAAAAATAACATTTTTTTTTTAAGTTTTATTAAAAAATCGTAAATAATTTGGATAGGTTATCCAACAATATTAAATCGAGCCTAAGGCCTCAATTTAATATTGTTAACTAAGTTTTCCGAAAGATTTAATATTTTTTAGATAAACTTTTAAAATGTTTAATATCCTGTAAAAATATTTTTTTGCCATATCTTGATCTATATTTTTATATTCAATACAGATTTTGGTATTTTAATACGTTGAAAAAGTTTATCTAAAAAAAAATTACATTATTTGGAAAGCTTACACATCAATATTAAATTGAGGCTTTAATATGTAACCTTAATAATGTAATAATTAATCATTATTAGCGGTATTTTTAGTTTTGGAAATTCAAAAATGGAAGTAATAAACAAGGACCTCCTGCCCAACAAAAAACAACTGAACATCTTAAAAAACAAAAAACAAAAAAAAAAACACAATATAAAATCACTCACGGATATCAAATCTACAAGAAGAAGAAAGGGCAAAATGCATGCGTTCCGAGTGGGTTACAATTTCAACACATGTTGATGAAATATATCTCTGATAATGTATCTGCCGTTCATGGCATGTCAGCGAGACAAGACAGACAAGTTATGAGAAGAGGCCTCTCGTGCCCTTATCTTCTCCTGTGATTTGTCTGGATATCTGTTCGCTTTTAGCATTGTCACAGCAATTTTATGTCATTCATGCACTCTTGAGCAATCAGTGCATTTTCTCAATATCCAGAGCCATTGGGTTAAAAGGAAATATTTTAAAAGGCTGATTACATTTTTTGGAATGATTTTCCTGAGGCAGACTTGACCAGTGTTACTGAGAGTATGTTTACCTGTTTTTTACCAATTTGCTACATCTTCCACAGTTTATAGATTTGACTTTTTCATTTTGTAAATTGCTATGTATATTTAATGCATGGATCACATTAGAGTACAAAAACTGTTATGTAAAGGTTAAACCTCTCATCATAAAAAAAAAATGATTGTTACATACCGAAATGAAGGAGGATGTATTTAAAGGGATACTATAGTCACCAGAGCAACTACAGCTTATTGAATTTAGTAGAATCATTACCATCAGGCTTTTTTGCTGTTAAAGGACCACTCTAGGCACTCTAGGCACCCAGACCACTTCAGCTTAATGAAGTGGTCTGGGTGCCAGGTCCAGCTAAGGTTAACCCATTTTTTTTTATAAACATAGCAGTTTCAGAGAAACTGCTATGTTTATAAATGGGTTAAGCCTTCCCCCAAATCCTCTAGTGGCTGTCTCATTGACAGCCGCTAGAGGCGCTTGCGTGATTCTCACTGTGAAAATCACAGTGAGAGCACGCAAGCGTCCATAGGAAAGCATTGTAAATGCTTTCCTATGTGACCGGTTGAATGCGCGCGCAGCTCTTGCCGCGCGTGCGTATTCAGCCGACGGGGCGGAACGGAGGAGGATCGGAGGAGGAGAGCACCCCGCCCAGCGCTGGAAAAAGGTACGTTTCACCCCTTTTCCCCTTTCCAGAGCCGGGCGGGAGGGGGACCCTGAGGGTGGGGGCACCCTCAGGGCACTATAGTGCCAGGAAAACGAGTATGTTTTCCTGGCACTATAGTGGTCCTTTAACTCTGTCTTTTCAGAGAAAATGTAGTGTTTACATTACAGCCTAGTGATAACTTCACTGCCCACTCCTTAGATAGCTGTTAGAGATCCTTCCTGGGTCATGGCTGCCTAAAATGCATCCAAACATTCAGTGTCTCCACCCTCTGCACGCAGACACTGAACTTTCCTCATAGAGATTCATTGATTCAATTAATCTCTATGAGGAGATGCTGATTGGCCAGGGCTGTGTTTGAATTGTGCTGGTTCTGCCCCTGATCTGCCTCT
The DNA here is from genome assembly GCF_036172605.1 of Pelobates fuscus. Lineage (NCBI taxonomy): Eukaryota > Metazoa > Chordata > Amphibia > Anura > Pelobatidae > Pelobates > Pelobates fuscus. The sequence goes on from NC_086326.1 coordinate 131,289,095, forward strand.
TTGTCAGTCTCAGTCAATCCTATGGGGAAGCATTGTGATTGGATCAGGCTACCACTTCTGCTAATGTCAGCAGGCAGTGGGCAGGTCTAAAGGAAACAGGGACAAAGTAAGCAGCTGCAGACTCAAATACAAGTAAGATTTAACTATATTTAGGTATGCATGAGGGGCCCAGGGGGGCTAGATGGTGGTTTTAACCCTATAGGATCAGGAATACATGTTTGTGTTCCTGACCCTGTAGTGCTCCTTTAAACTATACATGGTAATGGTAAATTTGACAGCAAAATTTGGTACATTTTAAGATATGATTTCTTCTCTGCTTCCAAGATGGCATAAGGAAAATAAATAGAGAACCCTCTACCCCCAAATGTCAACATCCCCCAATTCCAAACACGTAGACAACACACTAGGAGTTATGTGATGTCTCTGTGCCACTATGCACAATCCTCTATAGATGCCAAACTTAGTCTTAAAGGAACACTTTAAGCACCAAAACTACCACAGCAAGCAGTAGTGATTATGATGCCAAAAATGGCACTTATTGTAAGTAGTGAAACCATATTAGAATGGTTTGATTTCAAGACACAACTGACACCATTGCCACTACAGCATTATGTAGTGGTTATAGTGTTTGTAGTGTGTTCTTGTTATTACAGAGGGTTTTAACAAAAATAGTTTATTGAAATATAGGAATTAAAGATATAGGGATGGACTCTACATCAAATATTGCTGTAAGAGTGTATCAAGGAAGTTACTTTTCAGTTACGCAGATGATCTTTTAATCTGATGTTAAACTGAAGAGTTGTTTGGGTGTACCGTTTCCTTGTTGTGCACTTTGTGTACATCTAGGCCTTTACAGGAGTACCATTTTTAAGAAATGTATGAACTGAGTGCCCCCCCATTTTTTTCTACATGTAGAATGAGTTTTGAGACTCTTTAGAATGAGTTTTGAGACTCTTTGGTAGAGGTTAACACAGTAAAGGAGTTTAAGCATGCGTGGGATAAGCATAAGGCTACCCTAACTATAAGATAAGGCCAGGGACTAATGAAAGTATTTAGAAAATTGGGCAGACAAGATGGGCCGAATGGTTCTTATCTACCGTCACATTCTATGTTTCCATGTAATGTGTCTGAGAGTGTAACAGAGCTCCACAGCAATAATACTCCCAGTAATGTGTCTGAGAGTGTAACAGAGCTCCACAGCAATAATACTCCCAGTAACGGTGTCTAGAAATCACTCTGTGTAAATAAGATACAATACTCTTGTTACAAATTACAATTTATTTGCATTAATTGTTATTTGTAAGTCTCCTAAAATTTCTCAGAACAGACCGGTCAGTGACCACACTTTAGAGTGCCCCTCTTCGTCCACTTGAAATGTTGGGAGGTATGCATACGTTCACGTCTGTTAGGCAGGACCCAAAAATGCTAAAGATTTGGAGAACGGTGTTTTGAGTTCACATAGTTTAGTATCGCTCTCTATATGGTTTATCACAACATACAGCAGAGACCGGATACTCTCTGGTACTCTTGGATGGCTAAGCAGTCCAAATGTAGGGAGTGCAAACATTGGACCAAAGCTAGGTTTGTTCGGTTGTCTTTTTTCAAGGCATGAATGAGACGCAGTATTGGGTGTGACAAAATAGCTGTTATTAGTAGTTTTAACACAGTAGATTTTTGGGTGGAGTGCACAGTTTTCTCGTTCCCGTTTTGTACGTTTAATACCGGCCTGGTTCAGGTAAGGCCTTTTACTTCTCATCATGTTTCCAGTGATCTCCATTTTGTATTCATGTTACTATCTTTTTGTATATTGTTTTGCTCATAGTTGCACTTAAGCTACAATATTCTTTATTGTCCTTTGGTCCAGGTTTCGAACTCTGAGTCTTTTCTTTCATTGCTAGCATCTTTAAATGGCTGCCGACTTCAGAGGTCCAATGAGTTACCCACATCATATTGTTTCGGTAAGCTGCTTATTTTCTCAAACTTGTAAAAACTGAATGTACTGTAAATTGGACTTTGTCTTTTTTTTTAGGTATCGAAAACTGATGTATTTTAGTTAATTATGCATAATATTTAAAAGCAGTGCTCAGAAATCCACTATCATTCCAAAAATCATAAAAGGCTTACTATTAATTATGTTCAGTTTACATACAAAGAGCTGAAAACCATTGTCTTCTGGGTGGGAAGTTTGCTATAATATCTCAAGCTTGATATTAATTGGGTGACACTTTATTTTAATAGCACATTAATTAATACCCACTTTGGAGGCAATTTGTATGGGGTTTCCAGTGACACACACTTATTAATACAAATGGATTTCATTATGCCATGTGTTTTAACAAGGAAATCAAAACCAATTTGCAGCTTTGGGAACGCTTTAAATGGTAATCACACCTAATTAGAACTGCAATCTGTTACATCAGTCTATGTCATGTGTATATATAACCCCTCGCATACAGAAACTGTCATTTTTTTTCATTACCGTTTGTGGGTTATAATACCTCTTACAGTATGAGTGCACAGGTTTTGGTTAAATCATTGTTTCCATCCTTATTTTAAAAAAAATGGATACCGAGGAAAAAAACAAAACAGATCATTAACAAAAGAAATATGCTTACACTTAAACTTTCTAACATAAAATGGTTCATGTTGCTTGGTCATTCTAACATTTAAAAATAATCTTATGGACACTATAGGCACCCAGACCACTTTAGCTCACTGAAGAGGTCTGGGTGCAGTGCCCCTGTCAGTTATTGATAGACTGCAATACACTCAACCTCTACTGGCTGTCGAGTAGCGATCAATTTAAGCCTGAAAAATTAAATTCCTAGAACTATACTACCCTATAGTGCCCCTCTATACTACCCTATAGTGCCCCTCTCACGAGATAATCAATATAGAGTACTACAGTGCTAGGAATACAATTTTGTGCAGAAATCACAGGAAGAGAAAATATCGTTCAGGAACATTGCTGATTGGTACCTGCAGCTCTGCAGCTCAAAGCCAATCAGGTAGCTTCCCATTTACAAAACAGCTTGAGAAAAAATATCTACCTTTCTCAAGTCCTTTCGTGAATCGGGAGCTACTGATTAGCTGAGAGCATCAGCTGACGTTCTCAGCCAAATGGTGTCACCTCTCGCTGAAGAATCTTTTAAGATTTTGTTGTTGAATCGTTACTGAATAGTTAAACCCATAAAGGTAAGCCAGGGATGCATGGCACCATAACAACTTAATTCCGATTTAAGCTGTTACGGTTGGTCTTTATGGTGCCCGACATGTTGATTTTGCATTATATATATATGTTGTGCTGGTACACATTGCCACATTTCACACCTTTTTTGAATTAGTATCTTGGTTCTGCCGACATTTGGCCGTCTTCGTAAAAAATTATTAAGCAGAACTGAATTTTATTTAATTAGTGTAGGTCAGTGTGAATAAAGATTGGGTACAAAGCTACACTCGGGATGTTGTCAGAAGCGATGTGAATGATGTAGGCACACTGGAGTAAGTTCTGATCTAAATGAATGAAATACTTAAACATTTCATATGACTGCAAGGTAATATCAGATGCTCTCAGAGTTCCTCCACCCAGTCAAACATCACTCCAGTGTGCCGACACCCTTCCATCCGGTGTATGAGAACAGACCAGGTGTACCTATATGCCATATCTACCTTCTCATTATCCTTCTACAATAAAATACACTAACATACTTGATAGGTATGCAATGTAAACTTATTTGTGTCTTGAGAGCCTCCACCCATCGAGATATCTCTCCAATGTAAGCTTGTCCTATTGTACAGTGTCTGAGACCCTCCAAGGTGTACCTAAACTCCCTTTATTTTTTCTCCACTGACCCACAATAATTAAATACACTAACATACTTGATAGGTATACAATGTAAACGTATTTGCGTCTTGAGTGCCTCCACCCATTAAGATATCTCTTAAATGTACGCTTGTCCAATTGTACAGTGTGTAAGACCCTTCCAAGCGTACCTATGTCCCCCTTTATTTTTTCTCCACTGACCCACAATAATTAAATATGCTAAAATACTCGATGGGTATACAATGTAAACTCAATAGTGTCTTGAGTACCTCCACCCATCGTGATATCTCTCCAATGTACGCTTGTCTCATTGTACAGTGTGTAAGACCCTTCCAAGTGTACCCAAATCCCCTTTATTTTTTCTCCACTGACCCACAATAATTAAATATGTTAAAATACTTGATAGGAATGCAATGTAAAATCGGTTGTGTATATAGATATATATATATATATATATATATATAATCATTGGACAATGAAATTAGTCGCTTGGCTTTATCACTAAACCTGCAACTTTTAATCAACAATAACTGAGTTGTACCTTGAAAATACCTTGACGTTTCCATATATATCTCAGACTAAAACTACATTAGGTGTCCGTATTTTAGAATCGTCTGCAGTCCCTGCCCTGAAACAGCTGGGATTGTCCTATTTATGTATCAAAGACAATATCAAGAAACATAGAGGAACAGTAAAGCCATTGCCCCACAGAGCTGACATTCTAAATGCAGTTGCCTGCTTCAGTGACTTCTGAAGGACAGGCGTCCTGTTTCCATCTCAATGTCACTCAGTGCTGTCACTTTATGAGGAACGATTTATTAATTGCAGGTAGGGATCAACATCCTAGTCCTCTACTGGAACAGGTTATTTGGAGCAAACTGTTAACCTCAGCATTTTGCAAATTATTCCTGTCATCGAGATCCTTGAGTGCACAGGACCTTCCTATTTTTTTTGCATATTCTCAATAACATCCTGTCCCACTTTTGAACCAGCACATTTTATTGAGTGCTTAGAATAACTGCTGTAATGTCCCTATTCTCAATAAAACACATACATTGCCACAGATCTTCAGACATGCACTAACATTTATTTTATGTTGTCTAGTGTGACTTGTGGCTGTTCTAATATGAAGGCTTTAAACCTTTGGAAACCAAGAGAATAAAACTGGGACAGCAGCATGATGGTCCAAAATGAATGTTGGCAAGGTTTAACATCCCTTTTATTGCAACTTTATGCCTGTACATTTAGCTTATAGCCCTATGGATCATTTTCTTATTGAGATAGCTCAATTACCTAGTACTGCTTTAATAAACAATTTAATTGGGCAAGTATCTAATTAAATGTTAAACAAAAACACCAGTTTATATAAAATATTGCAGACTGTCCCTTTAAATACACCACTTTATACAAAGTATTGCACACGGTCCCTTTAAATACACCACTTTATACAACGTATCGCACACTGTCCCTTTAAATACACCACGTTATACAAAGTATTGCACACTGTCCCTTTAATCATATAACAAAAGGTGTATAGCAAAGATTTATCACTGTTCCTTTATGCAGGGCTGTAAGTCCCCTTCACCATAGTGCAAATCGACTTAAGTAAAAAAAATCTTCATTTATTCAAATCGACCAGAATGGACAAGTAAAATAAAGTGGGTAGACCATAGGGTAATAATATTTATTACATAAACAATTGAAAGGTTTACATCAAGGTTTGAGGAACCTGCAATATCTTTTAAACCAACAACAAACACTTGTGTTAATTAAGGTGCAGTCCGATGCGTCTATAGTACACGGCCATCTCTGCTCCCAGTGAGGTATTGCTTCTTCCTTTCATCTGGGTAACGAGTGGCTGTACAGTACACTATTATGAGGCAACAGTCCCTTACGATAAACGAGCCAGCTGCTATGCATTCCGTCCCTCCCAGTGGGCTTTTTGCTATATGTTTAAAGGGACAGTGTGCAAAATATTCTATAGGCTGGTGATCTGTTACACATGTAATTAGAGACTTTCCCTATTTGCCTTTATTCCTACTGTGCCTCCAGGTAACATAGGTATTGGTTTTAAAGGAACTCTCTGGGCACCATAGCCACTGGAGCAAGCTGTAGTGATATGGTGTCAGGAGTGCCCTGGAGCCCTCATTATGTTAGGCAACATTAGCAATGTTTGCCAATAATTTTACAACTAACCTGAGATTCAGTGGGTGCAATCATCTCTTCCACGAGAGATGGAAGCTCTCTATCTTCAGCTTAGCCCAGTGGTGCATGATAATGGAAGGAGCTTCTGGCTACCAGTGAATGGAGCCCAATTGACCCCTGGCAATTTGTCAAACCATTGGCAAACAGTTAAACTTACATTAGGGGTGCGCGCCGAGACACTCCTAGAACCATAACCACTACCACAGTGTGCCTCACTGATGCTTGAAGTGTTCCTTTAAGAATATTTCTAAGCCACAGGATACATTAGAGAAAAAAAACAAAAAACCTTAACATATACTTCCTAGTAAAATCCTTTGATATTTTTATTAAATTCCAGACGACAACAGATGGATGCCCAGGCATACCAATAGTATTGAGAGAAGGTACATCCATGATTAGGTCTCAAACTGAAAGGGGGTCTGGTAACTGCTTCACGAACCATTACCTCTGGAACATCGCAAGCTTTTTACAACTGCCATCCTGAAAACGTCATCGTTACAGACATTTACATGAATAAGCAATGACTTGATCTTTGCATCACTTTGTAGAATGGACAGCAGCCCAATTCAGAGCCTGTACGAGGAAGGCAGCGACGTGAATGCTGATTCCATAGCACTCGCTAGTTTTAATACTTCTCTGACCGTCGATCCAAAAACAATACAATTTTTGCTCTTAGCTGATGGCTTCCCATGGACATTGACTTTTAAACTTGGATAAGTGAAGTATGAACAATTGTTGTAAGTACATGTCAAGTCACGAACTCTATAAAAGAAGCAAAATTATTTTTATAGCTGATCCCCTCAACCTGCCAAACATGAGGACTCTATGTACTCTAAAGCAAGAATTACCACTCTCCATATTAGGCTTGTCATATCTTGTTTAGGCTTTGTCTCATCGACTCACACTATAGTTGTCACACTTCAGTAACCTCATGGACAGCAACGATGTCCTTCAAGCCGGCTATACAATGACTAAAGACCCTACCCCCGAACAGAAAAAGACTATCGCCAACAGCAGCTAATTTGTGAATCTGCAAGTGATGATGTTAGTTACTATGTCTTTCATTGATCAGGTTTGTCCGATATTAGTTGAGAGTATCTTGCGGGATATCATTTTTCATCTTGCTCTGCGTGCTATTGTATTTTTTTCTCCAGATTTTGCTCTTAGAGTTTGATGTTTTTAACCCACTGTTGATTAAAAGGTTTCATTTTATTTATGCACTTGTCTGCCTTATTACAATTTATGGCAATATAGAATATTGCCATTAGGGCTCAAGCTCAAGCACTGTATATCTAAATAATGAAAAAACAAAGTTTGCACTAAAACAAAACACTTCTACATCATCAGGCACTTTGTACGTTTTTCATGCAAATAGCACTCGAATAAAAGTTTTTTTTTTTTTTTTTTTTTTTTACATCATTCAATTAATGGTGAACCATCAACTCCCAGAATTTTTAATGCAATTAAAATGTTTGCATCTGTCACATGCGGGGTGCACAAAAATACAGATTACACAAATGCTGCACATATAGACTCCTACCACCATAACCACTTCTAAACGCTGAAGATGTTCTTGAGGTTTGAGTTTAACGTGGTTTAATGACTGCAAAATAAAGTTAAATGTAAAATCCTGCACCTCTCTATCTAGGAAACGTCCTCATTATCTGGGCTCGGTGTCAATCATTGTTACAATCTCTCATATTTGGTCCTCTTAAATAGCATCGTGATAAGTGGAGAAACAAAAACAATGTTGCCATTTTATTTTATTTATTTTTTTTGCTTTTTTTACTCTGGCTGATCAGGATTGTGATATAACTTTAACATGCATTTTTAACGAAAAAGGAACAGCATATATATAAAAAAAAAAAAAAAAAAAAAAAAACAGGTGAAATAAGTTATAAGCAATTTTCACTGGTTTTTATTTTGTAATTTCCAGAAAAGTGAAAATGACTATCTGTGCTATTTACCAGTCACCGCACAGACAGTAAATTTGGGCACGCTTAGTTTGCTGCTAAACACACATTCTTTTGGAATACAAATGAGAATGCTAAGAGATTTTACTTTCTTATTGCTAATTTTAAAATGGAATATTTAAGGGAAAACAAAACGTAATGTAGATTGAATTAGAAGAATTTTACAAATAAAACTGTTCCCTTGTATGAATACACCATGAGACTCCTGTATAAAAGATCAGCATTGGTCTATCTCTTATACTATCATTTGGTCTCAGTCTTTTACTTGATCCAAAATGACAAACAGAATGGACTGTTTCAGGGGTTCTAGCTAATAGGGCATGCCTGGTGGCCCTCAGGTCAAACCCGTATGGGATGAGCTTTTTGGGAGACTCTCACAGAGTCTTGGAGTCTTCAGATACATGGGTGGTACAACTAAATGGAGAACATTTTCTCTTCAGGGTCCGAGTTCGGGTTTCCTCCTTCTTTAGTCTCTTTGGCTACTCTGCCTGGGTGCAGGCAGGGGTTGTCTCCTATTGTGGAGGCTGCCTCTTGGAAGACTGAAATATTACCACTTTCCTCTCTTCCTTCCATCCCCTTTTCTCTCAGTTTTCTCCCTTCCTATGGCCAAATGATAGCACATATTATGAGTGCAAACATACCTACGGTGTTGTCCTATTCTTCTTGTCAATCATTATTGTATTGAAAAATGTTCAATACATACATTTTAAAAAATATCACCATGGAAAAGGAGCATACCATGTGGATTTTCTTATTGTAAATTTAGTCACTATTATTGATGTGACTATATGGATCCTTCAGAAAGACCAATATTGACCATCTACAGGTCCAGAGATATTTGATTACCTGTGTACTGGGAGAGACTTGCTCATGGTTTGAATATGCAGGACAGGACTAATTGAATGGAGTTCCCCTGGAAAACGAGGCTACGTTACCCCTCAACAGAAATGCCAGTGACCCTTGGGGTGCAGGCAGTGAAGCATTGGCTCAAGGGACCAAGATGGGTGTTGCACAATGTAAGCCTGGATGCAACTGAAGCCCTGAGATAGGAAAATGGGAGCCCCAACAATGCTAACACAGAATGCAGTTTAACACAAATACCCTGAGCATTTTTTCACCGTCTACATTTCCAGTATTGTTTTGAAAAAGTATTAAACTGCTACATCATTTACATTCTAAGAAATGCTGAAAAAGAAAATATAAAAAAACAGACAGACATAATGAGAATACTGATTTTATTTTTAGATTTAAAAATGGCACTTTAAAAAAAATGTTCAAAATGTAATTTTTGGGTAAGGTCAACTGCTATCTCCTGTAACTGGCACATTGAGAAATGTACTGTAATACCCCTGTGTGCTTGGAATTCCATTAGAGTTTACCTTAATCTCGTGTAGCCATCAGCCTTCCTACTACCCTGTAGTTTGAGAAGCTTAATGCATCTGCTTGCTGCTTTAAGTATAGTTCGCTGGCTTCCAGTAAATTTGTCAATGGAAAATGGATGGTGCAGCACAAGACATGAAATTATCATCAGCAGGCTTCACACGTACAAAAATATAAAAAGTTATTTTAGGCCAGACTAAAAAAGTAATGCAGTGAAGAGTACTGGATAATACCAATGAAAATAAGTCATATTATGTGGACAAACTCATGTAGACATATGCAGTGAGAAAACACATGGTTTGGCAATGGACCTCAACCCTAAAACAGCCTTAAAGGAACACTATAGTCACCAAATCAACTTTAGCTTAATAAAGCAGTTTTGGTGTATAGATCATGTCCCTGCAGTCTCACTGCTCAATTCTCTGACATTTAGGAGTTAAATCACTTTGTTTATGAACCCTAGTCCCACCTCCCTGCACCTGACTTGCACAGCCTCCCTAAACACTTCCTGTAAAGAGTCATCTAAAGTTTAACCTTCCTTTATTGCAAGTTCTGTTGAATTTAGCTTGCTAGACCATGCACGAGCCTCCTGTATGTGATTAAAGTTCAATTTACAGAGAAAGAGATATAATTGTTTAAGGTAAATTACATCTGATTGAAAGTGAAACCAGTTTTTTTTATCATGCAGGCTGTGTCAATCTGAGTCAGGGGAGGTGTGACAAGGGCTGCATAAACAAAATTAAAGTGATTTAACTCATAAATGGCAGTGAATTGAGCAGTGAAACCTGAGAAGCATGATCTTACACTAAAACTGCTTCATTAAGCTAAAGTTGTTTAGGTGGCTATAGTGTTCCTTTAAGTTTCATTAAAGAAAAACACATATCTGGATATTGACCCTACAATCTAGTTCAGGGGTGTTTAATTTTGATCCACCCAGATGTTTAAAAACCATTACTAATTCTGTCCCAGCTCATGGTTGGACAGCTGTATTTTTTGCACTTTTATTGTATATCATTGGGCAGAAATGCACACCATGTTTTGATATAAGTGCAACACAACAGCTTATGGAAAGCAAAACATTCATTAAAATGAAATATCGGTAAATGAACTGCATAGCATTGTCTTAAAACATATATGGGTGTTTTTGATTTTTGAGTTTTTGAGGCTGATTTTGTCATTTTCTCTTGTCAAGGCGATATATTTTAGAGGTTCAAAATGAGCATTAAAGGTGCTTTTATAACAATGAAAAATGCCCACTTCTAGTACAGATCCCCGATGGACACACCTCGATAGACAAAAGCTATAAAGTACATTGATGAGGGAGCAATGAATAGTTGATCTAATACTGCTGTTCTCGGTTATTATTTACTATTGTCATTATACTACGTTGGGATCTGTTTCCTAATCCCCACAGCAAAGGCATGTTTATGAATACCAACTGCTTTATATAGACATTGACTGCCATGTGTTTTGTATGTATCACACTGTAAAACTAGAAATTCTAGTGAAGAGGAAATTGCATCTAAAGTTCCCATATATGTAAATTCAGACACCGCATTAGTTAAAGGGACACACCAAATACCTACGGAACTTTAGCTTGCTGAAATGTTTTATGGGGAGAGTGCGTCCTTTTTTAATTTTACAAAATGTGTACATTTAAAAATAAATTTTCACTTTTATAAATTAACCTTGTTACACCCCCATAGCTGTCAATCAAACAACTGGTCATGTTACTTCCTGGTAGTTTAGCACCTGTACTTAAAAGAAGATGCGGTAAGACTGACTTTAACTGTTTTAGCTGGGCCATCCTCCAGTTAATAATTTCTTAATAATTTCTTATTAGTGTTTACTTTTACACTGTAAAATTTACAGTATTAAAGGACCACTCTAGGCACCCAGACCACTTCAGCTTAATGAAGTGGTTTGGGTGCCAGGTCCCTCTAGGATTAACCCTTTTTTTTATAAACATAGCAGTTTCAGAGAAACTGCTATGTTTATAATGGGGTTAATCAAGCCTCCAAATCCTCTAGTGGCTGTCTCACTGACAGCCGCTAGAGGCGCTTGCGTGATGCTCACTGTGAAAATCACAGTGAGAGCACGCAAGCGTCCATAGGAAAGCATTGTAAATGCTTTACTATGAGACCGGCTGAATGCGCGCGCAGCTCTTGCCGCGCATGCGCATTCAGCCGAAAGGGAGGATCGGAGGCGGAGAGGAGGAGGAGAGCTCCCTGCCCGGAGCTGGAATAAAGGTAAGTTTTAACCCTTTCCTCATCCCAGAGCCCGGCGGGAGGGGGTCCCTGAGGGTGGGGGCACCCTCAGGGCACTATAGTGCCAGGAAAACGAGTATGTTTTCCTGGCACTATAGTGGTCCTTTAATACAGAACAAAATACAGAACATAAATACTCAAACACAGAACATAAATAAATAATCACTGTTTAGTGGATATAACCCAAATGAAAACAGGAATGCATTTGCTTATGCATGTTTTCATTGGAGTTATATCTAAAAACAGATTGCAAAACCTGCAGTCCTCTTGTCTGCTGTCTTTGCAAGCCCTCCTCTTCTAACCCCGCCCAGACTGTCTGTTGCTGTCCAATCACAGACTTCCGAATTAAGCTCTATGAGAAGTCTTTGCCAGGCAGGGGCTCTGGGCAATTGCAGATTATTGAGCTTAGTGACACTGACTGCAATAAAACCTAAACCAGGAAGTGGCTGGATCTGATATCTGTATGAAAGCCTGGTGGGTGTAGCCAGGCCAATTTGGAAGAGTGTCAATTTCTATTGAAATCTGCACTTTTTGTAAAATTACAAATATAGGACACACTCTTCAGACATTCAGGAATCTGTAAGTGTCCCTTTAAACATAAACCTAACCTTTCTCAAATACCTATTTTTACAAATAAACCAACACTACTCATTTAATGTATCCATTGTCAATAGATAATGACTTGAGAATTGACTTGCAGCTTCCATTCTAACCAGTAGGTGGCACATTGCTCTTAATATCACATAACTGTGCTGTGCAAGTGCCATATTTATACACCTCCCGGAGTTTTTGAAAGGTCAGTGTTAATTCTAACTAAACTTCTGCTTAACATGACTGGATTTGCAATTTAGCAGACCTTTGTTGAGTGCTGAACCTGCCCAAAGGGTGTACAAACAAGCCATTCTGGAAAATGCTAACAAATGCTGAGAGCAAAATTCATTATTTACCGAAGAGGAAAATTTGCACACGGCTTAAATGTAATAAAGCACTTGTCTGAACGTTAGCAGACTCAAATTCACATTATGGGTAGCCTTTATTACAAGCACGTTGCATGCCGGCTAATACAATTGAGAAAATTCATTTTGAATATAGTTTTAACAAAGTTTGCTAAAGTAAAGGAGATTATTTAAAAAAAGAATGACTTTTGGTTAATGCCAAGACAACCAAAATTTAATAAGGTTTTGGCTACCTTTCCAGCTAAAATATTTTGATTAGAACTTTGGATTTCAATTGTGAATAAGCCACAATTTGTTCCATTAAATAAATTTCTTGACACATGATAATATATATGATAACATGATATTACTAATATCCCTTGTAAAACCTCAGTTGCACTTGAGACAAGCTGTATCACTGCTGTTGATCACAAACATTTAAAGGGACACTATAGTCACCAGAACCACTACAGCTAATTCAGTGGTTCTGGTGTCTGCAGCCTGTCCCTGCAGGCTTTTCAATGTAAACGCTTCATTTTTAGTCACTCAGAAAGCCACTAAAAGTGCTTCTTGTCCAGTGCTGCACAGTGTGCAGTACTGGCATTCAGCGTCTCCACGCTCGGCATGGACACACTGAACGCTCCCCATAGAAACACATTGATTTAGCGCATCTCCATAAGGAGATGCTGACTGACGCCGCATGGAGTTTTGTGGCGCATGCACAATAGCATTCTAATGCTTTCCTTTTGGAAAAGCATTTTATTGGCTGAGATCATCAAGATTGAGACCGACATGGCATGTGAGAAAAGGTTAGTAAAATCACCTTTTTACTGTGATCTAAGAGGGGCCAATGACCTACATAGTTTAACATTATAATGTCAAGAATACATGTTTGTACTCCTGAAACTATAATGTCCCTTTAAGAATTTATGTAATCTTGAAGTGAGCAACAAATGTTGGAAAATGCAGAATAATCAGTCTATCTACTCCGTATCTAATGTATCATGGCTGTATCATAGGTCAACAGTAGTATTAGCTCTTCATACCTAATTAACAAAAATGGATTCTCAGGGCCTTATGAATGTAAGATCACACAGGGCCCTACATTCTCCGCCTGAGGATGTTGAATGGGACCAAGCTAATTTATGGTTTTGGGACCGCTGTCTAACACCTGGGCTTATGGCTAACCCTGCTCTGCTAATGGAACTATATATCTCATTGTTTAACCCCTTAAGGACCAAGCTTCTGGAATAAAAGGGAATCATGACATGTCACACATGTCATGTGTCCTTAAGGGGTTAAAACATCTCACAAGCAGGTCTAAGAAAGGGTTCCTCCTTAACTTTCCTATAGCTTAAACTCACTACCATGTAAACCTCCCCAAATATATCCTTCGCTTTCAAATGCTCTCCAGGGAATTGCCGACTTTACACCATTATAGCTGAGCTTAAAGGATAACTACTTTTTCCAGTTAATCTATTTTGGTCCAGCATTATTGATTTATGTCTTACATTTTATTCCAGTGAATTGCCCAAATCCACATTTTGGTAAATAACCCTTTTTTGTGATCGTTTTAACAGTATCTCAAAAATATGTACTTCTATACTAGTCTAATTATAGTACTTATAGTGCCTTTCGAAGATAAAAAATCTATGAAATGCTCATGCTGACTGCTTAGGAAATTCATTGAAATTCCAACGCTATCAAAAAAATCTCCTAAGACAAAGTTTGTTTTATCTTAGATGCGATGGTAAAATCGAAAAAAAAACAAAAAAAAAGGTAGAGCTTCTAGTCATGTTTTGACAATTCCCATAAAGGTCCCCAGCAATGGCAAGTTGGTCTGTGAAGATCCCAAGTATGTTTCGTAGGCCAGTGTGTTATGCTCTCACACATGTGAGAGCACAGCAGTGATATGGACCCTGGTGGATTGAGCTCCATCAATTGAAGAAAGAAGATGGCGTTGTCTGTGCGGAATAGCTTCATAGAACTATAACTACCTTGCGTTTCACTGCCACCCACTTAAAGGTAACAGATCCACTTTATTGACATTTAATAGAAAACAATTCTGAACGAACCATTGAAATACGAGTACTTGCAACCTCCGAACACAAAAAAAGAAAAATACAAAACAATCTCAAAAAACCCTAATAAGTTTCTGGTAATTTATCAACAGTTCTCTATAGGTTTTTACATTACGGATATCTCACTCCATCTAGATTTCAAACTCGGCAAACCCAGTTCATATGATAGTAGTTTCTACTAGTTTACCAAATCAAATTTCTAAGACACTCCTATAATATATACTATTGCTAATATATATTTCTAATTGTATTGATTTTACTCACAGCAGCTGTCCAGTCATCTATTTCATAGGATTTAATTATTTGGATTCCTGCCATGAATAGCATTAGGTACAATTAGTGTGCGCGGGGTAGGTGGGCACAGAATCAGTGCTTCCTGAGCTCTAGCAGTTTCCACGTTTAGTATGTGTAGAGTCCACTAGAGGGACAGCTACAATACAACCAAGATGGGACAGCACCCAGAAGACAGGAAGGAGTCAAGAGGACCATTCAGAAATTGCTGATGATTTAAATGGGGCGTACACAGTTTATGGCTTAATGAAGAGCAGGGTTCAGTTTTAACTTTTGCATCAGTATTTCTGGATTTGCAGTGTTAGCGGGTGAACTGTGTGGTTCACATTAATTGTTAGGGGTATGCCCTTTAAAGTTTTATGTGTGCACAATTGAAAGTTTTTGTTAATTTTCTTTCTACGAAAGGCAGAGGTGAGGAAGGGAGTAAGTTCATTCTATTTTTTAGTTTTTTTTCCCCTTAAAGGATCACTATAGTGTCAGGAAAACAAGCTTGTTTTCCTGACACTATATAGTCCTTAGGTCCCCCCCACCCTCAGGGCCCCCCTCCCGCTGGGCTGAAGGGGTTAAAACCCCTTCAGCCACTTACCTTAATCCAGCGCTGGGCTCCCTCTGTGACCTCTCCTCCCCTTCCAACTTTAGCTCCCGAGTTAAAACCGCCCATAGGAAATCATTTCTCAATGCTTTCCTATGGACGTTCTGCATGCTCAAGGCGATTTTCGCATTGAGCGTCGGGAAAGCGCCTCTAGCGGCTGTCAGGAAGACAGCCACTAGAGGCTGGATTTACCCTCAGTGAAACATAGCAGTTTTTTCTGAAACTGCTATGTTTACAGCTGCAGGGTTAAACCTGGGGGACCTGGCACCCAGACCACTTCATTGAACTAAAGTGGTCTTGGTGACTATAGTGGTTCTTTAAATGACTCCCTCCCCCTTTTTGCTCCCATACCTTATATTGTTGGCTACTAACATTACTCTTTCATTATGAGAGACTCCTCTTAGAACCCCATCCTCATCCTACACCTCATCCATTCTCCACCAAGACCCCATCATATTCCCCACAGTGGCCTTCTCGAATCCAGTCTACATCTTATTCATTGTAGTATATTAGTACCTCCCCTTGGCTCTCAGAGCGAAGAGACAATTACCTTGGTTATCTCTTGCCTGGATTCACCACTGCTAGGACGGAATGAAAACTCCCACTACCAGCAAAAATCACCCTTAACAAACTAACCACCCCATTTAAAATGTTTTTCAGTTTTCAGCAGATTTAAAAATACAACCAAACATAGCAATGGCAATATTTCATATCGGCCTGACAAAACCATTAGTGGAAACTAGTCACGTAATAGTACATATCCTGTTAGCCAGCAAGCTTCAGTTGGTAAGAAAATGGAGGACAGAGGAGGAGTTAGATCTTACAGATATTTTCCTACAAATAGAACATCAAGCATTGGTGGAAAGGGGTCATTACTTGAATAATAAAATGGGACTGGAAGGATATTGGAAAAATGGTCTTTATGGTTTAAAAAAAAATCAAATTCTCTCAAATATTGGGTAAAATAGTAAAAGTCTAGAATGTAAATCACCTAAAAACTATGCAGATGAAGATTTGAAGGTTCCTTCTCTCTCCCCTGTCCGCAATAAATGGAATGAATGTGAATGAATGATAGTATGGGATATGAATGATGGTATGGTATGGTATATGAATGGTTTAGTCAAATTAATAATCTCTCACAAGAAAACGCTAAGACAAGTCTAACAAAATGAAGCTAGAGAGGAAAATAAATAATGAAAGGAGAAGTCATGGAATATCATGGAATATAATTATGTCATGGAATATCATGGAATATAATTATGTCATGGAATATCATGGAATATAATTATGGGGGGGGGGGGGTTAAGGGTGGGATCCATAGGGAGGGTATTTATAAATAGTAGCAGGTTTATAATAAGTAGGAAAAATATAAAAAAAGAGAAATAATATATGATGAAAAAGGTATATCGTTAATCAACAATATTACATATACTATTCTGATCTATATAAAAATTTCTTTTAAAAAAAATGAGTTTTTTAGTATGAGCAGGAAAGAGGTGGACTAGCATTTAGGGCGATCAATAATGGGGCAGTATTCTTATGAACAATACTTTTTTAAATGTGAATTTGAATGGTTCATACGCACACGTATATGCTCCTGCTTTAAAAAAAACGAACTTTGTAAACATTAATTCAAAACATTGATTTGTGTATCCAATTATGGTATTACTTATGAATTCAGCGCAGCACGCTTTAATAAACATTACAAATGTGTGGATTTTTCCCCTTCAGCCTTCAACAATAAGGTCAATAAGCCAGTAGTCTGGTTACTGCCCGATGCTTGGAACATGTTCGTAACTAAGCACCTTCACAAAGGAAGAGGGAAAAAAAATCCACCTCTGCACTGTGAATTGATTAGACTTTATTTTCCTTTGGATACAATAATTGAGGATAATATTAATGGGGTGGGGGTGGAGGATGTAAACTTTGATTGACTGGTAATTTATTGGATGAAAAAACAGACTTTATACAAATGGCTGCTCTGACAGAACCAGCGGTATATGTCATTTCTATGATTTACATACACTGCTAATTGAACCCACAGAAATCTGACAAGAATGTGCTCCTGCCTGCTTTTTTAGAATTGGTGATAAGCATTTAGGCTTATTTTTGACTTTTTTTAGTTTTTAATGAAATCCCTATTCATTGTACGTCTTGAGAAAAATGTCAAAATAACGCAAAGAAGTGTCATTAATGTAAAGGGGTCACGTAAGACAAAGACACTAATGGTCTTGGTCACCATCTAACAAAACGTCGCAACAGGACTTCCACTCTGCGGTTTGTCCGTGTTCAGTGACATTACTTATCTGGAAGTTTCTGTTGAGAAAGAATGGGTTGTGCAAAGAAAATGTATATACTATAACTATTAACAGTACGTTACAGCTTCCACCAACATCTTGTAAGTTTAGAGGTGGGGAGAGATATAAGATGGGGGGTGGGTTTGGAGAAGATATTTCAGCCACGCAAATTTTGAAATAGCGTCTAATATATTCTAAACACCACAAAGGACCTTTAATCTGTCTAACAGTTTAATGATATTATTCATAAACCACTCAAAATGTAATTAACCGGTACCCTTTTAGGAACAAAATGTGTTTACCCGCTACATTCTTTCGAAGGGACATTATAAACTTATGGCTGCCTATATTTTTCCTGGCTCTGTGTTTAGCCATTCTTTATTAGCAGAATAAAATATTAGGATCGGGCACATAAAGATGGTTCCTGGCAGATTTATTCAGGTAGCACCATATAAAGTTATGCCTCCAGAAATAGCTTTGCTCACACTTTGATTTTTCACCCTTTAACAATATTTGATTTATCTGGGCTGCGATCATAAGGGGATTGCCTAACTAATTGTAAGGAGAGAGTTATAAACAGTATAGTCACCCATACCTCTTCCTATCAATGAAGTGATGTCCGCCTTTCTCCGTATGAAAGCCACTAGAGGCCCTTCCACGGCAATGGGGAAAAACTCTGTCACGTGACGTGGAAGCCTCACTGCTCACTGATTTAATTGTTATGGGGAAGTTTGAATGTGCGTGTGGCGATCACCATGTATGCGTATTAGGTTCCCAATGCTCCTGTATGAGGAACAGTGGTTTGGATATCGTAGGAGGAGACCATACCTCTTCCATTTACAGACATCATGGGAATGGGATAGGTAAGCAGTATCAGGTGAGTCTCGTCACTGGAAAAAAGTTAGTAAAACTTTTATTTTATTATATTTTAATGTAGGGACACTATAGTCTTAGGAATGCAGATTTGTATTCCTGATGATAAAGTGTCTCTTTAAAAATTTAAGCAAACACCACCAATGCTCTCTCAATTTTGACAGACACATTCTGACCACACGAACGTTACAAATCATTTTGTAATTTTATATTTGATCGAGACTGACTGTGCAGATCCCAGCTCCATGCCAGTACCCCATAAATGAATTAACAAAGGACTTAAAGACATTACAAATGTTAGTTGACGTGATACAATATTGCATGAACAACCACGGTACTTGAGATCCTCGGGCTCACTAATCAGAGGATTCTCCCACAGATTACCTCTCTATATAGAGAGATTTGCATTCTTTCCTTTACTGACAACAGCCACACATGCTTGTATGTTGAAACCAATTGGCTCAGAACAGATTTCTGCCATAAAACATCTATTAACATGGTTTAGAAGAAGAATGCATACATTTTTTTTTATTTATTTTTTTATTTAGGAAGTATTTCTCTATGCTCACTCTTGTCAGAATCCTTCATATACTCGTATTATTGACTTCTTTAGCCTGGAGACAGGATTTCCTACATTTATAACAGGCACAGTGACTGGGGAAACGATTTGTTTTTTAAAACTATTCAAAAATTACATACAGAAAAGTTATTGCTTGGCATTACTAAATAAATCTGCTCTGGGGATAAAAATACATCTCGCAACCATGTTACTAATATCACTTACAGCCTTCTCTTCTTACAATATTGACTATATAGGCATTCCACATCAATACTTCACACTTTGAGATAATGTTTTCAGGGGATCGAAGCAGGAACAGAGGCAATATTGCCTCCAAATACATCGTGTTTCTTATATTGATCATTGAGTCAGTGAAGATGCCAAAAGGGGGACTTCTGGCAAAACTCTGCGAGGTCCAAGGTATGGATATTATGTACTTATTGTCTGAAGTTTTAGTGACATTCGTGTTAACTGCACATTGACTTCATTATTTTTTGTTCATATAGCTTTTCTGTTTTTTAGAAAAAAAATTAATAAAATCAAAACAGTTAAACTTTGAAAAAAAATAAAAAAATTTTGTCCAGTTAAGAGACTTGCAAGAATCTATTAAGTCGACATTACAAAATATTTGGTGTGATATTGTTCTTATTATTTAATAAACATGTGCACCACTTCCACTGGAAGAGTCTGTTAGAGAAAGGGTAGTAGATACTAGGGACAACCTTCCAGTGGAAGTGGTAGATGCTAACAGTGAATGTATGTGATATATACAGGATATCAAATTAGGGAGCTGGTTTCTAAACAGCTGTAAGATCAGATATGTACAAAAATATTATTCTTAAAAGAAAAAAAAAAAAGATCTTTTTAGTAGATAGCTACTTAATTGTACCCTTCTGTGAGATTGTCATTTCAAACTCTGAATGTAAAGGTGGTGGTGTTGGGTTTCTCCTCTCCCCTCACTGCTCTTTTAAACCTCTTCCCACCCCCCCTTCTCTCTCTTTCCCATCATTTGAAATACACTCAATTCGCCTTTTCAAACCCTTCTCTGCTAACATTGCTGTTATTTACCGCCCCCCTGGTTCCCCTCTTCTCTTCCTTGACCACTTTGCTGCCTGGCTACCCTATTTCCTCTCTTCTAACATTCCATCCCTAATTCTCGGGGACTTCAATATTCCTATAAACCCACCTTTGACCTCTGCAGCCACCAAACTACTTTCCATCACTTCCTCCCTCGGGCTATCGCAGTGGGCAGATTCTCCCACCCATGTAGCTGGCAATACCCTTGACCTAATCTTCACTTATGCATGTACAGTATCTAATATCTGCAACACTCCATATCCACTCTCTGATCACCACCTCTTATCATTTGCTCTCACATACCCCTTCACCCAAAAACCTCAGCCTAACCCCCCTCAACTCAGGAGGGACCTTAATTCTCTTGATCTCCAACAGTTGTCAGCTGACATTGATTCACAACTGCTGTCCATCCCTTCCCTCTCCTGTCCTTCACAGGCCATCTCCATATATAACTCTACTCTTACATCTGCCTTGAACACTGCAGCGCCACTCCAAACAAGCACCTCAAGGAGGACCCGCCCCCAACCATGGCATACTAAATCAACGCGCTACCTGCAAAGATGCTCCCGTTGTGCTGAACGCTCCTGGAGGAAGTCTCGTACACAATCAGACTTTCTCCATTATAGATTCATATTGTGTTCATACAGTGCAGCCCTTGCCCTTGCCAAACAGTCCTATTTTTCCACTCTCATTAGTTCATGTTCCCGCAACCCCAGGCGTCTCTTTCACACCTTTAATTCTCTTCTTCACCCTGCTGTGGCCACCCCCAAAACTAACCTTACTGCTGATAACTTCGCATGTTACTTCACTGACAAGATTGAACAGCTAAGGAAAGAATTCTCCCCTCCTTGCCTTTCTGTTTCTCAATCACACATAGATCATGCCTTTCCTACCCTTCAGACATTCTCCCCAGCTACTGACCAAGAGGTGGCTGCTCTTCTTTGCTCCTCTCGCCCCACCACTTGCCCGCTCGATCCTGTCCCATCTCACCTTATTAGATCTCTCTCCACTTGTCTCGTGCCTTCTTTATCACACATCTTCAACTGCTCGCTCTCCTCTGGCATCGTCCCTGCTGACCTTAAACATGCCACTGTAGTACCTATACTAAAAAAACCATCCCTCGACCCATCCACCCCCTCTAACTACCGTCCCATATCTCTGCTCCCTTTTTCCTCAAAGCTTCTGGAAAGACTTGTCTTTACCCGTGTGTCTCATTTCCTCAATTCCAACTCTCTCCTTGACCCTCTTCAATCTGGCTTCCGCCCTCTCCACTCTACAGAGACTGCCCTTATCAAAGTTACTAACGACCTAATCGCAGCTAAATCCAAATGCCACTACTCCATACTAATTCTTCTTGACCTCTCAGCGGCCTTTGACACCGTTGATCATGCTCTCCTTCTTCAAACTCTTCAATCGCTTGGTCTCTGTGACTCTGTCCTCTCATGGTTTTCCTCTTATCTCTCCCAACGCTCATTCAGTGTCTCCTTTTCTAATGATACCTCCTCCCCTTGCCCTGTCTCAGTTGGAGTTCCCCAAGGCTCCGTCCTTGGTCCCCTTCTATTTTCTCTTTATACTGCCTCTCTTGGCAAACTTATTACCTCTTTTGGATTTCACTACCACCTGTACGCTGATGACACCCAACTATATCTCTCCTCCCCGGACCTCTCCCCTGCCGTCCTGCAACGTGTCACTGCTTGCCTTTCTTCCATCTCTGACTGGATGTCCTCCCGCTTTCTGAAACTCAATCTCTCAAAAACTGAGCTCCTTGTCTTTCCTCCTCCTAATACTGATCCTCCTCTTTCGCTCTCCCTCCAAGTTTGTGGTACCAACATCAGTCCATCCTTGCAAGCACGCTGTCTTGGCGTCATACTTGACTCTGGTCTCACCTTTGAGCCTCACATCCAGCATGTTGCCAAATCCTGTAGATTCCATCTTAAAAACATAGCCCGCATCCGCCCCTTTCTTGCACCAGATACTACCAAGGAGCTTGTCCATGCTCTAGTAATTTCCCGCATGGATTATTGTAACCCTCTCCTGATTGGTCTCCCCAATAGCCGTACTGCACCCTTACAGTCCGTAATGAATGCTGCTGCTAGATTGATTTTCCTCTCTAGTCGTTTCTCTCACACCTCACCCCTCTGCCAGTCCTTACATTGGCTTCCTGTATGCTATAGGAGTCAATTCAAGGTACTAACTCACACCTATAAAGCACTGAACAACTCTAGCCCCTCTTATATCTCCTCACAGATCCACAGGTATGTCCCTTCTCGGTCTCTCCGCTCTGCCCGTGACCACCTCCTGTCCGTTGTCCGCACTCGTACGGCCAACTCGCGCTTGCAGGACTTCTCACGGGCGGCTCCCTTCCTATGGAATAGCCTGCCTACCGCCATCAGACTCTCCCCTAGTCTTGCATCTTTTAAGAAGTGCCTTAAAACCCATCTCTTTAGGAAAGCTTATGGCCTCCAAGACTAACCCTTACCTCACATACCTGTCTCTTGCCCTCTCCTAAAGGGCAGCCCACCTTATTTGATTGTAAATTCCTGTCCTAATGTGTTTTACACCCCACCTCCTACAGAATGTAAGCTCGTTTGAGCAGGGTCCTCTTCAACCTATTGTTCCTGTAAGTTTATTTGTAATTGTCCTATTTATAGTTAAATCCCCCTCTCATAATATTGTAAAGCGCTACGGAATCTGTTGGCGCTATATAAATGGCAATAATAAATAATAAATAAATAAATAAATAAAGGTATAGAATTAGAGAAATATCTACTAAACACAACAACTCCCCAATTTGACACCCTTAATTATGGCAATCCCATATATAGACCACAAATTAGGGATCTATCTAAACAGCTGAGAGATCAAAATTAAGCCATTTTCTAAATGTTGCTGTTATAATTAATAATATATTAATAAATGTACTGATTAATTTATTAACCCCTTAAGGACACATGACGTGTGTGACACGTCATGATTCCCTTTTATTCCAGAAGTTTGGTCCTTAAGGGGTTAAAGGGAACTCCCGGCACCATAACAATTACATCACAATCAAGTTGTTTTGGTGCAAGGAGTTTGCTGTCACCATCATACCTTTAGGGGATAAACCATTCATGAATGATTGATTCTGGGCCATTCAGCTCTATCTCTTAATGCTGCTTTTGATTCTTCAAACAGGTAACCTTGGACTGACACTGTAAGCCATAATCCGTAGCTCCCCATTTACACAACAGCTTGAGAAAACTATGTTTGAAGAATCTGAGAGCAGCAGGAGGACAAGGGCAGAGCTAAACCGAGTTTAACAGTCCCCAAAAACCTTGGGGTTAAAACATGTAGGAACAATTTAACCCCTAAAGGTAAACTGGCGCAAGCGACTTCTTGACAACATAACAACTTATTTCTGATGAACTTGTTATGGTGTCCGGAGTGTTACTTTAATGTTAGGTAGACACTGAGATAAAGTAAGTACAGCTAAGACAGAATTGTTTAGCCCCTTCTTGTTGGATGACTTGCCAAGCAGTAGCAATATAACATGATGTGCCTACTACCGTTTTATGATGGGGTTAAATAATCCATGTACATTTTTATTATTTCACCAGTGGACTAACATAGTTTTCAAGAGCCGGCATATGAAACTGTGACTCAAGGGTATAATGAAGAGACTCGTTGTCTGCGTACCATGTAGGACATTTTAAAAGGAGAAGTAAAACAAAAGAGAAATACAATTTAGATTTCTACTTGGAGGTTCCAGTAACATAAAGGTAGCCGTGGAATTTAAAAGATTTAATAAGTTTGCCAAGAATTCAGACAGAGACAAAATGAAGGGAAGAGGTGTTACCAGAAGAGAACACAGTGAAGGATCGTTGGGAGAGATAGGATGAAAACAATTAAAAGATTGGCAAAGGTTGAGGGTATGAAGAATTTGAAGAGGAAGAGTGTGAACGATGTCCAAGGCAGCATGGAGGTGTAGAAGAATTAGTGTGCAATAGTGGCGTGTAGATTTAGCCATGATTAGATCGTTAGTTACTTTAGTATGAACCGTCTCAGTAGAATGGATTGGGTGGAAGGCGGATTGAAGAGGATCGATTCAGGTGATCACAATTTGTTGGAAAAACTTTTCAAATTATTTATCTACAAAAATTCCCATCGCTTTTAATTGCGACGTCTGAAGATAAATTATTTCAAAAGTTTCTCTAACAGATTGTGATAATTAAAAAATCTGATCCACACAAATGAAAGCAAGGTCCAGGTTAGCTTATTATAAATCAAATCCTTATAAATGCATTCATTTTTAGACATTTATAGTTAATTTTCTGACTTGTCAAGAAAAAACTAAAGTAACCGGTGGGTGCGTGTCTCATAGACAATAGAGAATACACACATTGTGAGGTGATATGATGGTGATACGGTGAGGGGTTTTGAAGGGACACTCCAGGCACCCAGACCACTTCTGCTAATTGGAGTGGTCTGGGTGCCAACTCCCACTACCCTTAACCCTGCAAGTGTAATTATTGCAGTTTTTTTTAAACTGCAATAATTACCTTGCAGGGTTAAGTCCTCCCCTACTGGCTGTCTATTAGACAGCCACTAGAGGTCACTTCCTGGGTTCTAGCACAGGAAGCCTGTGCTAGAGCGTCGCTGGACGTCCTCACGCTGTGTGAGGACCTCCAGCATCGCTCTATTCCCCATAGGGAAGCATTGAAATTAATTTTCAATGCTTTCCTATGGGGTGCGCTAATGCGCATGCGGCCGACATAAGCAGAAGGAGGAGCGGCGGGGGAGGAGGAAGCAGCGACGTGGGACCTGTCGCTGCCTCTGGTAAGTCACTGAAGGGGTTTTCACCCCTTCAGCAACTGGGGATTAGGGGGTGGGAGGGAGAGGGACCCTCCAGTGCCAGGAAAACGGATCGTTTTCCTGGCACTGGAGTTTCCCTTTAAGACTGGATCCTGAAAAGTATTATAACTATTTCAATAATTTTGCTCATGCCAAAGTATTCCTATTGTTATCTGACAGCTTTACAAAAACCATGGCAAGATCCTCAACCATTCATAAAGTTAAATGTAAAAGAAAACAAAAAAAATAAAGGCTTAAAAATATAGGTCTCATAGGCTTCATCTGTTATAAATTACAAAGTGTTATGAGATGAAAAACAAATTATAGACCGGTCTGAAGGATACTTTATATTTTATTAAACAGGGAACAGTTTTTTTTGGAATCACAAAATTTGAGGGTGTGCAAATAACGGAGCTCGTACATCTGGTGCTCAGTTTACCAATGATAATAGTTTCAGGATGAAGGCATTGCTGACCTTCTTAAACCTCCTCCTTTCACCCCGATGTTCATACAACTTTATTGTTTCCACGCAATCTGCTTTGGCTCTCATCAAGTCTTTGAGGCTGGTGTTTCAAGAAGCCTCAATCATTCCTATCTCGTTCCAAACAGAGGAAGAGAATGGCTTTCAGCTCAATTACCCTTAAAAAATTCCATAACGCCTGAATGAGCCTTTTTAACACAAAGAAAAAAACAAAAAAAAGCAGGTCTCTCCGATCCTAGGCTCAAGCAGAGACGTGCAGAATGGACCTCACGAAAGACTTTCACTCTTGTTTCACCTCTCATTTTACTATTGTTTTCTAAGTGATTATTAAACCTGTGCTTTTTTGTGTTAGTTTGTGGATACGAGTTACAATAAAAACAATTATATGCAGACTAAACAGCTTGTTTCCATGCTGCTCTGTCCTTCACAGAGGTTTTTCTCGTCTGTGAGTGTGTGCCATTATGTGACCTTGCAGCACCAGTCACGAGTTATGCTTTGCGAAGTCTTTAATTTGCCAACTCTGGCAGGCAGGAGAACTCCCTTAATTTTCTATCTCTACGAGGAAGACAATCTTTAAAAGGGACACAGTTATGCTAAAAATAACAGAATGCTATTTTAACTTCCAAGTATTTTAACCTAAGCAGTGTGCTAATAAATAAAGAAAACATAAAGAATCAGTTAAAACATCATTTTAGTTAATAGCCACATTTTTGGTTTTCCGTGCCAAACTGCCAATTGTTGTCAATATTTCTTATGATGGTGCCAAACTTAGGTGGAGAAGGGATCTTCTGGTTATTTTATGAAACATATTAAAGGCCATTTTAAATTTAGTAAAATTGGGCTATCCATTTTTTTAAAAAGAATTTAAGGACGTTTGGAACAAAGTGTTATAATGATAATATATTCACTTAAAATCCAAAATACAATATGAAAATAAGAGAAGGTGCAATGTTATAGGGACACTATAGGTACCCAGACCAATTCATCTTAATTCAATGAAGTGGTCTGGGTGCCATGTTCCTGTAGTTTTAACCCTGTAACTGAAAAAAATATTGTCGTTCTCCAGTAATAGAAATATTTACATTGCAGGATTTAAATGCTTCTAGTGGTTGTCATACTGACAGCTATTTCTGTTGTAGCATCTCTAGTGGCTGAGTATAATTCAACTGTTTCTACCAGATGGTGCCAAACAGACCATCTGATTGGCGCAGCGTGGCATTTTGCTGAGCCTAACCCAATGCTTTCCAATGAAAAAAACATTTGATTGGCTTAAATCATCTATCTCGATGATCTCAGTCAAGGAGGCAGGACATGGAAACCAGCACTGCTGGGGAGAAATTGTAACTAAAATGGCGTTTTTTCTTTCACAAAAAGGGTGGCCAAACACCAAAACAGGGCACTGTAGCATTAGGAATACATATTTGCAACATGATGCATGTTCTAAGAGGCATTACAGAAAAATAGTGGGATGAGACACATGAGTGGGCAGTTAACTTAAATGCCTACACATTATTTAGGAAGGATAAGAAAAACAAGAAGGGTGGTTGGGTATGTTTGTATGTCAACCATGAGTTAAAGTCAAATCTTAGGCATGTGACGAGGAAAAATCTTTATGGGTAGATATCTGCTTGGGGCAAACAAAGGGAAATCAATTATTGGTTGCGATATGTTATAAACCACCTAATGAAAATATTAATGAGGAAGAACAGCTGTTGGAGCAAATTGGGAAAGGTGCAAATCGGGGTAACATGTTAATTATTGGAGATTTGAATTACCCGGACATAAATTGGGATAGAGGAACTAGTACTTCAGCAAGGGGAATCAGGTTTTTGAATGTGTTAAATGACACCTTCATGTAACAACTGGCACAAGCACCAAATAGAAAGGATGCTTGTCTGGATCTCGTTATAACAAACAATGTTGATCTTTTGACCAACATTCAAATAGGGGAGCATTTGGGAAATAGTGATCACAATATGGTAATTTTTGCTAATAAACACAAAAAAGCAAAAGCACGTGGAGTATACTAAAACGTATGATTTTTAAAAAGCCAATTTCAATAAGATTAGAGATGCTCTACAACATATCGACTGGCATAAACCCCCTAGTGAAAAAAGACATGATAACATTATACAAATATATTCAGGGCCAGTACAAACCTTTATCTGGAAATCTATTCATAAACAGGGCTATACATAGGACACGAGGTCACACATTTAGGCTGGAAGAAAGGAGATTTCATCTAAGGCAAAGAAAAGTTGTTTTTTTTACAGTAAGAGTAATAAGGATATGGAATTCTCTGCCTGAAGAGGTGGTTTTGTCAGAGTCTATACAGATGTTTAAACTGCAATTGGATAAATACTTGCAAAAACATAACATACCGGGATATAATTTCTAATTAGTGGGCTAAAAGCTGATTGATCCAAGGAGACATCTGACTGCTATTTTGGGGTCAAGAAGGAATTTTTTCCTAGTTTGTTGCAAAATTGGAAGTGCTTCAGACTAGGTTTTTTGCCTTCTTTTGGATCAACAGCAAAAACATATGTGAGGAAGGCTGAACTTGATGGACGCAAGTCTCTTTTCAGCTATGTAACTATGTAACTATGTAATTACCTACGAGTAAAGAAACTGAGCAAAACAATAATATATCCTTGGTAGAAGTGGTATCTGTAACCAAGTTGGGATGAGAAAAGAAGTATTGAAAGGGCAAGGGGAAAGAGAGAGGAATCACTTATAGGAGGCATTGTTTGGGGAATTAAACAAGTTAACAGAATAGAAACCGACCAATTCTGCATGGCAGTTCAGAGGGGGGTACTCCAGTTTTTAGATTGCTTATACTGCTACATATTCAACCATACTCTAATCTCCAAGCAACTTAACAGGGCAGGATTTTTATTGTTATTAAATCACATTTTTTTGTGTTTGCCAAAGATATGATTTAATTATGCCACTGAATTATCCAGTAATGTACGTGTAATGTGCTGTAAGGCAATATATTATTATAGTAAACCAAACTTAATAGAGACACCTGTTGTCTGTAAAAAAACAAAACAAACAAAAAACCTTACTTTTTTTTTTTTTACAAAGAAACAACAACAAAACCAAACAATCAAACGATTGAACAGCGAATTAAATGTCTGAAAAATATGCTTTAAACCACAGACATAACAAAACGTAACATGGCTGTGAAACATTTATGACAAAGACCTAAAATATTTGTAATACCGTATATACTCGAGTATAAGACGAGTTTTTCAGCACATTTTTTGTGCTGAAAAACCCCCACTCGTCTTATACTCGAGTCAATTGTCTGTATTATGGCAATTTACATTGCCATAATACAGACAAGGACCGGGGGCTGGCAGGAAGCTGTAACTTACCTTCACAGCAGCTCCTGTCAGCTCACTTCTCTCTTCTCCGGTCCGTGCAGCTCCCAGATCAGCTCCCTCTGCAAATCTCGCGAGAGCCGCGGGGTCAGAGCGTTGCCACGGGTTACCGTGGCAACGCTCCGCGCGACCGCGAGACTTGCAGAGGGAGCTGATCTGGGAGCTGCACGGACCGGAGAAGAGAGAAGTGAGCTGACAGGAGCTGCGGTGAAGGTAAGTTACAGCTTCCTGACAGCCCCCTCCTACAGCCCATCCACTGGACCACCAGGGAGTGAGAGCCCCCCTCCCTGGCCAGCTAACAAGCAGGGAGGGGGGACGAAAAAAAAAAAATATATTGATAATAAAAAAATATATATATATTGATAATAAAAAAAAAAATGTGCGATGCAGGATAGTAGACAATGTTTAACTTAGACATAATTTTATATTAATTAAAAACTTTTTTTTATCTGTATGGGTGTATAATTAGGCATAGTTAACCAAGTAATTAGCCATGTTTACAGCGGGGGGATATTAGAAACACTAAGAGTCAGATTGGAAGAATTTTATTATACCATTATTTGTTTGTATTGAATTTCTGAAAACAATGGTGCAAATAGACTGGAAGGTTGTTAAATAAACAATCTTACCATATTAATAAAAAAAATAAAAAATAGTAATAAAATAATATAAGAAAAAATAATATTAAAATAATAATTAAATAATAATAAAAAATGCCCACCCCCCACCAATGCTCTCCATCACACACACACACACACTGCCCTCATACACACACACACACTGCACTCATACACAACACACTGCACTCATACACAACACACTGCACTCATACATACACACACTGCACTCATACATACACACACTGCACGCATACACACACACACTGCACGCATACACACACACTGCACTGCATTTATACACACACTGCATTCATACACACACACACTGCATTCATTATATACACACTGTAAATAAATATTCAATTAATATAATTTTTTTAGGATCTAATTTTATTTAGAAATTTACCAGTAGCTGCTGCATTTCCCACCCTAGTCTTATACTCGAGTCAATAAGTTTTCCCAGTTTTTTGGGGTAAAATTAGGGGCCTCGGCTTATATTCGGGTCGGCTTATACTCGAGTATATACGGTACATTTAATCGTACTAACTTCTTAAACATTCTTAAAATCTTATTTTTTTTTTCTTTTTGAGTTGACAAGAAGGAACTGTCTCCTCTACATCAAAAAGAGTCTAAAGCAGACTCGTCACCTTCGTTCCAGCATTTATTGAAATGACTTTTCAAACACAACGTTTTCAGATCAGAAAACGCAGTAAAAAATATATTGGGCTTGAGTTTTTGAACGTCACCTGTATGAGTGTTAAGACAACATTTTCCATTCTCTTTGCTTACCTGTCCTCTTAATGTTTATTTCTAAGTCTTATTTTTTATTACTTGCATCATAAAGTCTTGCTACAAAATAACTTGTCCACCGAGCGACTTGGGCGCAAAGCTTCAATAGCAAAGACCTTATTTCACACCTAACCTGACGTATTCCCTTTCCCCTCCAAAAAATGGATTTTAAAAAATATCATCTTCATTTTTCAATTTCTATTTTCTTTTTTAAGTTGATCTGTTTGCCGAAAATGCAGATATTATGACATATTTGATATATGAAGCTCATTAACTCTCCATCAGTAATCGTTATGTGATCTTTAGTAATAAAGTGTCTCTATGGTATCTTCTCATAAGATATTAAGAATCCCACTGGGCAATTTCTGATATCTTCAAAGGCCTCTCAGAATCACAAAAGGTATCCAAACCCCCCTGTGTTCACAAATTACTTTTATTGATCTCTTGCGCAGCTGGTATCAAATAAGTACTTTGGCAGACTTTTCCAGCCATACAGTAAATCTGTCCATGACAGATGCTATACAAGAAATCTTTTATTTATATTCCATATTATCTGGTGATTATAATCATCAGCAGAGAAAGGGGAAGGCTTAATATGATAATTATCTCATTAACCTTGTTTTTTATTTGCCTGAACGCACTTACCTGTCCATGTGCATTTTATATGAGCTTCATTCAGGAACATTAGCACTTGTAGGAAAATGTACCACAGACATGATTTCTACGGTAAATTAATAATGTTCTTGAATGGCATATTGTCAGTGTAACTGAAGGACGAGAATGAAATTATCTTGATTCTTTTTTTTTTTTTACATTGCTGTAAGGAATGTGCAAATGAAAAACATAGACTATGTGAAAAGCATTTAGAATACAGGGGAGCCCAAAAGGTAGATCACCAGGTGTTTTAAAACTACAGCTTCCATAAAGCCTTGTCATGCTAAAGGCATGCAAAGCATCATGGGAGTTGTAGTTCTACAACATCTGGGGATCTACCTTTTGGGTACCCCTGCTATAGATAATATGCAATAGCTAGCATTTTTTTATTTGATTGTTTTCTTAAAGGATCACTAGAGTCACTTGGGCCACTTCATCGCAATGAAGTGGCCATGGTTCCGTGGTCCTGTAGGTTTACCCCTATGAGAAACTGCAATGTTTACATTGCAGAGTTAAACGCACCTCCAGTGGCTGTCGTACTGACAGACACGGGAGGTGCTGCCTGCTACAGTAACTGAGTAAAATGCGGTCACGTGCTTGCAGCCACCACAGGAAAGTTTAGATCGAATGCTTTCCTATGGAAAAATGAGACGCGTGCATGGAGCTTGCCGGGCATGCGCATTGGGTCCCCCAGTGTATCACTATGAGGAAAATTGGATTGAACAAAGTCCAAAGAAGGCCATCCCTACTAGATGATGCCCTAGGAGAAGAAGAAATTAGCTCAGTGGGAGGCCTGACACTGGAAAAAAGAAAGTTAAATATATTTTTTTTTAAAACCTTTTTATGTCGAACAGCAGGGGGGGGGGGGACCCACAGACCTAGGGACAAGAACACTAAAGCGTTGGGAATGCACATTTATATTCCTAACACTTTAGTCTTCCTTTATGAGTTTGATTTTCATTTGTTTACTATGAGAAAAAATATATAGATTTGATTTATTACGAGAAGCAGCACTCACGGGGGTAGACACTTCCTCATATACCATAACAATAAGTAGAACATTAAATAAATGCCAGAAGCAGAATTGTATGGAAAATCTGCAAACTGCAAAGACGATCTGCAGGACACAGTCTTAATATTTTTCGCCGTTTATATTTATTCATAGTGTTTTAGGCATAAATGTTTCTCTGATCATTAAACAAGAAAATTGAAATGCTTGAGAATCATGCTTTCATAAATAGTCCACCTTGTATTGAACCGGTGTAGAAGAAAGGATTGAAAATAATAACAGCTAAAAAACAAAAAATACTTTCACTTCACTAGCGCTACAAAAATGACTGCTGGATAGCATAGTTGCAAAGTATCCAATCATGCATATGAAACCAAGAATCAGAAAGCATCATCTATGGCTAAACTGCAAAGCAAATGAACAAACAATGGTGGAAATGTGAAAAACTGCAAGTCTCTGAAATATTCAGACTATTGTTTTTTTTTATTTATTTAAAGGGAAACTATATTGCTAGGAAATCAAAGCCACTTACCTGATTCCAGTACGGATGTCCCTCGGTGCTGGTTTGGGCTCCACCTCCACTCTTACCCCCCGATTGACGATGGCCGCGCTCACATTAGGACTACCTCATAGGAAAACATTGAATAATGTTTTCTGTTTTGGGTGACGCTGGATGTTCTCACGCATAGCGAGATGATGTCCAGCATCAGTTAGGCGACCAAAAGTCACCTAATAATCTGGAAATTAATATTAAAAACTGCAATGAGTACTTTTACAGGGTTAAGGGACCTGGGACACTGCACCCACACCACTTCAATGAGCTGAAGTGGTCTGGGTGTCTATAGTGTCCCTTTAAAATTAATTTTCATATTGAACTTGAACTGCTCCATTCTGCACTGCTCGTACCTGTGCTTCTTATACCGTGCACACTGTAATTAGCTAAGTCTGTGTGCTGAGCTCATGGTGGACGCACTAAAAAAAGTGAATTTGACAACATTTCCATCAGTTCATTTATATTACTGGGTCTTTTTAACAATATTATATCACAGAGTCCTGGATATTACTGTTAGATTTTGACAGACATAATTGTAAAAAGTTGTGTGGAAAGTTTAACACATTGTCAGCGTAGTATGCCGTGCAAAAGCTTGTTTACCTTCCGGAACCATGAGTATCAAATTATATGCTAATATTACTTTACACTCCCAAGTAAATCAATCTGATTGTGTCTGATCTCATTGGGATCATCTTCCCAACATAACATCACCTTCTTCTGTAAACAGATATCGCTCATTCTTATTTCACATAGTGTGCCTTATTAATGAATATCACGCAGAGCAGACACTAGCAACTAACTCATTCACGTTACAAGTCAGCTTGTACAACATCTCCTGCTATAATCAACTATTCAATCAATCCACACATAGCAATCCAACACATAACCGCGATTACAATGAAATAGTTCTGGACACTATGGAGTTGAGATTAAAAAAAGGGACAGACAGCATGACTGACTCCCATAACAGACCTCGCTATCAAATACTCAAAACATTAAATAACATTAGTTACAATATTGAAAGATAAGACTCTCTGTTGAGTTAATACCATGTTTACTGGACAAATCTTCACAAACAAATTAAATTAATTCAATTGAACTGCAGCTAACTAGAGATTTTGAGAGACAAGATATCTAGACTTAAAGGGACACAATAGTCACCAAAACAACTTTAGCTTAATTAAGCTTTGTTGGTGTATAGATCATGTCATTTAGGAGTTAAATCACTTTTGTTTCAGTTGATGCAGCTTTAGTCACACATCCCCCGTCTGTCACAAACACAGCCTGCATGAAAACAAAATGGTTTCATTTTCAATCAGATGTGACTTTAAAAGTTCTCATCTCCTGCTCGGCAAATTGAACTTTAACCACACACAGGAGGCTCCTGCAGGGTCTAGCAAGCGATTAACAGAGCAGGAGAAAAGAAATTCTAAATAAAACAGAATTTTCAATAAAGGAAGTATAAACATTAGATGACTATTTACAGGAAGTGTTTAGGAAGGCTGTGTAAGTCACACGCAGAGAGGTGTGCCTAGGGCTACATAAATAAAGTGATTTAATTCATAAATGGCAAGTAATTGAGCAGTGATAGTGATCTATACACTAAAACTTCTTAATTAAGCTAAAGTTGTTTTGGTGACTATAGTGTCCCTTTAAGGAAGAGGGAGAGAATGTGCTTTTTATATCAGGAACGATAGAGAACCTACATAAGGTATAGACAGAATGTCAACAAGGACAAAGAAAAGGGGAAAACGCTATAGGAAGGTGTATTAGTGATCTCTTAGGTAGTGATAGCGGTGAGGCCAAAACAAGATGCGACTCCCCACAGTGCCAATATAAAAAATATTGTATCACCAGCACATCTCAAAATTGATTCTGAATGCTCCTTCATGGGCATATAATTAGAATGACATTTTTGTAGCTCCCCTTAGCAATGGACACTGTTTTAAACACAGCCTTTTTAAAACCAAAACATTAGCTATGATACAAAAGAATCAGTGGGCAGAAACCAGCCATAGACTGCAGTTTCAACCATGTGGGTCTCATCAGCATGGTGCTGGTTCAGGAAGATGAAGTCTATCAGAGAATATATAGCTAGGTACCAAAAAGATTGCAGAGACGCCAAACACAATACAGCTCCCCACAATGCTAATACTAAAATTACTGTTAAGCATCACCCACATATCTCAAGTTGGACTTCGACAGGTCTTTCTGAAGTCTGAAATACAATGTCAAGCTTGGAACTATCTGGGATAGTTGTGGAAACTTGATCTCTTATGGGTACCCTAGCTTTATAAAATAATTTTAAAATAGCAAAAGGAAGAAATATTCTGTGAGCAAGGAGAGGTGAGAGCAATGTACAGGGAAAGAAAAGGTGTTTATATTTGACGAACTTCAGTCATCATTCAGCCATGTCTCAACCTGTATCTTCAAACGTTGCAGCAATAGGCATGAACCTGAACATTGAACACTGTGAAGATTGCTACACTATAAGAAGAATGGATGGATGTGGTGGAGTAAAATATAATCTTTCAGAGAGATGGAATATGGAGCATACACACAATAGGTCTTCGTTCAAATTATTACTCTAATACTCTTAAAACTCATTAGAAGATGTTTACATAAGCATTCGCAGTTGAAGAAGAAATCTTTTCACCATACGTTTTAAGGCAGCCATTGAATAATTGGAAGAAAATATTGAATTAAATAAATAAAAGGAAATGTGACACCACATTCACAAAAGTAAAGTAATCAGACGACACGTCTAAAGTGAAAATATAGTAGATATCAGGCACATATATGTGTGTAATGGACCGTAAAAATGCTCAAGGTAACTAGTATTTGAATATTATTCTAGCGCCGCACGGAAAGTCAAAACCATGAGACAATAAAGTCTTTTACTTTGTGTGATCTCTGCAGTACATTTTTGATGTCTGATGCACATTCAGATGCCGACGTTCAGAGTTTGCTGACAAAGTGATACTCATTTTATACTACAAAAGCCGTACATAGTGGAAAAGTAATCACATGTGTACACTTAAGATATTATTTCCACATCATTTGGCGTTTTCTGCCCTAGTAATCCCATCTCCGAGCGAAAGGAGAAGGATACGTGCTTTGGTGACAATGTGGGGTGTACCGCTTAAACGGATATAAGAGCAAACATTTCGTGAGTATCTATAAACATTGCATCTTTCACAGGACGTAGATTCATTTAACCTCTTCGTTACTCAAAGATATAAATGCACATTTTAAAGACAATAAACGCTTATCACTTGTAAAAAAAATATTACAAAATAAAAACATTTTTTTTTTTGCTACGCTTTGCTAATAGCTTGAAGACAAATTTCCTAATAAATAATAATTTCATTATAATTTGGTAATGACATTTATTTTGGAACAACATGCATCTAGTAGGAGTCATGGAACAAATGGAGGAGACACTCACTCACTCTATCTATGTATCTTCCACTAATCTCAGGCAAAGTGGAACATGTATGTCCCACCGCTTAAAATAGGGGGCCCATGGCACTGCACAGTGTGAATTACACCATAAATTATTGAGAATAAAGAATGATGATGTCACCTGCAAAACAAATTTAGGGAGAAAGTTTGAAAACATGATCTGTGTATGTTTCTTTTTAATAGAGCCATATTTCGATTACACAGTGATTTTAAATAAAGAGGAATCGATTTCAAGTGTTATGCTTCAAATAGCGTTCACAGTTTTATCAATTTAGAGAGTTCTCCCTAAAAAAGGCCCCAGACTGGACTAGACAGAAACAGAAATGTCTGACGGGTTAAACTAGATGCACTATGGAATATAACATTCTGTCTGGGATATACAATTGGCATATAGAGGAATTCAGGACCGGTTGGCAAAGTTAATTTAAAATATTTCATCTATTGTAACTTCTCAAGGTCTAATTCAAATCACTTTATGTGAGCAGGTTTTATGGAAATTCTGATATTGTAATAGAGGCTACATTTCATTTTATTAAAATACATTAAGGTCTTTAATTCTATCTAATTACTGATATAAATTGTTTTGTGTAATTATTCCAATAACCTAATAGAAACAGGAACATTTGACTCAATCCTAAATTTACACGCAGTCACCAAATATAATCTTTTTTTTTTCCAAATCAGAATCAATTTTCAGATCAGATCTACATTTAATCCTTGATCTTCCTAATTATTTTTTTCTTGTGTATGAGTTTTTAATGATACAAACCTTCCAGGCTTATTAAAAAGTTAATGATCTTCATTGCGAGCCATCAGTATAAAAAGATTTGGGGAAAAAAATGTTATACCATTTCTAATAATTTATCTTGTATAATGTGACATCACAATAAATATCTCCAGAACACTAGATATATTGTTTTCCCTTAATATGAATGTTATAGTTGTATCTCTTGTATTACAAGATATTTGTAGGTTAGGGTTAAAGTGATAAGGTTGAAGTTAAGGTTAGTGTAAGAGATAAAATTTGTGTAATGTATGGCTTACAGGTTAGTTTTAGGGTAGTGTAGGGCAGTGGGGGCTGGGGAAGATTTAAGAAGTTTTAAGATGGTGGACCACTTGACTCCTCCCCTGTAATTTGAATCTGTATTCACCATATGCTGATCAGATCTATACAACACACAATACTAAACACAACACAGAGATATCCATACAATACTCAGAACTAGGTAGAATGTGCATACAATAATCAAAGCTTAGAGTCCGTTTGGGTTACGTTAGAATTTGGTAATCACACAGTAACTCATGCCCCCAGGACAAATTGAAGAGTTAGATAATCTACTAGTTGAGGAAATAGCTAAAATGACAATGAAGGGGGAAGTTATCATCATGGGCGACTTTAATCTTCCTGATGTGAATTGGAAAACAAAAATAGCTGCTTGTGCCAGGAGCACACATATTCTAAACTCCCTACTGGGATTGTCTCTAAAACAAGTCGTTGAGGAGTCAACTCGTAAAGAGGCCATACTAGATTTAGTGTTAACAAATGGAGATTTGGTATCCAATATTACTGTAGGTGAAAGTTTAGGATCCAGTGATCATCAGTCAGTGTGGTTTAATATAAGAACAGTGACTGAGTCACACCACACAAAAACAAAAGTTTTAGACCTTAGAAAAACAGACTTTTCTAAAATTAGAATATGTGTAAAGGAGTCATTATCAGACTGGAGCAATTTAAATGGAGTCCAAGATAAATGGGATTATTTAAAAGTTGCACTACTGAAGGCAACAGAAAAGTGCATTAGGCTTGTCAGTAAAAGCAAAAAATTCAAGAAACCACTGTGGTACTCCGCAGATGTGGCCAAAATAGTAAAAAACAAAAAGTTAGCATTTAATAATTATAAAAAAACCCAGAGTGAGGAAGACAGAATGATCTATAAGATTAGGCAGAAAGAGGCTAAGTTATAAGAGCTTCCAAATCACACACAGAAGAGAAAATAGCACAGTCAGTAAAAAAGCGGGACAAAACTTTTTTTAGATACATAAATGAGACAAGAAAAGTAAAACATATGTAGAAGAGGATAAAGGTCTAGCTCCCTGCCTCAATGAATATTTTTGTTCGTTATTTACTGATGAAAATGAAGGAAAGGGACCTCAGTTAAGAAAAAGGATAAATGAGTCATTTATTACACGTGAGTTTACAGAGGAAGAGGTTCTATTTCAACTCTCAAAAGTAAAGACAAATAAGTCAATGGGACCTGATGGAATACACCCAAAGCTATTAAAAGAGCTTAGTGGTGTACTAGCAAAACCATTAACAGATTTATTTAACCAATCATTGATAACAGGAGTAGTCCCAGAAGATTGGAAGTTGGCGAATGTTGTGCCCATTCAGAAGAAAGGTAATAGGGAGGAGTCGGGGAACTATAGGCCAGTAAGCCTTACTTCAGTAGTGGGGAAAGTGATGGAAACCATGTTAAAGGATTGGATTGTTGAACATCTAAAAACACATGGATTTCAAGATCAGAGACAACATGGATTTACTTCAGGGAGATCATGCCAAACTAATCTTATTGATTTTTTTGATTGGGTAACTAAAATTATAGATCAGGGTGGCGCAGTAGACATTGCTTACCTAGATTTCAGTAAGGCTTTTGACACTGCTGCACATAGAAGGCTTATCAATAAACTGCAACATTTAAGTTTGGATTCCAATATTGTTGAATGGGTAAGGCAGTGGCTGAGTGACAGGCAACAGAGGGTTGTAGTCAATGGAGTATATTCGAAGCTTGGGCTTGTCACTAGTGGGGTACCTCAGGGATCTGTTATTGGACCCATTCTCTTTAATATTTTTATTAGTGATATTGCAGAAGGTCTTGATGGTAAGGCATGTATTTTTGCTGATGATACTAAGATATGCAACAGGGTTGATATTCCAGGAGGGATAAGCCAAATGGCTAAGGATTTAGGTAAACTAGAAACATGGTCAGAGTTGTGGCAACTGACATTTAATGTGGATAAGTGCAAGATAATGCATCTTGGACGTAAAAACCCAAGGGCAGAGTACAGAATATTTGATAGAGTCCTAACCTCAACATCTGAGGAAAGGGATTTATGGGTTATTATTTCTGATGACTTAACGGTAGGCAGACAATGTAATAGAGCAGCAGGAAATGCTAGCAGAATGCTTGGTTGAGTAGGGAGAGTTATTGGCAGTAGAAAGAGAGAAGTGCTCATGCCATTGTACAGAACACTGGTGAGACCTCACTTGGAGTATTGTACGCAGTACTGGAAACCGTATCTTCAGAAGGATATTGATACCTTAGAGAGAGTTCAAAGAAGGACTACTAAACTGGTTCATGGATTGCAGGATAAAACTTACCAGGAAAGGTTAAAGGAACTTAACATGTATAGCTTGGAGGAAAGACGAGACAGGGGGGATATGATAGAAACATTTAAATGCATAAAGGGAATCAACACAGTAAAGGAGGCAATTTTTGGAAGCACACTTTGCAGGATACAAGTCAATAAGTAAGATTTTAGATAAACAGTGGGGAGACAGCAGTGGTTGGTCCTTATCTGTCAGTGACATCTATATTGCGACGTTTCTGCCTTGGGCTTACTCAATACTTTGCAAGTGTCCTCTTAATTCATAGTTTTATTAACCCTTTGTGTATCATTCCTATTGATTGATTTAATTGAATTCATGGCGCACTACCATATAAATTGAAATGCAATCTGTTTTTTGAGAGACAGTTAAGTATATGTTTCCTTTTATGAGACGATCTGAATTAATTAGCTCGATTCTGTTTTCCTGTTACTTACAGTTGACAGATTTTGAGCTGATAAAAGGCATTCCATAATGAAAACATCTTAAATTGTCAAAAGAAAATGAAACAAGCACAAATTGAACAATTTATTATGAATACACAGGAATAACGGGCTTTAGTACTGTGCTTGTCTATTTTAAGGGAGTCAAAACCTTGTGATTACTGTATAAGCAAAACAACTCCTCAGCATTATCCAAGAGATGGGTTTTAAAAGGAGGGCACCAGGCAACCACTTAAGGATATTAAATACTGTAGGGAATTATGTATATCTGTGAGGAAGATCACACTTTTTTTCATTTATGTACTGAAATTATAGGTTGCTGTCAGAACACACATTATAATAAAACCTTAAGCGTACGCTTAATAAAAACTATAGGAAAATGGTAAGGTGGGCTATGCTTTAAAATTAACTATTTGATGCCACAAATTAATAATTCTACACCCACGTATAGACTAAAACTCCAACGGCAATCAGATACATTTACAATGCGTTCCCTCAACCAGAGGTTCTTATTGGTCATCTGTTTCCATGTGGTGATAGCATAACAATTAATGGCTCATTGGTCACTTCTCCTTGTCTTTCTCTGGCCAACATTTGAGAGGTGAAATGGAATCAAAGTGGGAAGCAGGTGGTAAAACATCATCCCTACATTTTGCTAGGTGCGTGGACATTTTGTAATCAGATCTATTGGTGTTTTGATGCTGTTCTACGCTCAGAGGTCAACATTGACCCAAGTCTTTAACCTACCTGTCCAGTACCGTGATTCATGTTCCACTAACAAAAATAGTTACAAAGTCACATCTGAAATAGTTTATTGTATGATGCCACATTCCATGTTATGAACTATATCTCCTTCACTACTATTTGTCTCTGTCTACATTATGCTGGTAGACATTACGTTTAAAGACAGCTTTGCATTCCCATTTGAACATAAGTGCTTCAAATGCTAGACTGGAGGCCTATGGACTATGTTCAGGAATAATCTTGTCCAGTAGGTCTACTTATATATCATTGTCTGTAAGCCTACCTTTGTTCTTTTAAATAAAAAGTGATAATAATTCAAGTCCATCAAGTATACAACACAAGAAGGAGAAGATTCAGTGCTAGATAACCGAATGGGGGGCAGCAACCCAAAAATGGCAAACCCTCAAGACCCTTAATAAAACAAGATAAAAACAAAAAGGAGGTAAGGGCTGCGCCCAAGTCTTGTAACAATTAGTATACAATAAAAGAAAAACAGACCAAATAGTCTAGATGATAGTACAACAACAAGTAAGCCTATTCAAATAGAGAAAATGATGGAAAATAAAAAGTCTCGCTAAAATAGCAGGATAAAATAGGGGTGCAATCCTCAGGAGTTGATGCGTCTGGATGGTTAAAATATCCGTATATGTGGAGAGACAAAAGGGAGATACGACAGACAGCCGATAGTGTAATAAGCCAAAATATAAGGGTAAAATGGATAAAAAGAAGGTAATAAACTCACATTTGTAAGAGCTATAACCAGCTCTGGAGTGAAGCGGTATAATCCCCGCTAAGGGATATAGTAGAGAGGCGCATCCGTCAATCCGGTCTGAATATCCGAAGCTCCAAGATATATAAAAAAAAACCAGCAATAGTGCTCTTACTTTGTAAAGAATATAAAAATATAAAATATAAAAATATAAAAATTATACTCATGAATGTAGAGCAGAAGGTACTGCTCTATTGACAAAGTGTTGGTGTAATGATCCCCACCTAGGAATTCTTTGAGTACAGGATCAGTAAAAAATGCCAAGGAAAGTAATTATAAAAAGTGTATATAAAACACAATAAAAAGAGAATTGGTACAGTGAAAAGTAATCAAAAAACTTTTATTGCTAAAATACACAAAAACCATTAACGCGTACCTATACCATTTTGAAGAAGCCTTGTTATGTG
The DNA here is from genome assembly GCF_036172605.1 of Pelobates fuscus. Taxonomy (NCBI): domain Eukaryota; kingdom Metazoa; phylum Chordata; class Amphibia; order Anura; family Pelobatidae; genus Pelobates; species Pelobates fuscus. The sequence continues at coordinate 131,330,983 of NC_086326.1, forward strand.
AAATGCGTTAATGGTTTTTATTTGTGTAATTTAGCAATAAAAGTTTTTTTCACTGTAACCATCCGGACTGTTCAAATCCTGGGGATTGTACCTCTATCTTATCCTGTTATATTAGTGAGACTTTTATATGAATATTTTACTATCTGAACGGATCAACTCCTGAGGATTACACCCCTATTTTATCCTGCTATTTTAGTGAGACTTTTTATTTTCCATCAAGTATAGGCTTTGATACTTAAACGTGACTACTGCTGATTTTAAAGATGAAAAACATCACAATCTGTTTCAATAAACAAGGGAAGATATTCTATTTTAGAAAAAGAAGAAAAAATGAATCTCTAAAAAGTAGCGATATCCACTGAAATGTATATCTAGTATAGTGGCTGCCTACCATTTAGGTCTCTTGTTGGTGAAATTTCTATACTTTAAATCTAAAAGGATAGCTAACAAGGCACAGTGACTTGAGCACAGTGAGAAACATTGACATAAAAGTTGCAGGGAATTGGCACTGTCTACAGAGGATAACACAGTCTCTCTGGATTCTACATAGATGTCAATGTTGTATTCTTGCACAAGGAAGATGGGATAAGTAATCTCACCTTTACTTGCCCCCCAGGACCACCAGACCACTAGCAGAGATGTCACCATTGAGGGACTTTGCGAATATGGCAAAGTCCTCAAGTTGTGACAGTGCCACTTTAACAACTGTTGTGAGATTCCTGTTATAGGGTACTTCAAACAATTCTGTTTAGTGTTTTTAGTCCATATGTAAAGATATTGTGTTGTAGTACACTGCACTACAAGTCTGTGCTTGCTACTGTGATGAATCCTCTGGTCACCTAGCTAGGTAAATGTCTCTCCAAATTCCCACCCTTCTCTCAAAAGACTGTCATTACTATGGACTAACCCTCCAGCCCAGCACCCCCTCCTGCCATCTCAGAGTCATTGTTTGTCCACCAGAGGGCCCTGATGTGCAGAGCGCCTTCGAGCAACACTGAACTCTAAAGCAGATCACGGAGTCACTGTGGTCCTATAAAACTTTAACCAGAGTGCTCTCAGTCCCAGGACCAACAATCAGGGCACTTTGTTTAGGGTTAACAGAGTGGGAGTTGAGGCATCAAAAGACACCAAGGACTTGGGGGAACTCCATGTACCCATGGGAAGCGCTGTGTTTTTAGTTGACCTGGAAACTCTACCCAGCACTCTGGAACTCTGCACCGGATTGGAGGCTAGCCGCATCCTGCTGAACTTTGGACTTCCATCTAATTCGGGCTAGCCACATCTGATTTGGGTGCTTTTTGGACACAATGGGTGCTCTAGAGAGACTTTTCCAAGGATATGTGGTATGTAGGGGTACTTTGTTATATAATGTGTTTTTGGGGAATTACTGTATTGCACTTTCTGTGTCCAGGAGATAATTCGTTTTTGCTGAGAACTGACTCTTATCTCCCAGACACAGAGGCGCCTGGACGGGCTTGTGTTAGTTTGAATGGAAAACCCATGTTGGCGGTCTTTGTATACATTCCTGTGCTTTGTCTCAATAAAGTCAGTTCATTTTTACCCTTCACTAAGTCTCAACTAGTGCATGGGTGAGACAGCGGTACATTCTGCAGGAGAGCTTAATCACTCTGGAGTTTCTACACTAAGTGAAGAGACAACCTAAGATGTAGTAGCTCAGCTACTCGTGCGTATACCACCACAGCTACTATTCTAGAAGGATTTATGTTATTAACTGTTAAAGGGCACCTTAGACGACTTACACTGCGCCTGGATAGTACTCAAAATGATATGAGTGGACCAAGTGGACTAAGTTTAAATAGATACATTGTTGTACCGTAAACAAAATCAAAACAATTTACCTGCACACTTTCCCAAATCCAAAATATAAATAACAGGAGTTTTTTTTAGTATCACTCCAATGGTGTAAGCTCACCTGCCACGTCAATGCAAAACCTCTTAGGTGACTCCCACGCTAGCACTTCACCTTGCTACTAGCAGATAAAAGGCAACATCTCTTATAAGATAGAAAAAGGTATTATTATAAAACTCTACACCCAATAGGGAACACATGGGGTTGGCGGTAGCACTGTAACATGGCTGCTTAATACTGATTAATTAAATTAAGTCCTTTGATCAAAATTCCCACTACTCCTGGGAGATAGCAATAGCTACAGCATTCATCAGCCAAAGTACTTAGAACAAAACCAAAAAAAAGCTACCTGTGATCTCAAATGTATAAGCCCAATGTTACCCATCCAACGTGTTGTCATTGCTTCCCATCTAACAACACAGTTTATCTGAAATCAAAATTAGCTTTTTTTATCGCCAAATGCTTTGAAGTTCACAGTGACGCAATGTAGCCGAACACACTGGAGTTATGCATGTGAAACATACAACAGGAATTAAAAGTATTCTTTTCAAGTGCTGGACACCAGACCAACATGGGTTGTTATATCTTTTGGAGTTTAGCCCACCAAAGAAACTCAATGGCAATCGCTTATAACCACGACATATGTAAGACAATAATAACTGCAACTTAAAACATATGTGCTTCGTAGGGATAATATTACGAGAAACTAGAGAAACATCTCTCATTTAAAAGCAGCATTGTGCACAAGTCATATTTCCGTGTGAATTCATGAATTAGCTTATGAGTGACATTCTTATTTGAAGTGGTTTAAAAAGAGGCTATTGAATTCAGCAATGATAATTGTTCCTCTATATAGGAAACCTTAAATTCATTCCTGGATTCAGATTGTTAGGGCAATGACATATCGAATTGCCAGAATACAGGCCTATTTATTATTACAGGCATAAGTGGGAGGGAAATTGCTCATTAATTCTCAGTTTCTACATAAGAAAAAAAAAATCAGTTTTCCTATAATTTTTTTTTTTTTTTTTTAACAATGTCAAGTCCTTATAGCAGACGACATACGAACACTGAGGAACTTATTCACAAAACAGTGAATTGCATTGATTATCATTTGTAATTAATTTCCAAAGCAGTTAAAATATCAGCTTGATATTTTTGCTTCGGTAAGAAATCTAATCCTATCTCCCCAAGTCCTGTTTTTCTGTGCGTATTTTTGCACCCAATTTTTCTTTTTGGCATTGTATTTTCATTTGTATCCTGTAGTTCTTCCTCTATTGCCATTTTTAAAAGCATACTTTCTCAATTTATCATCTCTAAAAAACACTTTTTCTCACTTTTTAATCCAGTCCATCAACGCAGTTTAAAAAAAATATGGGGAAACCTTCTCTGTGAGGGCATGGGGACTCTGTGACTTTCTATCTCATCACCACCTCCGTGAGGGCATGGGACTTTCTATCTCATCACCTCCTCCGTGAGGGCATGGGGACTTTCTATCTCATCACCTCCTCCGTGAGGGCATGGGGACTTTCTATCTCATCACCTCCTCCGTGAGGGCATGGGGACTTTCTATCTCATCACCTCCTCCGTGAGGGCATGGGGACTTTCTATCTCATCACCTTCTCCGTGAGGGCATAGGGACTTTCTATCTCATCACCTTCTCCGTGAGGGCATAGGGACTTTCTATCTCATCACCTTCTCCGTGAGGGCATAGGGACTTTCTATCTCATCACCTTCTCCGTGAGGGCATAGGGACTTTCTATCTCATCACCTCCTCCGTGAGAGCATGGGACTTTCTATCTCATCACCTTCTCCGTGAGGGCATGGGGACTTTCTATCTCATCACCTTCTCCGTGAGAGCATGGGACTTTCTATCTCATCACCTTCTCCATGAGGGCATGGGACTTTCTATCTCATCACCTTCTCCGTGAGGGCATGGGACTTTCTATCTCATCACCTTCTCCATGAGGGCATGGGACTTTCTATCTCATCACCTTCTCCGTGAGGGCACAGGGACTTTCTAGGTGGTGGCTGCTACTACTTCAATACAATGCACTCTTATTGTTTGGATTGCATCAATAAATAAAGCAACTTGTCATGTGTCCAGCTGCTGCACAACCTATGCCTGCTGCTGTGATTGTTCTGTTTGACCCCACAACAGCAGAAAAGTTAGGTTGAGCAGCAGTTGGTCAGATGGCCTAACATGGCTGCTTAGCAAGATAAAGAAAGTGGCGTTTTCTCAAAACAAATCAATAAACACCATTCATTAAGTTCCATTCAATGCAATAAAATGTTTAAAAATAAATTTTAAAAAAAGTGAAACAATGCAGTTTACTCTCAGCATTCAAAATTACTTTAGTTCCTTCCTCCACACTTTCATACCAGATATCTTACTTCCCCCTGTCTAACTTAAAATATGTTTTAATTTTTAAAAGATTTGAACGCATATTCTCAGTAGCAAAGAAACAGGGGTTTACCCCTAAATATCAACTTCAAGTTAATTGACAACTCAGGGTTATTCATCAAAGTTAGAATTCAAAGTGAATTTCAAATTTAAGATAAAAAGCTTCTGTGTCAACTACTCTGGCCTTAAATTAGAAATTCACATTGATTTCTCCCTTCTGTGAATAACCCTGAAATGGCTTGTAAATAGCTTGTAAATAGCTCAGAACGGTTTAGAATAGAGAGAGAATTTTCCCGTTTAGCTTGGCCTTTTTTTAACCTGTCATTCACTACAACACTGTTTAGTGAATAAACTCCAAAGAGTCTCTGCTACCCAAGCGAAAAAGGATGGCAAACTGAGAGGTATAAAAATTCCTCACCGAGAATAAAATAAAAGCTTCAACATTAATTAAATGCTAATGCCACGGAGCTGGGAGATCACACTTAGACTGGCTGCCTTCTTCGTATGCGCAGCCCAGATTCATTGCAATAGAATTCTACAAGCCCCAAAAGACCTTCACGAAGACAGCGCAGGAAACCATTGCAATTAACTATAGCATTATCATTAAAACAATATCTTAATTTTAATTACATTCAGAGAAATGGAGTCTTATATATGTAGAAGGTTGGCAGGTCTTCTAATGCCTTGGAGGAATATAGTGACCCTTCTGTGCTCCCACCCAAGAGAAAAAGGCTTCTGCTACACCATAAAAAGACAATGTTCCGCCTGCAGTTTCTATGTATTAAAATGTAAATTGGGGAAGATGCTCTGTCAGGTTCTATTAAGGGAGACAGTCACCTGCCCAGCAGAGACGTCCATAAACCCACAATGGTCGGTCACTCCCCTTCAACCAATATCAACCATTAAAATAAATTGGAAATTTTAAGAGCTTTGGAGAATGTTAATATTTCCATTATGAGTGGAGAGACTGCGACTATTTGTCAAGTGTAGAAGGCAGTCACACATAAAAAAAAATGGTGTTCGTTAACACGTGCTGGTTATAGGTATTGATGCCAGTTGCGCAAAAGTGATTGTGGAGTTGTTTTCAAAAGAGTATTACGAAAACAATATCAAAAGGATAAAAACAATGTAACGGTAATCATATGCAAATCTCCGAAAATGTAATATTGCTACATTGCAGGTTTTTATTGCAAACCAACAAACAAACAAATAATACTACCCAGGTGACCGAATATATTTTAGGGATGAAAATATGTCATTGATTTTACATTTCTACATCTAAAGAAAAAAATTAACTATACCATAGCCACATAGATAGGTGGAATGCAAAGAATAAGGAGGTTTATTCGAAAAAATATGTAACATTTAGGACAACATTTGGCTAAATTCATCCATAAAGCAACAATGCTAAGGCTATTTTAGCCAATTTTTTTGCAACATGGTTTGGAGTTTATTGCAATTCACTCTTTAGTTACCTTTTCAGTTTCACATAACAAAGTAAGCCAAGTGGGCCCACTCTTTGAGATATAAACACAAGAATATAGGGCATTTAGTTTGAAGAAAAATCAGTTCTGGGGTAATGTGTTCAAAGAGTTCAGCAATTATCAGGAACATTCCATTGGTTTCCATGACAACTGCGCCACTCGCCGCACCATGCCCAAAAACTGCATCTTTCAATGCTCCCACAGAAACAGATTATAATACCGGAATAAAGAGGAACTGTCAGCAACTAACATGTTTAATATTCTGTTTATTTATCCGATATGTGTTTCTGAGATATCCTCTAAATGTAGGAAATATGTCTTTGTGAGATCTGAAAAATAAAATGAATGGTAGAAACCTGCTGATCTTTTCTGGAACAGGTGCTCCGTTTCAATCATCGTTACAAATGTTGCTTTTTGAAAATAGATTTTGCTATATCAGAAATCGGCAACCTATGGCACTCGTTCCATCCATAGCATATAAATCGCTGGTAAGACCACACCTTGAATATGCTGTGCAATTTGGTGCACCTGTTTTAAAGAAAGATATCATGGCACTAGAAAAAGTGCAGAGACGAGCTACAAAATTGATAAAAGGAATGGAGCATCTTAGTTACGAAGAAAGGTTAAAAAATGTAAATCTCTTTAGTTTGGAAAAACGGCGCCTGAGAGGAGATATGATAACATTATACAAATATATTCGGGGTCAGTACAAACCATTATCTGGAAATCTATTCATAAACAGGGCTATACATAGGACACAAGGTCACACAGGCTGGAAGAAAGGAGATTTCATCTAAGGCAAAGGGAAGTTTTTTTTACAGTAAGAGTAATAAGGATATGGAATTCTCTGCCTGAAGAGGTGGTTTTGTCAGAGTCCATACAGATGTTTAAACTGCAATTGGATAAATACTTGCAAAAACATAACATACAGGGATATAATTTCTAATTAGTGGGCTAATAGCTGCTTGATCCAAGGAGACATCTGACTGCTATTTTGGGGTCAAGAAGGAATTTTTTTCCTAGTTTGTTGCAAAATTGGAAGCGCTTCAGACTTGGTTTTTTTGCCTTCTTTTGGATCAACAGCAAAAACATATGTGAGGAAGGGTGAACTTGATGGAAGCAAGTCTCTTTTCAGCTATGTAACTATTTAACCATATGTAACTATGAGGTGTGCCTCTGCATGACACACAAGACCTCCAATCCAAATTGGCTAGATCGTGTGATCAGTAGACACACACAATATCACAGTATGTTCCAACTTAAGCAATTCACCTACACATTTATAAGAAAAAGAACACAAGGAAAAAAAACATACTTCACACATCACACACAAACACAAATAATAACAATAATAACAAGAACAGTTACTATCAAACAGGGCCCACACATACATAACACAGAGCCTAAACACACAATACCCCAAACAACACACACATTCACAACTGCCACCACACACATATATACAATACCATAAACAGCTCATATTCACACACAAAACACTTCAAGCCAACTGCTCCAAACAGACAATACCACAAACATGCATACATGAATGCATACATAACACTACATACAGCCCATATATACACTACCGTAACAAAGAAGACATGAGGCATTCTTTTTGCTCAATTGAACGGCATGTTTTCAGATATTTCCCATTCCCTGCTAATTTTGATTTGTTTACTTTAGTCAACCACAAAAGTGGTCATTGGAATTGTTTAATTTTTTTTTTTTTTAATATATATATATATATATATATATATATATACACACACACATTTCAGCAAATATATATATTGGTAATTTTAAAATCAAAATGAAAGGGGGACAGGTCGATGCAAAGCCTGGGTGGAGGCATACCACTAATACATCTGACATTACTGGTAATGTGTGAAATCTTGATAACCCAATGTGCAGAACACTGCTATTAAACTGGCTATCGCTGGAATCCTGACGCACTCTTCATCTTTCCAGCCTTGTGCATAAGAGTATTTCTGGGAAGCTCCCACCCTACCTGAGTAGAATGCTCTCCCCAGCTGTTCACACCTCCTATAGCCTCCGATCCAGTTCTAGCACTATATTTAGCATACCGCTATACAAATATAAAATGGCTCGATCCTCCTTTTCCTACAGAGCACCGCAATTATGGAATAACCTCAGGGACACAGTCAAATCTTAATTCAATCTAAAATCTCTTAAGAGATCTATGGCAATATACCTCAGCACAGAATGCACTTGTCATGGTAGAATATAATTATTACCTGTTTTGTATTAAATTTATATATGTGTGTATACATATAGTTTGTATATTGTATTTTTGTAATATTGTATCCTATTGTAACAATGCAATGTTTTGTGGTTAAAGATCCAGGACATATTTGAAAACGAGAGAAACTATACCATCCTGGTAAAATATTTTATAAATAAAGAAATATCATTGGAATATCATCGATATCACCTTACAACCACAAGTAAGGTCTATTTCACTCTTAAACAGCAATCCGTGACGATTGGGACAGGCGACTAAAACCATTGGGGCCATAATGAATCTGGGAAATATTGAGGTATGGCTTTTATTAGTATTAGCTTACATAAAATGTATCGTTGGATTTTTAAGAAGGGCTCCAGGTAATCACCAGTTTGCAATCTGCTAATCTTTGTTACGTTCTTCCTCAAGAGTTTGCAATTTGCTATTTTTTTCCTAAAGAGTTCCGAATCTGATGAAAGTAAAATGAAGCAATGTGTGAAAGAAAGTCCAAAAATAAGTTTGCCTTAGGCCCAATTAGCATCAGAGAAAACCACTCCTAATTGAATTTGAAGCTACATTGTAAACTCACCCGAGTATGCCCTATCAATGTAAATGTTTCTGTCGCACAGCAAGAAAAAGTGTATTGATTTAATTAGTTAAGGGGTGCTGCTATTTTGAATAATTCAAACTGAAAAGTTGAGCTAGTTCTGCAAATATTCTCACTTTCCTTCCCAATTCCCCAATTGTTTCAACAATGGGGAGATGACTATATTTGATTTCAATTGGGATTAGTTTTCCCACATTCACTTAATGTCTTTGGTGTTACATGAGTGTATATATGGGCTGTATGTAGTGTCATGTATGCATTCATGTGTGCATGTTTGTGGTATTGTCTGTTTGGAGGAAGTGGCTTGAAGTGTTCTGTGTGTGAATGTGAGCTGTTTATGGTATTGTATATATGTGTGTGGTGGCAGTTGTGAATGTGTGGGTTGTTTGGGGTATTGTGCGCTTAGGCTGTGTGTTATATATGTGTGAGCCCTGTTTACGATATTTTGTCGTGTGTGGCTGTATTTGGTATCATCCATGTGTATGTAAACTGTCCTTGTTATTATTGTTATTATTTGTGTTTGTGTGATGTGCAAAATATGTGTTATGTGTTCTGTCTCTGATAAATGTGTAGGTGAGTTGCTTGAGTTGGAACATTCTGTGATATTGCGTGTTTGGATTGGAGGACTTGCGTGTCATGCAAAGGCACACCACCAAGACAGGAATCACGAGAAACAGTGATTGGGGTATCTGTTTTGCATTAGATAGCCCATGTGTGCCCTTTCAGAAGGTAGTTGTCATGTGTTGTTGACATTGTATTAATCTAAACAAGAAACAAGAAGAAACAAGATTTCTAAACTGTGAACTAGAAACTAGTATATAAAATATATATCACTATTAGGGTTAGTCACTAAAGTGAAAATTCAAAGTGAATCAAAGAGAAATTAAATGTTATGGCCAAAGCGGCCAATCTGGAAGTGTAGCTGACTTAGAGAATTATCCAAATTCAGCTATGTTGGCCTTAAATTTGAAATTCACTTTGAATTCTCCCTTTAGTAATTAACCCCATAAGAACAACTTATTTTTGTTGGATTCTAAAACTCCTTTCTCAGACATGACAGATCCATTTTATAGACTGTATGATGAGCAATTTAGAGTGATTGTTTATGCCGAAATGAACTGAATATCGTTTAATGTAAAAAAATCAACAGCCGTAAAACAAAAACTGGTATTTCGGCTTAATAACTACCTATAGCACAAACTACATACACCAGTGCACTAGGCTGGAGATTACAGTGGAAGATTCTGAGAAAACAAGAATGGAAGAGACACAGAATGGAAATCTGAAGGTCAGCTAAACACATGTCTGGGCACCCAAATCATATGGTACAGAAACACTGCAAGGTATGGAGAGTGCCAAGCACATTTTTATCAAATTGGAAAGCCATAAAACTCTATTACAGCAAATCAAATGGCAGTCAGGCTGACAGCGATTAGCATGAAATGAATACAAGGGAACTTAATGAGGTCTGTCGAGGCGAAATGACTGAATTAGCTTGCCAAGTATTGCACGTATTGCAAGTAAGTCCCAGTCCTTACTTCAATGCTTCCAACAGCAGCTACGGTGTACAGTTAATGTTCGTATGGGGACGTATACAAAACCAAATCAGATCATTACAGGTGAAGGAGCATTACAGTGTGATGAGATGCAGTATCCGTGTGTATAATATTCGTGTAGAAGGTTTAATTATCTGAAAAGGCAGGGGTTACACAGAATACAGGGGTCACATGTCGTGTAACAATATTACATAACCCTAACAGCACAGACTGTGATCACCTAACTCCGTGGTGTTGCTATACCTGTATGCAAGAAATCAAAGGTGCCAGAATGCTGTAACTCTTATGTTGTGTTGTTTCTCAGTGTTTTGCTATTTTCTCTATTCCCTGCTCTCTGTGTCTATGTTTAACATATTCTTCCCCTCATTTCACATGTTCTCCGCAACCCTCCCCTTCTAACTCCGCCCAGACTTTCTGTGGCTGTCCAATGACAGACTTCCCATTGCAGCTCAATGAGAAGTCTTTGCAAAGCAGGTGCTCTGGGCATTTGCTGCCTGTTGAGTTTAGCTCCACCAAGCTAACCAAACCTGGACGTAACAGGACCGGTTTTCCACTTGAAAGCCAGGGGGGTGTAACTAGTATAATTTATACAAGTGTCAATTTCTATTGAAATCTGCACTATTTTCAAAATGAAAAAAGAGGACACACTCTTCACACATATAGCTTTTCAGCAAGCTAAAGCGCTTTACAGGTCCATTAAAATGTAATTTGCCTCTCAGTTAACTTGCACTTCCCACCTCTACAGGGAGTGCAGAATTATTAGGCAAGTTGTATTTTTGAGGATTAATTTTATTATTGAACAACAACCATGTTCTCAATGAACCCCAAAAACTCATTAATATCAAAGCTGAATATTTTTGGAAGTAGTTTTTAGTTTGTTTTTAGTTATAGCTATTTTAGGGGGATATCTGTGTGTGCAGGTGACTATTACTGTGCATAATTATTAGGCAACTTAACAAAAAACAAATATATACCCATTTCAATTATTTATTTTTACCAGTGAAACCAATATAACATCTCAACATTCACAAATATACATTTCTGACATTCAAAAACATAACAAAAACAAATCAGTGACCAATATAGCTACCTTTCTTTGCAAGGACACTCAAAAGCCTGCCATCCATGGATTCTGTCAGTGTTTTGATCTGTTCACCATCAACATTGCGTGCAGCAGCAACCACAGCCTCCCAGACACTGTTCAGAGAGGTATACTGTTTTCCCTCCTTGTAAATCTCACATTTGATGATGGACCACAGGTTCTCAATGGGGTTCAGATCAGGTGAACAAGGAGGCCATGTCATTAGATTTTCTTCTTTTATACCCTTTCTTGCCAGCCACGCTGTGGAGTACTTGGACGCGTGTGATGGAGCATTGTCCTGCATGAAAATCATGTTTTTCTTGAAGGATGCAGACTTCTTCCTGTACCACTGCTTGAAGAAGGTGTCTTCCAGAATCTGGCAGTAGGACTCCATCCTCAACCCGAAAAGGCCCCACAAGCTCATCTTTGATGATACCAGCCCAAACCAGTACTCCACCTCCACCTTGCTGGTGTCTGAGTCGGACTGGAGCTCTCTGCCCTTTACCAATCCATCCATCTGGCCCATCAAGACTCACTCTCATTTCATCAGTCCATAAAACCTTAGAAAAATCAGTCTTGAGATATTTCTTGGCCCAGTCTTGACGTTTCAGCTTGTGTGTCTTGTTCAGTGGTGGTCGTCTTTCAGCCTTTCTTACCTTGGCCATGTCTCTGAGTATTGCACACCTTGTGCTTTTGGGCACTCCAGTGATGTTGCAGCTCTGAAATATGGCCAAACTGGTGGCAAGTGGCATCTTGGCAGCTGCACGCTTGACTTTTCTCAGTTCATGGGCAGTTATTTTGCGCCTTGGTTTCTCCACATGCTTCTTGCGACCCTGTTGACTATTTTGAATGAAACGCTTGATTGTTCGATGATCACGCTTCAGAAGCTTTGCAATTTTAAGAGTGCTGCATCCCTCTGCAAGATATCTCACTATTTTTGACTTTTCTGAGCCTGTCAAGTCCTTCTTTTGACCCATTTTGCCAAAGGAAAGGAAGTTGCCTAATAATTATGCACACCTGATATAGGGTGTTGATGTCATTAGACCACACCCCTTCTCATTACAGAGATGCACATCACCTAATATGCTTAATTGGTAGTAGGCTTTCAAGCCTATACAGCTTGGAGTAAGACAACATGCATAAAGAGGATGATGTGGTCAAAATACTAATTTGCCTAATAATTCTGCACTCACTGTATTCTATCTCCTTAGCCCCCTTCCTCTTTCCATTTCTCGTGCTTTCACAGTTTGTTTTCACACGTCGGTCAGTCTCCTTTTTGAACTCTATGCTTGCTTCTCCCAAAGTTACAACTTTGTATTCCTTACATTATAGAATCCCTTTAAAGGGCAACATGATTGGCAGTAAGCTAAGTGGGCACTCTCCATTGAGCAGAACCAGTGGTGCAGGTCAAGTCACTGACCCACCTACCTTTAGAGACACGATTTTACCTGACGATGCCTACCTTAGTCCTGATTTCCATACCTCTCTTTGTTGGGAGGTATGCGAAACCTCAGTGGTCGGCCGTGCACCTGCCCACACACTCAGTATGTCTATTCACCAGCTACTCTCTCTCACATCCAGCCAGGCTTGCTAATCACAACATGTTGTTAAACCAGCCAGGACTAAACTACTAGAAAAGGTTGTGGCCACAGCCAGCCGTGAACAATAAGCCTGCATTTAAGCTATGGGCAGTGGGGATTTAAAGACACACATAAGACTCTACGTCTGATAACCTCTATAGCCTCCTACAATCCCACCTATGTCTCATAAATGTATTTGAAAATCACTCTACCCCACAGACTACTACAAAACAGAAATATAGCTGGGATGTGATTTGTAGCAGAAAACAACACTCACTGTGCTGCCATGGTTAGGTTAATAACCCCTTAAGGACACATGAAATATTCCGTCATGACTCCCTTTTATTCCAGAAGTTGAGTCCTTAAGGGGTTAAGTCTCCCAAAACACAATATATAAACACATCTAGTTCACTTTTGAGAAAGCTTCGGCGAAACGCGTCAAGTGAGGAAGAATTTTGGACTTTTATACAGGACTGGTTTTATAGTGTATTATTCACTTTTTACTTATTGTATTAAAGTATATATAATTTTTAAACCATCCAGTCTTTTTTTTGCCCTCCTTCCTATTTAATACTGCTTTGCTGCTATACCTGGGTCCACTATATCCCGAGGTGGGGATTATTCCACCTGAGATTCTCCAAACTAGAGCAGGTCTTTGCTCTAGTATATGTAAGTAGGATCATCTACTCTTACTACAATATTTTATATTTACGTACTAGACCATGTGGCGTATTTTACTCTTGTTTTTCATATAACGAATACTTACACCTATAAACTCACCAACGATCTGGAACCTCAAGAAATCCATAGACGGGGATTATTCCGTCCAAGCTCTTAACACCGAGCTGATATAGCTCCTCAAAGTGTGAGTGTGAATATAACACCTTTGTTCTTGTGGAATTATATCGTTCATACATACTGTACCATTATTTGTATCTTTGTTTCTCCTTTTTTTTTAAGTTACTCCGCTGGCCAGTATTTCTACTAAACGTATGTACAATTTCTGATCTTTAGCGCTGTTCACCTTTCTATTTTATCTGTCCATTTATCACAAGGTAGAGGGAACACCTTGTTGGTGAACTGCTGCTCACCCTTGAGAAGAGAGCGCTTATTACCCTTTTGCATTTAAAACAGAGATATAGCTGGGATGTCCTTTCTCTCAGATCACAATCCCTCGGTATAGGGTCAGGGTGGAGCCACAGTCATTAGGTTTCCCTCTAAACAAAACACATTGTATAAGACCTTCTAGGTACCTTGATCAACTCTGCACAGATTATTTCCACAACATTACCCTCTTACATTAGCTGTTCTCCTTACTACCCAAAATCTTACTGTTAAAGCGGTTCTGTCACGTTCTGGGGTGTCTGCATGTTTTGCAAAGACCCACAATGATGACTTCCCCACTTGAGGTGCAGGGGAAATAAACTTTTACCATAAAGATGCTGCCATCAGTATCATTTGGATTGTTCTGGCGCTTTATGTAAATGGTGCCCACAAAAGTCCAGTACTCTGGCGCATGCACATGGGTATAGCACGGATCTCTACGGCACCCAGGGCAGTTATAGGCATAGCCCACCCTTATATGTGGAGTTCTGCTACAGGAAGGCGGCAACATCAGATACGATTCTGGAGCTTCCCTCTGGACTTGCTTCAGTCCCATTTGCTCGGCATTCCAATTTCTAGGCAACTGCTTCTACCTAGCGAGGTATAGCAGAGATGAAGTAGATGAGAGGCAGGCAGGATGGAATGGTCATAAGAAGTGCCCTTTTTAAAAAATCCCAGCTTTAAATCTCACTGTGCCAAGCTGTTTTGTTCACTACAGACACTTACACGGTAATTTACTTAAAGGAACACAAACGTTTTTTCTTAAAACACTATCTAGCCCTCCTGACCCTCCCTTCCCTCTAAATATAGTAAAATATTACCTTTATTCAAATAAGCTTGTACTGGCTCTGCCCCCGATCTGCCTTCTTGGCTGACATCATGAGAAGTGCATTGGATTGGCTGAGATTGTCAGTAATAATGAGCTCAGCAAAGGAGGAGGGCCAGGGTGCGGAGCCAAACACTGCCCTAGCCAATCAGCATCTCCTCATAGAGATACATTGAATCAATGCATCTCTATGAGGAAAGTTCAGTGCCTCCATTCAAAGGGTGGAGACACTGAATGTCAGCACTGCCCCAGGAAGCACCTATAGTAGACATTAGAGTAGTGGCCAGTGGAGGTCCCTAAACAGCACTGTAAACACTGCATTTTCCACAAAAAAGAGTGTTTACTGGAAAAAGCCTGCAGGAACTGATTATACTCACCAGAGCAAATTTGTAGTTGTCTGGTGACTATACTGTCAATTTAAGTGAGAATTGTTAGGAATTCAAATTGAATTGCTAATTTAAGGCCAAACTAGCCAAACAGAAAAATTCTCCAAGTCAGCCATGCGTCCAGTTGGGCTACTTTAGCCTTAAATCTGGGTTACAGTATGCAACCCAGACATCGAGGATGTGAGAAATCATGTAATTATCAAGAGACCTCAATAACTTGTTCAGGAGATCACGAGTACCTACATAATCATCTTGAAATGCTTTTGGAAGGTCTCTGTGAATGGGAACACAAATCGGCAAATTTACAATAAGAATGTAATAAAACTAGGAGATTACAAGCCAATTCGGAGAGTTTGCAGGTACGTCCTTGTCACCCAAGAGAAACACATTCTGATTTTAACATTGGAGGCTGTTCTATTGATCCACTGACCAGTGATTAAAAATGGAAATTGGTTCAGCCTTTCTTATCAATCTCCGTGTCAATTATAAGCAGAAGCATTTTTAAATTCTGGCTGAGGATGGTGGGAGTTGCAGCGTGCCAGCTGCTGTAGTGACGCAAGTAAAATAGAGATTTGTGAATGCGCGATGTCTCTGTACATTTGATGACTTTCTTTACACCTTTAATTTACATGCAGCACATTCAGAAAGAAAGCGTGAAATCCCGGGGGTGTCCGCAGACTTCGAACGAATAGAGAAGATCAAAGCGCTGTTGCAGTAGGGTGCAAGCTGATAGCATATTAAAGAGCTGTTCCTTTTGTAGCACTCAATTACCAAAGACAACTAGATTTTCACAGGCAGACACAGATGTACAAACTTGCAATCACTCATAAGAAAAGCACAGTAACCTTCAAGCCCTGTCAATCTCATCCACGCTGATCACAGTTTAACCTCATCATACATGAGGTGCGAGTACTATGTGGTGGATCAACAGTTGGCAGACCCATAGGTCAACACATCTTGATCACCATGAATGAGTCAAACACAGAACAATAGCGTGCAGCTTTATTGAGTGTTAGACTAGGTACAGAGGGCAAGGGGTTGGGGTCTAAAGGGGAAATCAAGCAATCAGCTCGCTTCTAGTCTGTGATTGGAGAAAATGTAAAGGTGGATCAAATTCCTTAGGCATACCAAAAAAAATAATAATAATAGTCATTTGGCCCCAGCCAGTCCTAAATTCTAGAAAGCTGCCTGACCCAGGAGGGGTTAACATTTAGAAACTATAATTTAATGACTTCAAAGAAGGCAGCACAAGTTGGATAATTAAATGGTGGAGATTTAGCAAGTGTCACAGGCGGTGTTGCAATTTTTTTTTGTATTTGTTTTACTGTAATTTGTTAAATATGTCAGGTTTTTTTTTTTCATCTGTTGAATCTTTTGCACACGAACCCTCATTTTTGAATATCCGGATTTTTTTTTGCCAATGGAACGGTTAAATCTATTTTACTGTCACTATTTCCCACTGTTAAAGATTTCTTATGTTTTTCTTTTGTGCCACTCTAAATTTGGCGTTCTTTTCTGAATTGTTATCACTATTGTCTCCAGAAGGGTTCCAGAAAACTGGCACAGTAGCCAAGGGATACAAAACTGTGACTGTCCTCCAACTTCATACCATCATACCACCAGCTGTGAGGTATCTCTTCTGATTAAAGGGACACTATAGGCACCCAGACCACTTCAGCTAATTGAAGTGGTCTGTGTGCAGTGTCCCTTTTGCACGTAATGAAACTGCAATGTTTACATTGCAGCACTAAGTCTGCCTCCAGTGGCTGTCTTCCAGGATCGTAATGGACCTTCGGTCTGGTATCTGATGCTGGACGTCCTCACGCTCTGCATGAGGACATCTAGCATCAGATTTTTCCCCATAGGAAAGCATTGACTCAATGCTTTCTTATGGGGAGGCCTAATGCGCTTGCAGCATTTACCATGCATGCGCATTAGCACCCACTCAGAGAGGGAAAAGAGTGTCAACTCAGCGCCAAGGGACATCGGTGCTGAGATCAGGTGAGTAAACAAAGGGTTTTTCACCCTTTATTTAACTCTGAGGGGGTGGCATGAGGGAGGGGGGAGGCAGGAATACAGATTTGTATTCCTGGCACTATAGTATCCCTTTAATGTGCCAACTGTATAACATGTTTAATGTCCTAGATTACAGTTCCTAGATTACAGTTGCTTTAGAGTAATTTTAGACTTCCATCTATTTGCTTGGGAAACATGAGAATCTATTCATGATGTTCAAACAGCTACTAGATGCATACTTGCAAAGACAGAATATTCAAGGATATAATCTTTCAATGTAGGGTAATAACTGCTTGATCCAAGGATAAATCTGACTGCCATTTTGGGGTCAAGAAGGAACTTTTTGTCCTAGCTTGTTGCAAAATTGTGCTTCAAACTGGGTTTTGTTTTTTTGCCTTCTTTTGGATCAACAGCAAAAAACAAATGAGAGGAAGGCTGAACTTGATGGACGCAAGTCTCTTTTCAGCTATCTAACTATGTAACTATGAGCGACAGATTCATAATTCCAGGTCACCTATTTACTGTGAGTACAATGGTGTAGAGTAGTGAAGAGGTTCCTGCATTGTTATGGCAAGCTTTGAGTCTTATCATGTCACCTGTATCCCTACATGTTTACCTCGGTCTCCGAGGGCTCCCCAAACATTGCTCTCTGTATACACAATATCAACACGTGCTTGTCCATTTTTCAAACAGCCTGAAAACTGTAATCACTTCCTATTAAGTAATCAGTGATTCTTACTTTTTCTAGTCTGAATTTGCAAGGAAATCAGACCATCAGCATGCATCTGTGTCTTGTCTATCTGGCAAGGAGATAAGTGTTCTGTCAGTGTCATCTGTATCACGCCGAATGATAACTTCACAAGAAGTGCAAAACATGAGTTAAACAGAGTTTTAGAAAGGGTTATTTTAATTAACCACAGTGAGAAATGAATGTAGCAGATGCATAATGCAAGCAGAATTAGTGAACAAGTTCTGATTTTTGTTTCTCTGTCCCCCTTTATAACAGTTCTCCAAAAAGCAGAAGTGGGACACATTTTCAGGTTTTGAGGGATTGACATGTTTGGGAGCCCTTGGGGGAGCATTGAGAGTAGGAGGGGTTGACATGTTTGGAAACCCTTGTGGGAGCATTGAGAGGAGGAGGGGTTGACATGTTTGGAAACCCTTGTGGGAGCATTGAGAGGAGGAGGGGTTGACATGTTTGGAAACCCTTGTGGGAGCATTGAGAGGAAGGGTTGATATGTTTGGGAGCCCTTGTGTGAGCATTGAGATGAGGGGTTGACATGTTTGGGAGCCATTGTGTGAGCATTGAGATGAGGGGTTGACATGTTTGGGAGCCCTTGTGTGAGCATTGAGAGAAGGGGTTGACATGTTTGGGAGCCCTTGCAGGAGCATTGAGAGGAGGGGTTGACATGTTTGGGAGCCCTTGTGTGAGCATTGAGACGAGGGGTTGACATGTTTGGGAGCCCTTGTGTGAGCATTGAGACGAGGGGTTGACATGTTTGGGAGCCCTTGTGTGAGCATTGAGAGGAGGGGTTGACATGTTTGGGAGCCCTTGCGGGAGCATTGAGAGGAGGGGTTGACATGTTTGGGAGATCTTGTGTGAGCATTGAGAGGAGGTATTGACATGTTTGGGAGCTCTTGCGTGAGCATTGAGAGGAGGGGTTGACATGTTTGGGAGATCTTGTGTGAGCATTGAGAGGAGGGGTTGACATGTTTGGGAGATCTTGTGTGAGCATTGAGAGGAGGGGTTGACATGTTTGGGAGCCCTTGTGTGAGCATTGAGAGGAGGGGTTGACATGTTTGGGAGATCTTGTGTGAGCATTTAGAGGAGGGGTTAACATGTTTGGGAGCCCTTGCGGGAGCATTGAGAGGAGGGGTTGACATGTTTGGGACCATTGTGTGAAAATTGAGAGGAGGGGTTGACATGTTTGGGAGCAATTGTGGGAGCATTGAGAGGAGGGGTTGACATGTTTGGGAGCCCTTGTGTGAGTATTGAGAGGAGGGGTTGACATGTTTGGGAGCAATTGTGGGAGCATTGAGAGGAGGGGTTGACCTGTTTGGGAGCCCTTGTGTGAGCATTGAGAGGAGGGGTTGACATGTTTGGGAGCCCTTGTGGGAGCACTGAGAGGAGGGGTTGACATGTTTAGGACCCCTTGTGGGAGCATTGAGAGGAGGGGTTGACATGTTTGGGAGCCCTTGTGTGAGCATTGAGAGGAGGGTTTGACATGTTTGGGAGATCTTGTGTGAGCATTTAGAGGAGGGGTTAACATGTTTGGGAGCCCTTGCGGGAGCATTGAGAGGAGGGGTTGACATGTTTGGGACCCTTGTGTGAAAATTGAGAGGAGGGGTTGACATGTTTGGGAGCAATTGTGGGAGCATTGAGAGGAGGGGTTGACATGTTTGGGAGCCCTTGTGTGAGTATTGAGAGGAGGGGTTGACATGTTTGGGAGCAATTGTGGGAGCATTGAGAGGAGGGGTTGACCTGTTTGGGAGCCCTTGTGTGAGCATTGAGAGGAGGGGTTGACATGTTTGGGAGCCCTTGTGGGAGCACTGAGAGGAGGGGTTGACATGTTTAGGAGCCCTTGTGGGAGCATTGAGAGGAGGGGTTGACATGTGTGGGAGCCCTTGTGTGAGCATTGAGAGGAGGGGTTGACATGTTTGGGAGCCCTTGTGTGAGCATTGAGAGGAGGGGTTGACATGTGTGTGAGGCTTGGGGGAGCTAGGCATTTAAGCAGACCCTGTTGCATCCATTAATTCGCACTCCATCTTCACAAACCGTATTTAGTTATTCGGCGACCATGGGAGCTGACAAGCAAATTCAATTATCAAATTCCATAATCAGGAGGACAGATTTTTTTATTCTAACTCTTTCATTTCTTTAGCTGCAGGATTATAGTGACGAAAATATAATATTTTATAAGCAAAGCGGTAAAAATCTAAGTAAAAATAGCTGAAATGGGAAACCAAAACTCAATTATTCTTCCATTTTGGTTACTTGAAACTAAAATTGAAAATTCACTTTGCATTCTCACTTTAATGTATAGCTTTTTATAGGTTAGAAAAATGCTATACATAGAGTCAATTAGAAACAACCTCTTATTAACTCATAGTTATCGCACATACACTTCTTAACTCAACCTATAAAATTCTTCACAAAAGGATTATCTCTGATTCTGCATACTATTGTAGTATCATCCTCTGCATTGTCATACAAAATGTTTATCGTCTCAAGCCCCTATTTTCACTAAAGAGGGTGAACAACATAAAACCATATCATAGGGGAAATCTAAGTACCATAATCACTACAGCATGCTGTAGGAGTTATAGAGCCAGAAGACCCCTAGCCAACACTTGCAGCCGATGAATGAGGTCCATATAAGGACACAAATTGATGCTGACAAAAGTAGAATGGGAATCCAGAAGTCCCAAATGAGCACGGGTGCCTGAGAAACCCAATTAAGTGTCGAACTTTTCAAAATCAGCTTGACTACTAACCAGGAAACCGTGCCAAGACTCCTGACATCACAACCATTAATGTTGTAAAGTTCATGGTGCCAATACTGCCCCTTTAAGTAAGCTCCAACTGCTCCTCTTCAGCTGGTCACAAATCCCTCATCAAAGACCACCCCTCATTTCTTGTTTTTGAATAGAAGGGACTAATCACGTGACTACTCTGGTAATATTTTAGGGACCCTCACATCACATTTCAAAGTTTGCTTTATTTACCATAAGTTTCTATTGGTTAAAGTTTCAGCAGTTGGCAGGCAGGTGTTTAGTGGAATCAATGGCAATGTGTCGAATAAAAAAGCACTCAAAGCTTGAACTATATAATTTAATCAACAAACACATTAAATACCACCCATTCAGGATCTTGTAGCTGTAGTAATCAGTATTAATTAACAGCTACCACTCAAGCTACTCATTAAAGACCCGTTGGTTGGTAGACGGATTTACTAGTAAGTGAAATTGTAGTTAAAACTTTATTGATAAGATAAATTATAAACAACATGAACACCCTATGGTTTAGGTTTAAAACTTTCCATTTAAAAAGGGATATACCGTATATACTCGAGTATAAGCCGACCCGAATATAAGCCGAGGCCCCTAATTTTACCCCAAAAAACTGGGAAAACTTATTGACTCGAGTATAAGACTAGGGTGGGAAATGCAGCAGCTACTGGTAAATTTCTAAATAAAATTAGATCCTAAAAAAAATATATTAATTTAATATTTATTTACAGTGTGTGTATAATGAATGCAGTGTGAGTGTATGAATGCAGTGTGAGTGTATGAATGCAGTGTGTGTATGAATGCAGTGTGTGTGTATGAATGCAGTGTGTGTGTATGAGTGCAGTGTGTGTGTATGAGTGCAGTGTGTGTGTATGAGTGCAGCGTGTGTGTATGAGTGCAGTGTGTGTGTATGAGTGCAGCGTGTGTGTATTAGTGCAGCGTGTGTGTATGAGTGCAGCGTGTGTGTATGAGTGCAGCGTGTGTGTATGAGTGCAGTGTGTGTGTATGAATGCAGTGCGTGTGTATGAATGCAGTGTGTGTGTATGAATGCAGTGTGTGTGTATGAATGCAGTGTGTGTGTATGAATGCAGTGTGTGTGTATGTATGAGTGCAGTGTGTGTGTATGAGTGCAGTGTGTATGTATGAGTGCAGTGTGTGTATGAGTGCAGTATGTGTGTGTGTGTTGCAGAGCCTTGGTGGGGGGTGGGCAATTTTTTTATTTTTTTTTATTTTAAATTTTTTTTTATTATTATTTATTATTGTTTTTTTTATTTAATTTCATTATTATTTTTTCATTATTATTTAATTTAATTATTATTATCAATATATATTTTTTTCGTCCCCCCTCCCTGCTTGATATATGGCAGGGAGGGGGGCTCTCCTTCCTTGGTGGTCCAGCATTGGCAGTTCAGTGGGGGGGAGTGGGGGGCTGTCAGAGCTGTAACTTACCTGTCCTGCAGCTCTTCTGTCAGCTCACAATGTAAGTCTCGCGAGAGCCACGGCTCTCGCGAGACTTACACTGGGAGCTGACCGAGGTGCTGAACTGACGTCACGGAGGAGGAGGGAGCTGACAGGAGCTGCAGGACAGGTAAGTTACAGCTCTGACAGCCCCCACAGCCCCCAGTCTGTATTATGGCAATGCAAATTGCCATAATACAGACTATTGACTCGAGTATAAGCCGAGTTGGGTTTTTTCAGCAAAAAAAATGTGCTGAAAAACTCGGCTTATACTCGAGTATATACGGTAAGTGGTTTTGTAGAAGTAACGTAATGCCTATTAAAAAATAAATTCATTTAAAAAAATTAAATATTTTACAAAAAAGTGTACACTGACATAATCTACCATTAATGTGTGTAGAAATAATGAAACTTGATTGTTACTCAGTTTACTGGCTGACATGTATATGCATTTTAGAGAAAACAGACATCAAGAAACGCAAAAAGAGAGGGAGCGAGAAACTAAAAATAAAATTGAAGCAGTATGTATATTTGCTGTTTGGTGGTTTTAGCCAATTAGAACACAGCTCAACTTCAAATCATGGTCAGTGACCAGAAAATATAAATGTGATAATAAACTAATGGCAGCCCTCAGCGTGCTACATAGTTTATTATATATAGTTTATGTTCTAGTTTATACCACTAGAGGTAATGATCAAGATGACATTTTTTTAGACCAACAGAATCCTAATTAAGTAATATATGTGCGGGAAAGGGATTCTAATGCTTTTAATACTTGTATATTTTTTTAGCCTCCAAAGGTTAGTCATAGAAAAGAGAACAAGAGAAAAACAAGCTAACACCTAATTTGGAATCAAGTCATTGGCTATTTATTTTATATTTTCAATAAAAGGATTCTGTTAGTGGTAAGGTAAAAAGTTCAGAAAGTTAACTAGCTTATAGTTACTAGAACAACTTTAGCTTAATGAAGGAGTTTTGGTGTATAGATCAGGACTCGATTGTCTGCCATTTAGTAGTTAAATCACTTTGTTTATCCAACCCTAGTCACACCTCCCTCGATGTAACTTGCACAGCCTTTCTAAACACTTCCTCTAAAGAGACATCTAATGTTTAAACTTCATTTATTGCACTGTCTGTTTAATTTAGAATGTCTTATCTCCTGCTCTGTTAATAGCCTTCTAGACTCTGCAGGGGCCTCCTGTGTGTGATTAAAGTTCAATTTACAGAGCAGGCGATGAAGTAAGTTAACATCTGATACAAAAGTAAACCTTTTATTTTCACGCAGCCTCTGAGTCACAGCCAAGGGAGGTGTGGCTAGGGCTGCATAAACAAAAAACTAAAAACGATTTAACTCCTAAATTGCAGAAATTCGAGCAATGAGATTGCAGGAACATAATCTATACACAATTACTACTTAATTAAACTAAACTTGTTTTAATGCCAATACTATCCTTTTAAGCCTTCTCCCTTTCTATCGCAATCACTACAAAATACATAATAAGTTGACCTTAGCCATCAGTCAAGTTCAGAGTCAGTGCAGGGATATTTGGCTACACAGGTGAAGATTCATCCTTCCACACTCTTCACACTCCTCAAACTCTTCAATTGACCCATATTTATAATGTTCTGAGTCTCACAGAGCATTATGCCTTTGGCTTCTTTTATGTCATTGGCTTACTGAACCCATGCTCGAGCAATCTGAGTAGCAATGTAGTGCTCTAAATCGAAAAAGTACAATAGATACATTTGATGCTGGGTGTCAATATGGTATGGTTTGTGGACAAGGACCACCATATAAGAAAAAATAACATTTCCCTACATTACATTTTGTTTGATAATTACATTACCTTTATATAGGCCGTGCCACATCTTTAACTTGGCGTCATTCTATGGCATTTACACCATTGACTTAAACCACTGAATCACCTATGACTTGTAATAACTTTTTTATGTGATGCTCGCTCCATTTTTCTTCACATTACAATTTTTATTGAGATATTTTTTTTTTTTTTTATCGAATGAAAAATACATTGCTGCTACGTAACAGGTATTCCTCTGTTTTATGTTAAATTTATAATAAAGAATTGCAAGTGATATCATAATCCAGTTCAGACAAGGCAAAGCAAGGGCGAGCATTGCAAATGAATAGGAGAAATGAAAACACTGTTACATTGTCCCTCTTCTCTGAATGTGTTCTCTATGCTGACTGCCAAACGCAGAAAACAGAACATATAGCAATGACTGACAGGGAGCTAAGATGGCGTCGCCCAGTTGGAGAAAAAATGGGTTTGAATTTTTATAATCAATTTTATTTTCTACACGTAAAAAAAAACATATTTAGTCATTATAGAAATAAGTAGATATGATATCTAAAATCATGGGTATTGACAATTCACCTTTAAACGTTAAGATTTCTAAAGGTTAAAAAAAATTGAAACTTTTTTTCAATAATTAAACACTGGCCTAATATTTTATATGCTATTTACTGTGAAAGTATACAAAATCCAAAAATCCAACATTCTCATATTCACACAATGTATTGTCAAGTCAGATGTACCTCTGCGATGCGCACAGTGTATGGCTGGTTGTGAAATGTTGGAGCGTTGTCGTTGACATCACCAACTTGAATATTTACTTTGCCTTTAATGACCTGTGGAAACATACACCATGTTATAAGCGATGCATTTTATACAATGGCTAAGAAAAGCTTGAAGCAGCAGAACATTATTGAAGATTTTGTCACCATGTATATGGTAGCACCAACAGTGGCGTTTCATAGAGTATTTGGGGACTTGTAGCACCACACTGCTGAAAGCAAGTTGGGGTAGTTCAGTGGAAAAATGCACGATTAAAGTAATAAAGACTAATGTGGGTTGAATTGTATCCAGATAAAAATACTGGTCATTTTGCAGTAACATTTTGAAGCAAGCACTAACAAGAGCACACACCTTTCATCAATAGCAAACCAGCTTTGATATTATATTATAATTATTATTATTATTAAGGGTCACTGTAGGCACTATAACAATTTAATCAAATTCAATTGGTTATTGGTTTGAAGCCCTCTGGCGCTGCCCCTCCATTCAGTAGTAAACCATTTCCAAGCACTTTAATACTAAATAAGGATCCCTGGCCATACACAACCCGACCACTAATGGAGGTATGGCTAAGAGATTATACACTCCCTTCTAACCATACCAATTTATACCAGCAATCAGTGCTGTGATAGGCTGAATGCGATCAGCTGACACTGTCAGTCAATCACAGTCGCCCACTGCTGTTCAATCTAATGCTTTCTCATTAGCTCAAACAGCAGCGAGGGGAATAGCAACGAGGGGAAGGCTGCTGATGGCACTTGTTAACATTAAACCATTAAAAACGGCTAAAAGCCGAATGGAAGGACAGCACCAGGGGACTCCATACACTATAACCACTTCAATGAGATGAAGCAGTTACAGTGCCTACAGAGTCCCATTAATACTAGTAACAATTCTTCTTACTTTCATAGTGAGGGGTTGTTATTTTTTGCATCTTATTGCAAATACACATTGCCTTAAGTGTCATCCTTTTACGTAAACATTTAAAGCTACACTCTGTTCAGTGTTAAACTATTTTCATTAATTTTGATACTGAATGAGTTCCAGGGCTGCCCTTGTCTCTGCTTGAGGGTATAGCTAGCATACATTGCATATGTCTCTACCTATCATTGCCTCCCATAACCGCCCTGGCTAAGCAGCAGAGAGGTGGCTGGGGACCCCTACTTCAGTTTTAAACCTATCAAAACCCAGCGAACGGTGGACTATGTAAGGGGACTAAAAAGTACCATAATAATTTCAGTGGTGCCTAGAATGTCTCTATCAGCTCTATATATCTTTACTATCTATATATTTTTCCAGTGTGTCTTTATCTTCCTCTGGGATATTAAATTGGGTAAATGCTGGCAATTAAAGTGGAAAAAGTCTCCTATGTTTTCAGCTTATCTATTGCAGCCTAGAATTTTAAATTCATTTTATATTCACTTTGAATTCTCACTTTATTGAATAACTCTGTATATGTATATTTCTTTCTCTATACAGTTATAAATACAACTACCTTTTAAATGGTATCCATACTAAATATAATCTTAAATTCTAGATATATATAGTATTCACACATATATCAATCTATACACATACGTTAGATAGATCTAATTATGTCTATATTTGTGCCAGATCTATGGAGTGTTTTCTATTAATAATCCAGTCTCATATATTCTGAAAGAACTCATGCCAGTGTTTAACCCCTTAAGGACACATGACGTGTGTGACATGTCATGATTCCCTTTTATTCCAGAAGTTTGGTCCTTAAGGGGTTAAATGAACATGTTTTTCTTCATTGGGACCCCTGCTGGGTCCCCACCTATACAAGAGAGGCCCTAAATAATGTCTTCCCGGTCCTCCTTGCCATCACTCCTCTAGTTATACTGTCCCGTTTTACCATTCACAGATATATATATATATTTTTTAATTTTTTTTTACGCAATGATGAAATGGAAAAGTCACACATACCCCCTGGCTGTCGCTGACGGAAAATTCAACTGTGAATTCTGATTTAGTCTGAAATGAAAAGAGAGAGAAAATAATACGATTAGAAATAGTGTTTATCTTCTGACTCCAGTGCTTTGGATTTTAGCTAAAAGCATAATTACATGCAAAATACCATCGGGAATGGTGCAAGGGACGAATCCAGCACACATTTACATATAATGTTCAATAAGAAATTGTATGAATATCAATCAGAGCCAGCCTTTAAAATATATGCGATGGTCAGAACATACATAAGATAGAAGAAAACAAATGTATTACATATCAATACATAAGCTGTGTGACGGCAAATGAATCTGCAGAGAACGATGGTTTACCATGCTTCTTCCGGTGGTGGAGAGCCAATCAGAAATGGAACAGATGATTTTTCAAATGCGTATCTCCATACTTCTGTCTTTGCACTTGCAAGGTATATTAAACAGGACTTTACGAATGCATACAAAAAAGGTACATTTGTGACTTTAAATAATTATCCAAACCCTTTTTTTATGGGGGGGAGGAGGGTAAATTTTTATTTAAATTGGCCTATTGGGCACTTCTAATAAGCACGCTTTTACATTTTGCAGTAAATCTGCAAAAAAGGTTTTTTATTAACCTGAAATCCAGCGTTGAGCTAGGCTCCCTGCGCTGCCTTCAACGACTCCACCTGTCATCATCACTAACGTGCCTCACATTATTATTATAATTATTATTATTAACTCTCATGTAACATTAAAACCTGTTTACCACTGATGGAAGGATGACACCAGGGGACTCCAGACACTATAACCACGTCAATGAGATAAAGCATTTACAGCGGCTATGGTGTTCCTTTAAGTAATGAAAAATATGCAGATGTGCACAATTTTTTTATTTATTTTTTACTTTATTTAAGATATACAGCCTAGATGTCTGATTTTAACTTAATTTCCTGGTACTTAATAACTAGTATTTTGGGGGCAATTCCTAAATTAGCCATTTAGGGCTCATCAGCACTGTGCTAGCTTGCCTATAGATCTCTACGATGGCTGGGAAGGAAATAGTTCTGTAGTAGACAAACAACAAAGAAATAGTTTGACGTCTTTTGTAAAATGAGACATTTTAAGGTTTTGTATGAAGAACTGGCTGGTGTTTGGTGGTGATAAGTAGACACGGAATGTCCCAAGGTGGGCGTTTATTAAAAAATGAACAATACTTCACTTTATACTTTACTTCATTGTTAAATATACTCAGTAACTTTAAAATCAATGCAACTAGTAACAAGTAACTTCTAACCATGTCTACAGGGGATCTCATATTTGATAAAAACATGTATTTTATTTACGTATTCTATTCTGGACAATAATTGGATATTTAGGGCAAAAACTCAGCACATAGCCCAAGAAATGACAGTGTTTGGGTCAAGTCTTCATACTAATTATTGATCCATATCTAGCAGTAGATGATGGGCCCAGAAGCACAAACACTCAGGTCTGATGTACACAGTGTAATAGGGCAATGTTCAATTGGATGGCTATGGGGTTTATTTATCGTAACGATTTCCTGCCAGTATTTCAGATCTGCCGTTCCACATAAAACCAACAGTTTAAAACAACATTCTGTATTTGTAGTAGTAATAAAAGTAATAAAAGACGATCTTGCTAATTGTTTATAGGAGAGCAAAATAGAAATTAGACCGTGAACATGAAATATGTACAAAGGGTGAACAGATTAATTGGGTGAATTTAAACACAGACAGACAGACAGACATAGATAGATAAATAGACAGCGACAGACAGACAGATAGATAAATAGATAGATACACAGACAGACAGATAGGCAGAGAGAAAGATAAAGAGAGAAAGAAAGAAAGAGAGAGAGAGAGAGAGGCAGAGAGAAAGATAAAAAGAGAGAGAGATATAAATAAAGAGAGAGAAAGATAGAAAGATAAAGAGAGATAGATATAGAGAGAGAAAGATAGAAAGATAGAGAGGTGGATTTAAACCTATTTTATTGGCTGTCTACTAATGGTAAATTTGCTAGTTCTGTCAAATTGAATTTCAAGATAGTGTGCTTGATTGTGTAATGCTGTTAACTCCACTATATGATAACGTAAAAATGAGAACTCTATACATTTTATTAGAGGTTCTAACATACCACTTACGTTTAATGCCTTGCTTACTTCCTACAATAAAAATTTCTTTAAAGCATTAGAAATATTTATGCACAAATAAACCACAGACAAAGTGGCTAGCTCCAGGCATTCAAATGCTCATCACCCTCATTAGCTAATTTACTGCCCTAAAGGAAGATGCTGTGTGATTTAGAAAGTACTTCTTAGGCGCTGCTATCAGACAGGAGCAGCACAGCTCGTGGAGAACAGTGTGAATCCATCTCGGGCCCCCAGGCACTGCCTGCAGATATCTTCTTTAGTACCAGACTATAGAGAGACTGCATTTTACTCTGGTATGGATAAACACATAAACCGCAGGATGCCAGAATGGCTTTTTGGATAGTATTGTTCAGCGCTCATTTAGGTTTTACATATGTGATAAATGGACATGTAGCTTGCCAAGTGGGCGATAAGCAGGCAATTGCTAGATTATTACCAATAAAGTAAATTAAGCCTCATTAAACACAGAGAATTTAAGTAATGCTATGGTGTGGAAAAAGCCTGGAAAATGTGTGCCGTAAGTACAGTGCATGGCTCATGTCTAAAATTACTAATACAACCAACATCTCTTGGTAAGATGGTCACTGTTTGGGTGGAAGAACAAAAAGTCAATTCCAACCAATGTGGATTCTTTCGATAACCCTGAGAATAAAGAGGAGGTAAGTATCATGGATTAAAATTATCACAATCTCTCAAATCATAAGGTAGAAGAATTGGGGATGGAGACATGTACTTCATAAAATTAACACTGGAAAGAGAACTTGGCAGACAATATTTAAAATTCTAATTGTAGAAATACTATAAAATTCTAACTTGCCAGCTAGACTCAAGTGTCAGTTATTATTTATAGCGCCAACAAATTCTGCTGCACTATATATAAAGTGTACTAATAAACCAGAAGTTCCAACAAGATAATTTGGACATACAGGAAAAGAAGATAGGTTGCTTTAGGGGGCAGAGCCTAACCTCAGAGCAAGACGGACGCTTGATTCCATAGCTCCCTCTCCCCAAAGCACTAAATCCGCTACCATCTGCGTCCCCCAATTCATCTAGACCCCAACTCTAAACACACTCAGTGCACCCCGCCAAACCCTCACGAAGATGGGTGGCGGTAAGAAAAAAAAGGAACTCACGCCATCGGTCGCCTCGCTATTTCGCACAATGGGAGACTCACAGAGGTTTACTAACTCCCAACCTACGGAAGATTTGGGTTACGACTCCAAGGGTAACGACATCATACCTGACCTATGAGCACGCCTCACTATAGGGGTCCTTCAAAACATGCTGCGGGATGCCACAACCGACATCAAGGCCCAAGTGGCCGCGGAAATAAGCAAGCAGATAGCAGGCCTCAGAGAAGACATGGACGTACTGGCCTTACGCACCAACGTTGCGGCAGTCAGGAACTCCAAACTCACCACAAACCCTAAGTCCAGGCCCAGGACATCACTTACCTGTATGGACGAATGTCTGTGATTGAGGAAAGCCTGGAGGATCTAAATAATAGGTCCAGATGGAACAGACCCCACCTGCTAGCGACGCCAACCTCCCCTAAACTAGCACCAGACCTGTTACAGACAAAAGGTGCTATACTTACATCTCCAGATATCAGCTGTCACATAATGGTATTATATAATTTGACCCCGGGAATTCACCCTCATTCAGAATGTAATGATTATAAGATATGCCAATGATCCTCACACCCGAAACATACACCAATGTCAAACTGATGTGTATAACATATGTACTTAGTATCACAGGGACAGGAGACAAATACTGTACAGGTGCTTCACTACTAAGGGACTATAATCGATTTGGGGAGGGGAAAGTACCTTAGACACATTCATACATTTCACTTCTCACACCTCCCCATCCCCCGGAACCCACTGGGACAGCATAGCCACCATATAGGACTAGATACACCCACCGAACCGTGAACTCTAGGGCCCAAGGGGACAGAGACTCCCACCCCACAGACCCAGATGGCCCCACCAAACGTACCCACCTGGAGCAAGACTCCCCCACCACTCTACCCCACAGCGATAACAGCACCTGGCAATCTCCCTACCACCTACCCAACAGACGATTAGACAATGACCAAATACCAGAAACACGTAAACTGGCCAGGCCCCACATCGACACCCATAATCGAACCCAGACAGCATTCCCCAGAACCCACCTAGCCCCAACATCACACACGCTACCAGACATAGCAGACAGGAGGCAGCGAAACCAGGGAACAAAAGAGTCCATACTGGCAAAAGAGCGCTCAGATCCATAAGGAATTGGGGAAACACCACCAGGTTAAAGTTCTGACTGGCCATTTATGGGGTGTTCTGGTATGTGAAAAAAGTGAGCTCTGCCTGGCTTTCAGGGAACAATTGTTCCTCAAGGTCTATTGTACCTTCCCTCCAATTAGCGCTCTTCTGGATGAAGTAGAAGTGGGGTAAAACAAGGATGGGACTTGACCAAGAGGTGAGGCTCATAGCGGTCGAACTGGACTTCTAGAGGATTTGCAGCTATGTCCCGCTGAAGTCTTAACGACTTCCCCCGACTCTCCGAAACCGCTAGGGGGTAGGATGGGGAAGAGCGCATTCAGTGTAAGTTCATAAGGAAAAAGAAAGGTAGGGAAAGTAAAATAGTCTTTTATGGAGAGAGAATTACAAGGCATGTACTGCCTCACAGAGTAAGAGAGGCATGCTGGTTAAGGAAGATGTGCACATTGAACCTACCATATTGCCATTGTCTACTATTCCCGACATCATAACCCCAAGACAGAAGAGTGAAGCGGATAAGTTTAGTCTTCATACTCTTGGAGGTTTAATGGGAGCAAGTGAAGCAGCCAAAAGAGAATACTAATGCCTGTGGAACTTATCTTTTGGCTCTTTGGGAGTACCCTCGGAGGTTTCACCCTGCCTGGCTGACTCTTGCAGTACCTGTTACCTCTGCAGACATAGTTTGGAGAAGTTGCTAGGGCACTGTGTGTTTTTAACACTGAAGGATCGTCCCTGAATTACCAACTAGATGTGTGGGAAAGCTTTATTCTTGGCAGGGTGGAAGGTGTGAGTAGGTGGTTAATTGCCCACTGACTATTTCCTTTTCTTTTTGTACAAATCTCCTATTTTGAACTTGAAATGACTCCTGCTCCCAATCTTTTATTAATACCATATAGCAAAAGGCAAAAGATTACAATCTCTCTATTTTTTTCTTAAATACAGATATATAAAAATATTTAAATTTTGGCAACTCTGAATTGGCATTACAAAAATGGCTGATGTTGTGTAGCCATTAGGCCAGGCAATATAGCAGTCCTTGTCGTAGTCCCCCTTTTTGTTGCTGTTTTGGCTCTACTAAATATGCTTCGATTTCAACGTTCAGCCAAACCAAACAGTTGATTAAACTAAATTCTGTGGGTTTGAAATATGTCTGTGTTCTTTCCTAAGGGATTTGAAAGAAATTACATGATTGCACTACACAAGTCTAGTTCTGAACCTGGTGGTGCAGCTTGTGCAGATAAACTGGGGCCTAAAAAGTCTGGGGGGGTCGATCAGGTGTCCCTCACACTTAGGGACACGGACACCTAATGGGGATCTCTAAACAGGGACAAGAAATCATAGCTTCCAAGTACACAAAAACCCAACAAAGCGACATTTTTCATATCCTTCTGCCATGATCACAGACGGCTGTTGATTGTCAGAATTGTGTTTTTGATCATAGGAAGAAATCGTGAAAAAAAAAATGTTTCTGAAGAGGCAACTGAGAGAGATTTAAAAATAAATGAATTACTAATTGTTTAGACTATATTGAGCAGGACCGTACCTCTCTATCCAAGGGTTGTCTTAGCCACACGACACCAGTCTCACTTTCCACAGCAAAAAATTTTGTTGCCTCATCTCCCACAACTCCGAATACTAACTTGTCATCGTCAAGGTCTTTGGCAAGAAGCTGAGTAACCGATGTTCCTGAGGAATGAATAAGAAAAAAAATTAGACAATTGGGTCTTCAACGTCATTTCATGGGACATTGAAATTCCACCTTGTTTTCTTCTATTTTATTCACAATATTTAATATATGATACATGTCTGCATATTAATGAGTAGCTAACAAGGAAAACTCACAAAAAGATAAGATAAGAAGTTTGCTAACGCCAGAAAAAAAAAATGATATATTGGATATACCAAGATACTTGTCACACTGCTTGATGATATGTAAATCTTTTGTGTTAAAGGGCCACTATAATCACCCTTATCAATGAAGTGGTCTCGGTGCAGTGAACCTAGCGGTTTCCTCCCGCAATGTAAAATATTGCTGTTTTGGAGATATGATTACATTGCAGCGTTCAACACACCTCTAGAGGCGGTCTCCCTGCAAGCTATTAAATGGTACTATCAGAGTAAGAGCCGAGCCTGAATCGGTTCTTGACTTTCAACATTATCACCCACTGCATGAGTTTCATAGAGAAGCATTAGTTTAGTGCTTCACTATGAGAAGTACTTGATTGGTGCATTGCAGCAATTGTTGCCTATGCACATAAAATTCACGTTGCATTTCTATTAGAAGCATTTGATTGGGCAAAATAGTCATCAAGCTTGATGACCTCAGTAGAGGCAGACTGAGCTGCTCAGAAGAAACGTTCTATATGCTAGATTGTAAATAAGTAAAGGGTTGATTTAAATA
This sequence comes from Pelobates fuscus, assembly GCF_036172605.1. Lineage (NCBI taxonomy): Eukaryota > Metazoa > Chordata > Amphibia > Anura > Pelobatidae > Pelobates > Pelobates fuscus. Next base: position 131,364,501 of record NC_086326.1, read on the forward strand.
TTATTTAAATAAAAAATGGGACGTGGGGGCTCTGAAAACCAAACAGCCCAATTAACACTAGTGATTAACAATTGCCCCCACTCCCCATTATGTTTATTTAAATTGTTCAGTATACCATCATTCAGTTGCTATTGTGACACAGAGTTAAGAAACTTCAGATTATAACTATGAACCTGTTCTATGTTTACCTACATCACAAATGTGACCATACATGCCAATGTTACCAGAGGTTAGCAGGGAAGAAACAGGCTCTAAAGGGTACTGTGCAAGAGGTAGATCTGCCTATTGAAGATATGGGACGCATGTCAAAGGGATGGCCCAGCTGGTAAAGATGATGGCCAGGCTAACTGACAGCTTGCCCAGTCAAGTCAGATCATGCATGAATCACTGCTGAAGCACTCTATGCATTGTCCTACTATCTGTTTCCTACCAGCAGATTTAAACATGTGTGAAAGGTCCTTGAAACCATTTTTGCAAGGACATATCCAAAAATTCAGGGACTGTCCCACAAAAGTTGGACTCTCACTCTTGGACCCTATATGTGAGTACGCTATTGCAGTGGCACTAAGATTTGAATTAATTAAAGTGAAGCTAATATATATATTTCAAGAGGTCACCACACCAGTCAGATTCTCCGATTATAACCTTTCTCTATTTAGTAGAAGAATGTTTCTATTTACGAGGTTACAAGTTGCAATAGCTAATTAATGCTCAATATCACACCGTTAACTGTTTACACATCTGCTGTTAAGGAGGACACATGTTCTATTTTGCTTTTCTATTTCATAAAAGCCCAATTTGTTTAGAAGTTGACAGATTGTTTTTGCAATGTCATTGAAGATCAAGATTACACTATTGACCGTTTTTACGTGTTTGAGCTAGACTGTAAGCTCGTTTGAGCAGGGGCCTCATCTACCGATTGATCTTGTAACATTTTGTTATTGTCCGATTATTGTTATTGCTGCGGAATAAGTTAGTGCTATATAAATACTAATAATAATAATAGAAGGAATCAAGTCTTATTTACTATTACGCCATTATTAAGACTCATTAATATAATTTATTATTATTTTATTCTTTATATACCGCCATCAAATTCTGTAGCGCTGCTCATAATGGTGTTCAGGATATGAAGCCATTTGATTATATATATAACCTGTCTTTTGCCCAAAATCTTGTTACATCAATTTTACATCTTGTCACACACATTTGAAATCTTGTTACATCATGGTTACTGAGTGTTAATCTACCTACAAGCTGTACATCTATCTCTGCAAGTTACTGATGTAACCCTGTGTGTTGGTTTTGCTATCACATAGTAATAGATCTTCATTTAAATTAAAGAAACACTTGTCCTTATTGTCATACATCATAGGAAAAGAAAGATTGAACTCATAGACAAAGGTGTGTGGGCATTATTTTCTACAAATGTATTTATACTGGCATTTATAAATAACCAACATATTCCACCGTGCTGTACAACTGGGGAATAAAAACAGTACAATATACACAGACCAATACAAAAGGTAAAGAGTTCCATGCTCGTCAGTCGAGATCTAGCCATTAAAGCTAATTTATTTGTAACATATTCTTCCTCACCTTGCGGTCTCTGCACCCAGCGGTCGTGCGTCTACATGACTGACACTTGCGGCATGTTGATGGACGCCGGCCGCTGCGGATCCATGGCAAATTGTACCCCCACGTCCACTCACGTGATTGACGACGTCGACGTGCATGTGACATCACGCACGCGCCGTGCGTGCACATTTTGTGGTCAAAGAACGATCTCATCCAATCAGAAAGGTTAAGCATATTACCTTTCCTCATTGCCCTGTCGTGGTTTCCTGAGAGTGTGTTCCTGAGGGTTTATTTCTAGTTTTTGATTTTGACTTCCCTGTATTTTGGTATCCATGACCTCTGACTTTCCTTTATCGTTGTGTCCCTTTCTGTGTCCCCTGACCTCGGCTATTTCTGACTATTCTTTGGTACGTTAGTCCGGCCATTCTAAGGCCCGGTAATACGCTACTTATTAGTCATCTGTGTGACACAATTCTACTTGCTGGATCAAGTAGTATTCCTGACATTTATACAACGTGCCTAGTTAGATAAAAACCATAAAGTGTAGGATTTCTGACATGTAAATGTAATGCCACATATGTCAGTATAAAATAACACGTAAAATGGTTTGGATTGTAAACTCAAGACAAGCAGAACAAGGTCATGGTCATTAGAGAAGAAGTCATTTGGTGAGATTCAAACCTCCTCATAATTTCATTTCTAAGATACACTTCCTGAGAAATAACTATAAAGAAACGTTATTACAGATTCAAACGAACTGGAAAGTTAAGTTTATGTTCTCATGTGTAAACTGAAAATAGACAGAAATGTACATGTACCAGAGAATCCCTCTGATAGGACACGTTATATGTTTAACGGTGAAATGCCTTTTATCTTAGCCGATTGTGAACCAAATGAGCATTTATACAGAAGATACAAGAATTGCTGATTTCCTCACCACTTTGAGCAGGTAGAAGAGGTTTACTTAGTAATAGTGCTCAAGTACTGGTACTAGCTTGTCTGAATCAATTGACATCTAATTAAAACGGGGAATGAGTCAAATCTGGTTGCCAAAATCAAGCAGTTTTTCAAGTGAATTGGTTCAAATTGGGTTTTTCTAACATGCGCAAGTCTAAGTCTGATCCTTTGATTCTCATGCTCAATCATGGGTCAGCTAAGACCAATGAGACAGCTCATGGCAAACGTGAGATTCTACAAAATATGGGCTCATTTACAACCTTGTTGTTACTTTTTAGCAATCAGCACCTAAACATTAAAATGCACCTAACGATTGTTAGTGAGTAACAGCTGTTACAATGGCGAAATTTCACAAGTAGAAACAGTGTAATTTGCTAAGATGCAGCTAACAGCTTCCATTATTTTCTATGTGCACTATAACCACTACTTAACAACCGATTTTCAGCCTTGTCATTCCTAATTAGCGGCTGCTACTAACCTAAAAAACTTAACAAACAGTCCCTGGCCTGGTGTAAAAAGGTTAATGACAACTAAATCTCTATACATCTTACTGACAAAAAACCTGTCACTACGTTCTAACGGCCAATCACACAGGGTCACACAGGGTAAAACGTGTTTCTATACTTTACCAGCAAGCCACTAATATGAGAATGGTTGGTAACCACAGAGGAAGCCATTATAACCAATAGGCTACAAAAACACTAATCATAGTCAAGGGCAGGGATAGTCAACCTTTGAATACCTACCGCCCACTTTTGCATCTTTGTTGATGGCAAAATTTCCTTAAAGCTCACCAGTGCCACAGTAACTAATTTTATAGCGCAAGGGCAAAATATGTACTTACATTCTACTTTTTTTCTATGTGTGTCTGAGGTGCTGTGTGTGTGTGTGAAGGGTGCTGTGAGTGTGTGTTTGTGTGTAGTGTGAGTGTGAGTGTGTGTGTGAGAGGTGCAGTGTGTGTGAGGGGCTGTATGTGGGTGAAGGTTGCTGTGTGTGTGTGTGTGAAGGGAGCTGTGTGTGTTTTTGTGTGAAGGGTGTAGTGTGTGTCTGTGTGAGGGGGCGGTGTGTGTGTGAGGGGGTGGTGTGTGTGAGGGTTGCAGTGTGTGTGAGGGGGGCAGTCTATGTGTGTGAGAGGTGTAGAGTGTGTGTGGGGGGGACAGTCTATGTGTGTGTATGTGTGTGAGGGGGCAGTCTGTGTATTTGTGAGGGGGCAGTCTGTGTTTGTTTGTGAGGGGACAGTCTGTGTGTGTGTATTGGAGCATTTCCATGGTAGGGAGCAGCAAAGCTCCAACCAGCCTGCTCGCAGAGTAACACAGAGCCTTCCAGGCACTTCCCTACCTCTGCTGGATACAGAGATCCAACAGGCCAGTGAGGGAGATCTTTCATCTCCTCAGCAGCCTGAGAGGGCTTACAGCAAGGCTGGCTCTGCATGGGCCGGCAGGGGAGATGAAAGGATCTCCGCTGCCAACCTTGGTCCACGCCCATCGAGGCCCACTGGGCGTTTTTTGCAGAACCCACCACCGCCCACCTGAAATTCCAAATCGCCCACTTGTGGGCGGTAGGGATGAAATTGACTACCCCTGGTCTAAGGTGTGACTATAAATGATGTACTGTTGATACATACAAAAGAGCGAATTGCCAAACTATTGATAAGGCTTTTGTTTTTTTTATTTAACATAATAAAAGATTACTCTATTTACTTTAGTACAACTTGAGTAACTAATTGTCATTAAAGGGACACTGTAGGCACCCAGACCACTTCAGCTCAATAAAGTGGTCTGGATGCCAACTCCCATCACCCTTAACTCTGCAAGTCTAATTATTGCAGTTTTCATAAACTGCAATAATTACCTTGCAGGGTTAGTCCTACTCTAGTGGCTGTCTACCAGACAGCAACTGGTGGGACTTCCGGCTTCTTAGACGACTTTTAGTTGTCTAAATGACGCTGGACATCCTCACGCTATGCATTAGGACCTCCAGCATCGCCGGAATCCCCATAGGAAAACACTGAATAATGCTTTCCTATGAGATGATCTAATCCGCGCGTGGGTGTCCCCCACGGGTGGATGTTGGCAGAGGAGGAGCATGGGCAGAGCCTGATCCAGCGCAGAGGGACATCAGCGCTGGATTCAGGTAAGTGTCTAAAGGGGTTTTAAACCCTTCAGCGACGTGGGATTGGGGGCACTCCAGGATTCTACAGAGATACTCGAGACTCCCTTTAACAGACAGCCTGTAAGCCAGATGTGTCTAAAAGAGATGTCTGGATAGCCAGACAACCTCAATGACAAAAAAATAACTAAGGCTAGAAATACTTGGATATTAAAGCATCCAAAACACCACATTACATGGAAGGATGACATTTTTCCATATACTTTTCATCTATGAAAAATATACAGAGCAAAAATCCAACATCCTGGTTAAATACTAAATGAAGGATGGTTCTAGTAAAGAAAAATATGGAGAATTGACAATCCCTCGTTCCTTCACCTAAGTAGACAGAGTTGAAATGTGAAGAATGGAGCAGAGATAGGTATAACGCTTACTGCAGTGATAGGTTTTGAAAAATAGGCAAAGCTGGTAAAATTAGCGTTAGAAGCTAACTCATTTGCATGATTTTAAGATTGCTTAAATTCACATCTGTCCTTTTCTCTCCGTGTTACATGTGGTTTGAATTAGTACATGGGTAGGCAACCTTTGGCACTCCAGATGATGTGGATAATATCCCCAGTAATACTCATACATCTGTAATGCTGGAAAAGCATCAGGCAGATGTAGTCCAGCATCTGAAGTGACCAGGTTGCCTACCACTGAATTAAAGGCCACTCTGATGGTTTTAAAAGATTTGTTTGTGCATTCTTAAAGGGAAACTGTAGGCACTAAACCACTTTATTTCATTGAACTGGCTATGGTGTCTAAAGTCCCCTGGCACTGTCCATCCTTTCAGTGTTAATCCATTTTTGAGCAGTTTATAAAAACCTGGCCACCTACAGTCAACTGGCCATTGGGCAGGCCAGGGAAATGCCCAGTGGATCGTGATGGCCGTGGGCCGACATGGGAGATTATAGGATCTCTGCAACCAGCCCTTGCAGGGCCAGTGCTATCCATGCGCCAACCTTGTTGTGTGCCTTCATGGGCCACTGGGTAGATCAGAGATCTCCCTCACTGGCCCACAGGCATTGAAATTGGCAGGTGAGGGAGAGGAGAGAGAGACCCGGGAGAGCTCTAGCCTGCAGTGAGGTTGGAGAGTTGCCGCAGTTACCATGGCAATGCTCGATCTCGCGAGAGAGAACTCTAGCCAGAGGAGTCGCAGGCTAGAGTTTACTCCCCACTAAGACCACCTGGGCAGAGAGAGGATGCATTGCTGGGAACTCTTGTTTAGCATTGAAACTGCCATACACTGAATGGAAGCACACATCAATGAGATGCAACAGCTGCAATGTGGATAGTATTCATTTAATAAATAATAAAATAGAAAAAAAGTGCTTACAGAACATAACCTTTTTCTGATTTGTGCAAAACGTTGTGCAAGTGTGCAAAATCACATATATACAGCATTTGTAAATACGTAATATGAATGTTATATATTCCATAATCCTGGTAGACAGGTTAATAAACAAGAAATATTGTCAATTAATGGTTTACTGTTTACATAGTTACGTTTTAATATAGATTGAACAAAGACTCACGTCCATCAAGGTTAACATTAAAACATATTTTTTATGCTGTTAATCCAAAATAAGAAAAAAAAAACAGCATTTTTGCCTCAAAAAGGGAAAACAAATCCTTTTTAACACCATTTTGGCAATCAGCTTTCTCCTTGGATCAACAACATGTTTGAAACAGATAGATATCTTTAAATGGTTGCTCGAACAGTTATGCAAGCTGTCCGTTTTTTGTTTTATATTCAATGACCTATAGGGCATTACTCTTATATATATATACAATGACCTATAGGGCATTACTCTTATATATATATACAATGACCTATCTGATCTTCCACGCCCTGCCCTAACATCACAGGAGGGCACGTGCGGTCCAATCTGAGAAGCCTGTGGAACAGAGTTCTGGGTTGGGTTGGGTATGCAACTAGCCCCTGGCACACAATTATAACAATAACAACAATGTAAGCTGAAACAATGCACATACATACTTCTACCACCATAAATACTTCAAATCACTGAAGTAGTCATGGTGGCTGGAATAACCCTTTAAGCAGTCTACTCTTATTCTTTATCTCTCGGACTACAAATGCAGCATGTGACAAGTTTAGAATTGCCATTTCTAATGTGCTTTAAGATGGTTAAATGAATTGTACATCAATTTGCTATAAAGTTATATGTGAACCTTTCAATTTTTGCTGAAATTAGAAAAAAATGTGCAACCATTATCAGCAAGCTGGAGAACATTCTGGAGTGACATTTTTTCAGATACTACACTCATTGCAGATGATTTTTATTAATGTCTTCCACTAGGTTGGCCGTGGACATAATACAATTACATATCACTCATGTGTCTATTTTCTTATGTAACTGAAATTGACCTTTCTACAAGGCACTAATTATGTGGACAACTGTATTATTATTATGTAAAGGTGAGATTCTTGCAATTATCGCTACTGAATATCTTTCCTACTGTGAAGACCTGCTGATTTCTAATGCTGACATACATCATGGCCATCAGTCCATTGGTTTTATCAATCACCAAAGGTATCAAGAGCGATATTAAAAAAAAAAAGAAAATTAAAACCAGCTAAGATACTGTGCAGAACCCTCAAACTCACACGCCTCTAGTAGAGGACCCGAGAATGAGGAATAAACATAGCACCCAGGAGAGGTGAGAAAATCGTTTATTTTTTTATAAAAACACACGAGCTGAAATGTATACATATTTTGGTGCATTGTCTTTGGTTGGGTATCATTATATATCAACCAATATCTGTATCGATCAATTTACTACAGAATAGAATGGTAACACTTGAACGTCAGACCGCATGGGGTATTTGCTTTTTACTTATGATAGCACACTTTCTAGGAAGAAGAACCAAAACAGAACATGTTTTCATCTTATTTAGGCGTTTGTATTTAATATTTTTTTATCATATTGGTAGATTTGTAGCTTGTTTTGCTTGTTCTAATTTCCCCTATACCTAATTAACGAGTAATTTAAGCAGCCCTCTATATATAAATGAGGAGATCATCTTTTATCTGTATATATTTGGAAGTGGTACCTATTTAATCAGTGCAAAGGTTAAAATGGAAAGTTGAGACAAGAGGTAGAAGAGGGAAATTGGAGGTCATGGCCAGAGTGAATTAAAAGGATAATTGCAGCCACTGGTAACATGTAGAGGGAATGAGGAGGTAATTGAGTGTGATGTCAAACAGCTGGAAAAGTATTCTCTAAAGTTAGAAGGAATCAAGGCAGGCTAACTGATAGATGAGTAGTGAGTAGTGGATTCGAAATTGATTTGGTTATGTTTGTAAAAGCCATGAACTTGTAATGGTTATAGTAGGTGTCATAACAACATCCACTGTTACCTGGTGAGAACATCTTAGATGGAAAGCAGTGATAAACTAGAATGTTGGGTACGACTTCCTGCAATACTCTCTCCTGCAATACTCTTGTTTTCATCCTGATGCCATCCCCTTGGGCATTTCTATATACAGTGGGACCTCGGTTTACGAATTTAATGCGTTATCTAGGACGTTTCCTATTGTGAAAAATGTGTAAACCGAAATGCGGTTTCCCATAGGAATGCATTGAAGACCAATTAATCCGTTCTGGAGGTCAAAAAAAAGTCAACATGAGCTGGCATGGAAACCAACCCACAATTAAACGACGAAGCTCAGCTCCCTACCTTTCCACAGCTTAAGAAATGCACCAAAAAGTCCCAAAACAACTGCAAACAATTTCCAGAATGGCTCATAACTCGATGCAAAAGCCGCCCCAACACCTCCACACTCGACGCCACTTGCTACCCGCAGGCTCCAGCATGCAGGGGGCAGTGCTATAAACCTCCCAGGTGCAATGAATCCTGCGCAAACTTGCTTTGTATTGCGAAAAAAAATTGTAATTATTTTCAATGGATTTTCATTAGTAAACCGAAAATTATGTTAACCGAGGCGTTTGTAACCCGAGGTCCCATTGTATATATAATTCAAAGAAGTTCCTTGCACTCAAGCAGAAAATCCCCTGTATTCCTGGGTGCCAAAAACAAGGTTCCAATAGTTAAAGTGGTAAATGGTGAGGCTGCACTGTTTGTCTTTTAAAAAAATCGCAACAAAAAATTACAACAATCGTTTTTTTTCCAGATGAAAGTCCCGGAGAGGGCTGAAACTTAACATTTTTTATTGCATAATAAAGAATGGTTTTTTCTAAAAGACCAGAGTGCAGCCTCACCATTTACCACCATTTACAACTGCCTCTCATTAATACTTCAATTTCCAGATCAGAACCGATGCCATGATGACACCAACAAGTTAAAACTGTGGCTGATTTCTAGTCACTGGCACTTTTGGATACCAACCCATGCTTTGGTTTTTTTAAAAGCTGTGTTTAAAACAACATCCATTGCTAAGGACACGTGCAGAAATCCATTATAAACACTGACACACAATGCCCATCTGTACTCATTTGAATGTCAAGCTGGGAACTCTGGGATCGTTTTTGAAACAAGATTTCTCAAGTGTCTGTGCCGAAGGAGGACTTTTCAAAGTCCAACTTGAGATATGCCTATGATGCATAATAGTAATTTGATATGCAAGAGACTGAGGAAGTGAGATTCTCTCTCCCCAGTTACTGAACTAAGTGTAGCTGCTGCCAATAGATCTTGCTGCCAACCCAACCAAACCTGGTGCTTCCCAAGCATCCTCAGCCTAAAATACTATGAAACATATGTAAAACTGAAGCACGTACAGGAAAAACATAATATCATCTTGCGGTTTATTATGATGTATCCAGAATTCCTCATTCCCATAATACACCAGGATTGACATAGCTATTCCTCAATTCCCAACAAGATGTGCATCCCAGTAGTAACCACTCAGGCCCAGAGGAGGCGGGCTGAAAGCTAGCCGGATAGGAGGCATGTGTGGGTGTGGTGGGTGTGGGTGTAAAATGGGTGTGGCATTTAGGTTAAGGGTTTGGGTGGGGTTGTATAAATAACGGACATTTTGTCCCCTTCACCTCAGCCATCTTAAAATAACGGCAAGGTGACAATCTCCCTCCCTCCCTCCCCTTTTTTGCTGTTTTGTTTCCTTCCTCTGTAGGTGTTCAATATCTTGTCACAGCTGGCGGGTATGGTCCTTGCCGAACCAATTGGGAAGAGGAGTACAAGAAAAAGAAGGATGCTGGGTCGGGTCCCCTCCCCTAACCTCGGGAAAGGTTTGGGTATTTGCGCGTGCCCTCTGTGCCAGGAATGGTGGCCAGGGGTTGGCATGTGGTATTGGAAGGCCAAGGTGAAGGCCAGGTATCATGGACGAGGGGGGAGGGCTGATGCCTCGGTAGGGCGTGTACCCTAGAGGGTTGGTGGTACGGTTGGCAAGGACTAGTTCAAGTTAAATAATGTTTATACCTTGTTTTATTTATGGTTGGTTTTATAAATATGTTTGATAAATTATAAACGAAATATAAATAAAAGCTGTGGCCTTTTTATACCACACATATATGTTTCCTGGTTTTGATTGGGTTAAGGGTTGAATGGGGGTGATGTATTGTGTCGCACCACACGTAACCGCTACCTACACACAAGCAACTTATCACTTCCCACCAAGGACTGCAGATTGTTAAATCTAGTTCACACTCAGGCCTGTAGAGCAGCTCATCACATTCCCATCACTTACTTCAGAGAATTGTTTTCATTTCCAAATGTATTGCTTTAATCATTGGTATTGCCCCTGAAGCTGATGAATTCATTTTGTATTATTAAAAAAAGGAACTCGGAACATCCATGCCCAAAAATATTAAAAAGGTTTGAAATAGTGAAACAAATTGCAACGCAAGTCTTTCACATTTACATGTAGCTCAAAATTACTTGTTTTTCTAGTGACAAGTGCATACAGTTATGTACGTATATATTATGCAACCAGAAATTGTTTGTTACCTGACACAATCCTTGCCTTTAATAACAATATTTTCTTTAACACCGCCCCTTTTGAGGAAATGTGACTTTTAGTGTAACATTTCCTCAAAACACCTCCCCCCATAAATATGTATATGATGATCTCCCAATATGCTTTGCTACACATTGGATTTACACCAATATATTCTCAAACACCTCTCAAAATTAGCTTCTGTCCTATTATGCTAACCATCTTATTCCATTTTGTTACTGAACTAACATTATTTTAACAAACATTGCCCAACACTGATTGGTTTAACAGTTCTTATATTGAGCTCTTATTCAGGGCGATTCCCAATTTATACAGACAGAACATTGATAATTATACAGAATATAGACAGACGATATGCACACATTGGTACAAGAGGATCAGAGGAACTGATATCTTCCCATCATGCTACTGAACACATAAAAATGGACATTCACCATTATAATGTTGCGCACACACTGAAACACAGACATCCAGCCCATTACACTATAAGGTATTTCCCAGGTCGAATACTAGTCTCAAATATGCTGATATCTTCATCTGACTGAACATACTGAGAGATACCCCAATTTGTTTTTATTTTGTTTTCAGTTAGGATTCTCCTCTACTGAAGCTTGGATATCCATTATTGTACATCATACAAAGTATGTGCCAAGGTCCCTCTCTATAAGATCCATTTTTTCCCCTTACGAATTCCGACAGGCCAGTTAAGTATACTGATTCCGCAAGATAATCTCCATTTATCTCGTCTCTGCTTTCATTCTGTTTCCATCAATGCCATAATTTGCTCTCTGTGTCTGGCTTATGAACGGAGTTTGACCTCCAGTGGGTCCTTGTGCTCCCCACTTTCCTTTAACAATGCAAACTTGTTGGGTAACTGTACAGCTCTAATGTCCTAACCTGGCCCGTGTTCGCAGAGGAAATGCAATTGGCCTCAGAGGTGCAGCCTTGTCAGGAACCTTCACCCAACTCTCACACCTGCCTTTTATTCACCGAGATTAGATCTGTCCAGGAGCTGCTACAGAATGATAGAAAGAGTTGGAAAATATCTTTTCCTACAATAGCAATTTGTAAGAAGGATAACTGCAGCACGGTTTTTGTCACTGCACTGTGAACAATTAACAGCTCCGTGTTCTATCACAACGCAGGGCAAGAATTCGTTCCTGAAGGGATCATTGATATATATAAAAAAATAAAAATACATACACTAATTGTTTCAAGCAGATGGTAAAATCCAGGTATCAAAACATTTCACTCAAGTTCAGGATTCGTATAACTCTGATCGCTTTGGGATATTGCCAACGGTGAGTTTTGTACCAAGATTCATTTCAACCAAAACAAGCAGATGAAGGAAGTCAAATGCAAGAAAAACAAAACAGCACCTTATATAGACCGTTATCAGACTAAATATTCTCCTTTCCTGGCTTCTTAGTTGGGATAAAACTTATCCTAAAACTGAAACGTAATCAAGTGCTTATATAGATAATCTGGTTCTTAAACACCAACCTATTTTATACCACTCTGTCATGGGCCAATATATCCTTTAAATTAAACATGTATCTTTCTATGTAACCCTTTAAAGTCAACGGGTCTTGCAAAAATAATGTTGTTAAAACAATAATATATATATATATATATATGTGTGCGTGTGTGTGTGTGTTGCTAACCAATTTTATAGAATTAATGTTATAAAAATTGCATTTTTGGAGCCATTCTCAAATAGTCCATCCTCAACTAATCTTAACTTACTCTCAGTTCTTCGCAATACAGAACAACACTCGGGAGCCCCATTCTAAAGAAGCAGGAAGGTAAGAAATTTGCCATCAGAATTTATAGATAAACTCCTTATCACCCTTACAGATATGTGATTCTATTTCCTTAATCTCCTTTATATTTTCCCTCATACCTTTTTTATTCGTTTCTCCCTGTTTTCCAATTTCCCCCCCAGTCCTTGCGTTCCTTCTTTCTCTCAGTCCCTGCCATCCCTTCTTGCCACTGTCTCTGCCATCCCTCTTTCCAGTTGCATAAATGCATGTTTTAAAGTACCCATTACTTTATCAACTTTTCAAACACAGAACAATATCTAAAACTTATAAGGTGTGAGGAGACACACCAAAAAATAATAACGAGGGCTAGTAAGCAAGCCAAGTAAACAATCATAGCTACCGGAAAACAAAAACGTGCTTTGGTTTACTAATAACCAAAAGAAGGACCATGGACCTGTTGGTCATCGGTTCTACCTTTTTGAGTGGCAGGTACATAAAAAAGGAAAGTCCTAAAAAATCAACTCTCTTTAATGAAAAGTATAGAAATTCACAATTACAAAACTACTTTTACAACAAACACTATGATTAAAAAAAAACCAACCCGAAATCTCTGTGTTAAAGGTTCATATGAATTTTTGGTACTGCCAAGAAATGTGTCTTTAGCTAGTTCATTATTTATTTATTCATGCATCAGGTCTACACATTTAACCGAATCCTTGGCAGCTACACAAAGTCTGTAACAAGTACCTTTCATTTAATAATCTAAGAAGAACTATGACCGCTATAGGTATTTTGAGCCACTGAACAATTTACCTTTTGTAGAAGGAACAATGAGAAATGGCAGCGAATTAGCTTTGGGGGATATTATGATTAAAATAAACAAACGTCTGGACCATTCAGACATAATGAGCAGATAAACTCACTAATGTACAAGCGTTCTAATGAATATTTCAATTATGGACTGAACATCCTCCAGGCATTTTAGTGCATTAAACATTGTAAGCAGGTGACGGAGCTACCCACATTTTGAACTTTTTCCACAATGCCCTAAAACCAATATAAAATTGAAAAAAAAAATCCGATCCCTGCCACTTCTAATTCTGAAATTGGCTGCTACAAGCCACTCTACATCTTGGCCAAGGTTTATTATTCCAAATCTACCGTACAAAACATCAATAATTAACACAGTCTTACTGAAACCAAACAAATGAAAATACTGCAGAAGGAACAAGCTGCATAAATAACACCAAATATTCTCCATACAATTCTCAAGGACCAACTTTAAAGGATCACTATAGGGCCAGGAACACAAACATGTATTCCTGACCATATAGTGTTAAAACCACCATCTAGCCCCCCCTGGGCCCCTCATGCCTCCATAAATATAGCAAAATCTTACTGTATTCAAGCCTGACGCTGTAGCTCTGCATGCTGCTTGCCTCAGAAAAACAAGCAGTCTGCTGACATCAGCAGAAGTGGTAGCCTGATCCAATCACAATGCTTCTTCATAGGATTGGCTGAGACTGACAAGGAGGCAGATCAGGGGCAGAGCCAGCATTATTCAAAAACAGCCCTGGCCAATCAGCATCTCCTCACAGAGATTAATTGAATCAATGAATCTCTATGAGGAAAGTTCAGTGTCTGCATGCAGAGGGAGGAGACACTGAATGTTTGGATGCATTTTAGGCAGCCATGACCCAGGAAGGATCTCTAACGGCTATCTGAGGAGTGGCCAGTGAAGTTATCACTAGGCTGGAATGTAAACACAGCATTTTCTCTGAAAAGACAGTGTTTACAGCAAAAAGCCTGAAGGTAATGACTCTACTCACCAGAACAAATACAATAAGCTGTATTATATATATATATATATATATATATATCTTGTTCTGGTGACTATAGTGTCCCTTTAAGGCATTGCACAGTATTGTATTCTACTGAGGAAATCAATTGAAATCTGGAAGTCACTAGGAAAACGATGTAAGAAGAATGTTTTTAACTTCCAGTAATGATTTGATATAGATCATCATTCTCAATGTAGAATAAGATAAGATGTGTCAATATAAACTTCTTTGGCACATATGCAAATCATAAAAAAGGGAAGTCTAGCAGCCTGTAGCATATACTTATAGCTGTTCATATCAACAACAACATTTCATACCACTCAAGTGTCCCTATTTAGGAGATGCAGTCCCTATTTTGGGCCTTAATCCCTATGTCTCTCTTTTCTATCCTAATGTACCTCGTTTCTAGGAACCCAGTATTTTGTTGTGCGCCTGAATATACACCAGATCCCCACAGCAATAATACTTACAGTAATGTTTTGTTAAACTACTAAATGTGTTTAGAAATCGGTCTAGTCTTGTTCTAAATTATTTTTCAGTAAAGCTCCACCCCAGGCCACACCTCCACTCACACCGGTAAATTGTTCTCTATTTGTTTATTTGAAATGTTGGGAAGTATGACAATTTGATTGGGATATATGCCAAGTCCAATGACATCAAACTGTGGACTCGTAACTATGTTACGGGTCAAGTAGCTGTATACATATGACCTAGTTTCATCACGAGGGGAAAACGGAAACACTTGTCAGGACGGACAACAGGACATCATTTGGGACTACTGGCAACAATGTATTATGTAGTTGATCATTTCTGTTAAAAGCATTTTAAAGGAATTTTCCCCTAGACAGTGGATATGTGTTCATGTGTGTGTATATATATATATATATATATATATATATATATATATATATATATATATATATATATATATAAAAATCAGGACAAAGGCCATATGCATATAAGAAGTTATGAACTATACCAGTATGAGCAAGTCGGTTGTGATGTGCTGAAACCGTTGAATGGGTATGGCTGAAAAAGAGGGCCCATCTATTGAAAGAATACAACAGGAAGAGGTGGGTGAGGTTCCAAACGTCAGAAGAACGTCAGAAGGTAGCTAGGAGGGGGTAGATATAGGCCAGCAAAACAACTCCCACAACTTCAGGGATACTGCCTTTACATTTGTGGTCAGAGTCAAAGGCCGCATTCCTACAATAAGGTATGAACTATGCGAGTTAAAGCAAGTTGGTTGTGGTGTGCCAAAAAGCAGGAAACGCATAGGCTTGATAAAGAGTGCAAATGTATTAATACTACCGAAATACTACCTAAGGCCAACTAAGGTACCCTAACAGCCAGACTAAGCTACACATAATGTTCTGTAGAGCATGTGGTTATCTTAAGAAGGGAGGTAGTTTCAAAAAAGCAAGTCGCTTGCATGGTGACCTGAAAACGTGAATGCAAAAACAATGAAAACCTAATTTGACTAAATATATATATATATATATATATATATATATATATATATATATATATATATATATATATATATATATATATATATATATATATTACATACCAACAGAGTTGTGGTGGGGAAAAAAGTGTGGTTGAAACCCCCTTCCACCTGAAGTAAGTGGATAGTTAATCTAAACACAAATACACACACCAGTCAAGCCAAAAGACTTGCTTTTTCCACAGAAAGCTCACTTTAACAGTGCTCTCACTACTGCAAGGGATTCTGGATAGGTGTGTGCAAATTGGCTCAAAAAAAAAAAAAATTTGCCTCAGAATTGGAGTATGTGGAGTATGTGTCTGAGGTATACAAGAGCTTTGAAACATAAAAGCAAAGCCAGAGAACCACGCATAGACAGCTGATTCGTTGGTAATTCAACTCATCAGCATGAGTTTGGTTACTGGCTTGCTATGGAGGTTTGGCGTTACTTGTGAAGTACTTCCTGAGTTGTGTTTCAAAGCGTTTGTATACAGCTTTGGTTCTTTGTTGAGGTCATATACATACACCTACCCAGAATCCCTTGCAGTAGTGAGAGCACTGTTAAAGTGAGATTTCTGTTGGAAAAGCAAGTCCTCTGGCTTGACTGGTGTGTGTATTTGTGTTTAGCAATGCATTAACTATTATATATATATATATATATATATATATATATATATAAATAAATATATCCCCTGCACTCACGCATACAGGACAGTCCAATGCCGGGCGCACCACCAGAGCTCCAAGATATGCAAAAACCAATAAGAAAGGCTGCTCTCCGGACTTAAAACAAAAACATTTATTCAGATAATTTTAAAATACGACCAACGTTTCGGTCCCCGTTCGGGACCTTCTTCAGGGTCTTTTGATCACTTGAGTAATTTCGTATTTTAAAATTATCTGAATAATTGTTTTTGTTTTAAGTCCGGAGAGCAGCCTTTCTTATTGGTTTATATATATATATATATATATATATATATATATATATATATATATATATATACCGTATATATATATATATATACACCTGGAAGACTGATCAAAGCTACAAGTTGACAGCAAGAATAAGTGAATAGAAAAGTGGAGGGCATAAGGTGTACAGTAGATCAATAACCTAAACTCAAAAGTTAGTGTTCACAATTCAGAACTATGTTACAAACACCATGAAAATGCAACAGAGTGATTGCTGGAAATGTAGGTAAATTAAGTAAACTGAGCCCAGAATTAATAAATTACTCAAGTGATACCTGTTCCGAAAATAAAACTGAAG
Organism: Pelobates fuscus; assembly: GCF_036172605.1. Classification (NCBI taxonomy): domain Eukaryota; kingdom Metazoa; phylum Chordata; class Amphibia; order Anura; family Pelobatidae; genus Pelobates; species Pelobates fuscus. Next base: position 131,381,507 of record NC_086326.1, read on the forward strand.
GGAATTGAACATTATATTAACTTATTGATATCTTCTTAACGTGAATAGATATACGTGAGTTAGGCCGCAATAAAGGTAGCCAGTATACATGAATCTCAGGACCACTGCCACTTATATACCAGGAGGCGAGGTTACATAAACACAAATATCAACGCGCGGATAACTAAAGAGAGTTTATACGTTTATTTATTTTATTTTTTTTAACCCCAACTTTCATGAAAAATGCTAATCTTTCTTCCTTCACTCATTTATTTTCTGTATTGCCTCTAACAATCATAATTATCTGCAATGATCACAGTACAATTATTTGCATCCAAAAAATTCATACATTACACTCTGAATGATGTCATATTCATTTATCAAAAGATTTATGAAACTTCTACTTGTTCTCTAATGAGATTTATGCAAATGAAAATTTCAATAATGACAATGGGGTACACATTACATAATAGCAGAAAAATTTCTGTTACGATGGCTTTTGTCTCCTTATCCTAGCTCGTTTATCATCCATCCTTGTTAATGAAGTGCCTCACATAAGATTAGTCTTAAAAATTAAAATACGAAAAAAATATATATATATACACGAGGTCTGTCCGGAAAAAGTACATCCATTGTTAATATAATGAAAACAGTTTGCGCAACACATGTAAACTGGCAACCAATGAGAATGGACTTGAATGCAAATGCGTGAAAAATGACAACTTTACTGTACTAGACAATGTTGCAAGTAGAGCATCAAATCTGCATCAAATGTTGCATTAAGATTAAACATTACCCCTTGGATGAGATTTGGATGACTCAGAAGGCTTTCGGGAAAGATGCAATGAGTGCAGCACAAATAAAAGTGTGGCACAGATGCTTCAAAGATGGTCGAGAATCTGTAGGAAGATTTGGTAGTCTGCGACTTCTGGCTTTTCCCAAAACTTAAATCACCTTTGACTAGGGAAGAGATTTCCCACCATCAGTGAGATTCAGGTAAATACGACGAGGCAGCTCATGGTAATTAATAAAAAGGATTTTGCGAAGTGTTGTGAACAGTTTAAAAGATGCTAGGGGAACTGTGTGAGGTTTTTCTCACGTTAGTAAATAACACTGTATATGTTTTTATATGTTTTATATGTTTTATATGTATATATGTAGTTCAGAGTTAATTTTACCACAACACAATTTATGTATGCATATAGGTAGCAATAAATTGATTGGCAGTGGAGAATAAAAAATAGGTAACAAAAACCTTTCCTACTAGTAAACTCTCCAAAACCTAAAACTAGTTGTTACTATAACAAGATAAACCCAACATTTAGAACCCAAACAAAGGGACCAAACACTGCCTACATGGTCCTAACGGTAAGAGGCCAACCAGAGATATGTTCACGCCACTTCAGTGGATGGGCTGCACTTTTTCCAGGTGGACCACCAATTATGGATGTCTCCTGCCCTTCTCCCCTACCCTAATTACATACGTCCCAATGGTCCATAACATGGTGGGGCTTAGCATGAACCCTATGATAGGCAATGAAAGCAGAATACTCAAAGAGACAAGTCAAGGTCAGGAAGCAGAGAGATCAAGATAATCGGTATAACCAAGGTTGGGTAATGGAGACATCAGAATACAAGCCACGGTCAATACAAAAACAGGCCATATACAATGATAAAGGTATTGGGTCGAAGAAGAATAACAGTTTGCCAGGCTGCTGAAGAGAGTGTTTTAAAGGTAAGTTGTTATGGTTTACATCTTTCCTGAGTGCTCAGAATAAGCTTGAATAACAAGCCATATGTTTTGTGGTGACTGGGAACACTACCGCCGTACATTATATTGTATAAAACACTAGATGGGCACTACAGCATCCCTAATAAAGACAAAATTAAGTGCAGCTCCAATTTCTATTTACCCTAGAATTTGTCTCCACCCTCCGAGAATGCCACAAACATGAGAATTTGCATACTGTATTTTTTACACCTCAACTCACATTTCTAGGTTCCCTTAGTAATACCAATATAATAAAAGCATGGGTTTCTACACTATATTAATAGTTTGTAAATATAATAGTCAAAGGGCTAGACATTAACCTTTAGTCTGGACACATCTATTGGTAACAAAGAATGCATGGCAAGGTGGCTTGTATAATCTGATATTCAATATTTATGGACACATTTATGGTTTAAAATTATCGGATTGGTGAAAAGGTGCATTACACCTTTCTTTAAAGGAACACAATAGTGTCAGAAGTACAAACATGTATTCCTGACACTATCGTTTTAAGAGAGCCCTTTAGGTCATCAGCCCCCCTCTCCAGCCTTTAAAAAAAATTTAAACTCACCTTATTTAACCCCTTAAGGACACACGACATGTCTGACACGTCATGATTCCATTTTATTCCAGAAGTTTGGTCCTTAAGGGGTTAAAGAACTGTGACCGTCTCATCGTGGCTGGCTTCCCCACACTCTGCCACCTTGGCTGAGGTCCGAGAATTTGACAATCTCAGTCAATCTAATGCTTTCCCACAGGAAAGCATTGGGAGGATATTGTGCATGTGCAGCAAAACGCAGCATTGCGCCAATCAGCATCTCCTCGGAGAGATGCATTGACTAAATGCATCTCTATGAGGAATGTTCAGCGCCTCCATGCAGATCATGGCCTCCCAATAGACAACCACATTTTTACATTTTGGTGACCTGATCCACTGTACAGCTTTAGTTCCCTGGTGTTACACATAGGGGGCAGCAGTGAACTGTCCACAGGGCAGCAGAGCACACATGCTGTGTAACGGGCACTAAGACCATGCAGGGATTGCTTCACCAATTCCCTCAGGGGCCCACACACTCTGTTACGATTCCATGACCCAACTGTTGGAAGGTATGTTCCAGTGATCGGCATTCCCAATTGTGTTTAAGAGGATTTATTGACACTTCAATGGCACCCACGAAAACAGAGTGAACTCAACACCTCAAAATACTTGAAAACACTTTCAAACAAATACTTAACACCAAACAAAATATTTCTAAGAAGAAAGACATTTGGATTGGGATTTCTTCGCTAACTGCACTACCAACCAAAAGTGAAAGATGCTGGTTTACATTTTAGGCCAAAGTTTATCAAATTTGAAGAAACTCAAGTTTAAAAAAATGATTTATAAATTCAGAAAACTGTATAATGTGAAAGGCATTTTCACATCCTGCCATGGAGGATAATTACTAGACTGAACATGCACATCATATAGCACGTGTCTGTAGTGTCTGGCAAAATATAGAGAATTAGGACCTACAGTGGAAGGATACATGACATGTGCATAGTCAAGCTTTTGTGCATATGTTCCAAACCTTACCTTGGACCCCCAATAAGACATGGACACAAATTTAAAGTGGATAAAACTTTGCCACGGCTTTAAGAAATTATAAATATGATAAATATATAAATAGTAATTTGGGTCATTGCCAAACATTCCCAAGTTTACATAATACGTACTTCACCCTAATTTTAACAGTACTAGACCCACCGGCAATGACCCATAACATATCAACAATAACATATAACCATACATAATTAATATAACCAACATGGCCACAACAGGCCTCATGCCAATTGATTTTCGTAGTAGGGGCATACCGAGACACCCCTACCCCACCAGGCTGAAAACCACCTACGGGTTCCAACCTACCAATTTAGATTGCAGGGGCATACCAAGACACCCCTACCCCACCAGGCTGAGAACCACCTACGGTTCCAACCTACCAATTTAGATTGCAGGGGCATACCAAGACACCCCTACCCCACCAGGCTGAGAACCACCTACAGGTTCCAACCTACCAATGTAGATTGCAGGGGCATACCAAGACACCCCTACCCCACCAGGCTGAGAACCACCTATGGGTTCTGACCTACCAAATACCAAATTCAACCATGTAAACATTATTAACAAACCAAACATCCAGCTAGCAAAACTACCTAGCCTCCAATATCTTCTCCAGCCCCCGCCACCGTGGACCAACGGGAGCAACCAAAACCAATCCAAATAAAGGGAGGGAGAGGGGGACAGGTAAGTGTGATTAATTAAAACGGCTCCTAATCTAAGATGTCGGTTATTAATTTCTGGAATCCAGTTATGGCCACACCCCTTGTGACCACCTGACCATAAATTCCATCTCCACATATGCCCACCTCCTGGCTCTGTCAAGGCCCACTCCCCTTAGCTGCACTGTTCTATGGGCTACAAAGTTGGCATGCAAAAACTTTTCAGTTTTTCAGTCAGAATGTTTCATCCTGCAACAGAGCAGCCATGTTGTCTTTCCATCAGACTTCACCTGAAGAGAGCAGTTATATTTTCAGTATTGTTTTTTCAATGCCCCAATATGTAAATATAGTAACTTCAGCAATATCAACAGGGTTATTTGCTAAAGTCTGGATTGTCGGGAAAGCAAAGTGAATTTAAAAATATCCGTTAAAAATAATAAAACTGTACAAAAGTCAGCCATGTTTACAGTTCGCCTATTTTAACTATAAATTCACTTTCACGGTTTTTCATTAAGCATCAAATGTGGCCCAGATTAGCAAACTAACTGAACTTACAAATCTCATATTAACTAAAGGCAAATCTGTTTGAAGTTCGTTTTATTCACCAAATGAGCTCACCATATATGTTATTATTAGGTGTCTGGATTAAAATTGGTAATTCTGATAATTCAATAAAAATATAGTATTTCAATATTTATCAAACAACACATTTCAACTGGATTCATTCCAGTAGAAGGCAGATTCACAAAATACAAAATGTGCCGTTTTTTTCAGGTGAACTTCCAGGGAATTCTTCAATATTTTTCATAGGCAGCACAAGAAGCCAGCAAGCAAAGGGTTAAAAAATTTAACTGTTGGCGGAGCTTGGAGCCGGAACGAAGCAGCCGCCATCTTCCAGAGCTCCGGAACGAAAAAACGAATCCTGTAAATATCAGCAGCATCCTGCAACGCACACAGCCCCTGACTAGTGGGTCGGCTCCAGGGCATCACGCAGAACACGCTGATGCCCTTCTTTTAAACCCCGGGCAGAAAAACCCGAAAACGAGGCCCTAGGGCCTACCTCGCGGGCGGACAGCCGACTGAGCTCGCCTGGGGACTTGATCCGCGGTACACGCCGGAAAATCACGCCCAGACAGAGGCAAGTACAATGGGGCGCAAGTCACAAAAACAGCCTGCCCCCAATTCCAGAACGCAGCGAGACATAAGCCAAATGCTGCAGTCCCCGGCCACATCACTTACCCCGTGGGCCCTCACCAACCTCCTCAATGGAGGGAGAGCACACCGACATTTCCCCCTCCATCACTCACCTACCGGAGGCAAGACAGAGGGCGGGAGACCCCCCGGACACACTCCTTCCCAAAATTGACCCCCAGCGGGCGCTGCAGGGGACAGGGGACCACACACCAGCCTCCAGAAGTGACATCCAGGAAATGTTGGCCGGCCTGCAGAAAAACCTAAAACAAATGTGGGAAGCTGACCTCGCGGTACTCACCACAGAAGTGCAGTCAGTAAAAGCACGCACACATGCCACAGAATCAGGCCTGGCAGACCTAAAACAGGACCTCCAAACATTAGGGGACACAGTGCTGAGCCTTAAAGCAACACAAACCACGGTGGCCAGACAACTAAATATCTTGGACGATAGAGGCAGGAGGAAAAACCTGAAAATACGGGGGGTCCCAGAAAATATACCACTTGAAGAACTGCCCCATTTCATCAGGCGCCTAGTAGCAACGGTTCTACCGTCGAAAGGGGCCAGACAATTTATGTTTGATGGCATATACAGGATAGCTAAGTCACCCCGGGCTCCAGAATCAGCGTCACGGGACCTAATCTTGCGCTGCTGCACCATGACTGACAAACTGGGAATCATGGCAGCGTTTAAAGGGAAGACCCCATACACTTTCGAGACTTATCAACTCTCCCTATTTCAAGACCTCAGCAGGGAAACACTCCTTTGGCGTAAAACGCTGAAACCAATCACTGCCACCCTTCAAGAAGCAGGCATCACCTACAGATGGGCGACCCCGAAGACCCTGTGGGTAACTAAGGAGAGAAAACACTACAAAGTCTCGGATCTAACGGAGGGACCGGCGCTACTCACAACACTGGGGCTAAAGACACAAGATAAGAACGCAGCCTCAAGCCTCGAGCATAGACCAGCGGGAAACAGAGCAGTAACCGAACCCAGAGGACCACGCGAAGCCAAGACCTGACTCAAGAACACTTCACATCGACCCCAGTTGAGGGGCACTGAGACTTTCTCAGATTTCCAGTTTGCCCCGTTACATTGGTTAATCTGTCCTACTTACCACCGTTACAGGAACACACATATTCCGGAGTTTAATTAACACCCTCCTCCCTCTCCCCTCCCCCCCCCATCCCCAAGGTAACAGGGGAACAATGCACAAAGGGGCCTACACACGACCTCGACGGCACCACTCGGCCAGCGACCCACCCTAACTAAGACATAGCTAAGTAGGACTGACAGTCCAACATCAGACAACACATAAGTGTCACCCATAGCCGCACCATAGCAGTCATTCTCTAAGAAGGGACCTGAGCCACGCAACTAGATCACACGCAACATAAACCTACTAGGGAATACCGTGGACACATGCAAATAGTCTAACGATTCATAAGGAGCCTCTCCCAGAACCTCCTCATAATAGAAGACATAGACGAATTCTGACTCTCGAGCCCCTAGACATGACATCCACTACCGGGTTCTACAAAACAGGCAATGTTGGTGGAGACGGCACCTACACAGCGACAAACCCATACTTACTCACTTACGCACGAACCACACTCCGCTACAACCCAACAGCCCTCATAAAGCAAAAAATGTGCATGATGTTTCTTACAGTTGTCTTATTGTACCAAATTTAAAATGTCGATACTTTACTTTACTATTTCCATAACAACACATGTTTGTGTACTTTTTCACATTGTGCGCTGAAAAATAAAGAATTAAAAAAAAAAAAATGTAACTGTTGGTTTCATACATAGTGAATAATTATGATTATTATTGTATTATTTAATTATTTTATTATTTATATAGCGCCATCAGATTTCGTAGCGCTCATATATACTAGGCATTTTCTAATCCTTAGATTTTCTTTCTAATTGCAGATTAATGTTTACCTCTATAGGTTTAATCCTTAGGAGTTAAAGGGACACACCAGACCCCTAAAGCAATTCAGCGTGGTGAAGTGTGTTATGTGTCAAGAGTGAGTCTTCTTTTTCAATATTTGAAATAGTGCAGATTTCAGTAGAAATTTGCACTTTTATAAAGTAATCTGGTAGCTAAACCCAAGAGGCAGACATTGCCCCAAGAACCTTTCTTATGAAGACTTCTCATTGAGCTGCATTGGGAAGTTTGTGATTAGACTAAGACAGGAGTTAAGTCTGGGCAGGATTACAAGAGGAGGGCTTGAAAAGCCTGCAGACGAGATCTGCAGCTTTTTCAAACTGTTTTTAGATATACCCCTATATATATAACTAAATGCATGCATTTCCTCATTGAGGCATATTAACTAACTATTGATTTTTATTATTTATTTATTACATTTAAGCAGTGGAGTGTCCCATTATCCTTAGGAGTTAACTATGTGAATGGTGTAATTGATGGACTTGCAGTGCATTAGCTTGTATTACAATTAACCACTATATGCCTGAAAATTCAAACCAACTAAACATGTAAATGAGCTGGCATGTAGTAGCCAATTTTGCTGAACCATTGCAGATTATCACCATTTGGTTGGATATTTCTATCATTCCAGATTTTAGCTGTCCTGTTGCATCCGTGCAAGCTTAAATCTGGACTACATTTTACACTTTTATTCGTGAACTTTTATTCTAAAATCCAGACATTGATAAATCTTGCGATGCTACTCGATGGTACCGGATTATTTTTCAGAATTTAGATTTTACTGAACGAACGCCTTTCGTTTACCCATAATGCACTACAGTTGACACAAAACATGGTTGGTTGCCTACTGAAACATGATCTTTATACTTGTGCCAGTTATATCACTTAATCCCCTCTGTTCCTGTGCGTCCAACTCGTCTGGTTACAAATACTTGTCTGTCTGTTAGTACAACTATTGTACAGCGCTGTGGAATTTGTTGGCGCTTTATAAAAATTCGAAATATTAATAATAATAATAATAATAATAATACGCTGTTTACATGTAAAACAAAAAACAACCACACCAGATTACAGTATGTGAAAAGATTAGAAAATATTGAAAATATTTCAAAATCAACATACTGTATATACTCGAGTATAAGTCGAGTTTTTCAGCACATTTTTTGTGCTTAAAAACCCCAACTTGACTTATACTCGAGTCAATGTCTGTATTATGGCAATTTACATTGCCATAATACAGACCAGGACCGCCGGGGGCTGTCAGGAAGCTGTTACTTACCTTTCCTGCAGCTCCTGTCAGCTCCCTTCTCTCTCCTCCGGTCCGGTCAGCTCCCCTGTCAGCTCCACTGTAAGTCTCACGAGAGCCGCGAGAGACCGCGAGACTTACAGTGGGAGCTGACAGAGGAGCTGACCGGACCGGCGCGGAGGAGAATGGAGCTGACAAGAGCTGCAGGAGAGGTAAGTAAATGCTTCCTGCCAGCCCCCCTCCTACAGTCCATCCACTGGACCAACAGGGAATAAGAGGCCCCTCCCTGGCCAGCAAACGAGCAGGGATGAATACAAATTTAAATAATAAAATAAAACATTAATAATAATAATAAAAAATATATATTAATATAACAAAAAAATAATAATATTAAAATAATAATAATTAAAAAATAATAATAAAAATGCCCACCCCCCACCAAGGCTCTGCATCACACACACAAACACACACTGCATTCATAAACACACACACACACTGCACTCACACACACACTGCATTCATACACACACACACTGCATTCATACACACACTGCACTCATACACACACTGCACTCATACACACACACTGCACTCATACACACACTGCATTCATACACACACTGCATTCATACACACACACACACTGCATTCATTATATACACACACTGTAAATAAATATTCAATTAATATAATTTTTTGGGGATATCATTTTATTTAGAAATTTACCAGTAGCTGCTGCATTTCCCACCCTAGTCTTATACTCGAGTCAATACGTTTTCCCAGTTTTTTGGGGTAAAATTAGGGGCCTCGGCTTATATTCGGGTCGGCTTATACTCGAGTATATACAGTAGATGCTTTGGATAAAACCCTGACAATCTGTATAGACTAGGCTTGGAAATGTGAAATAGATATAATCTAAGAGACAGTTCATTTTGTGATATAGAACCTGTTTAATTTATCCCCTAGTGACCAATAAACCCAATGTCATTAACTCTCACTATATCCTTTGTCTGACTTTTGTTTCTCAATATATGTTATATTATTCCTTAATGTTTCCTGCTCTATGGCATGAATAATTTTTGAGATACCCTTTGCTTAAAGCATGTATTTAGGATAGTAAATCCCTTTTCCGGTCAATGGATAACATTATAGACAGGATGAACTTTGCATTTTACCAACATGGTAACACTCATACTCAATGTTTCGGCCTCTAATTTATAAGTGTATTCACCAGAGTGCACTTTGTGATTCATTTGATAACCAGCTTGCAACATTTCCAAAAAAACTGAAAAATTAGGGGAAAATACATCTAACAAACATCCCACACACCCCCTCCTCGAATAACACACTGCTGACTGGATAACTTCCAATGTTCGAAGGTTTTAATCTAAAGCATATTCTCTTCAACAGTTAACGCATCAAGATTCACCTCACCATGTTCACCTTGTTTGAGGTAAGACAATAAAATAAAAACATAAAATACAATTTACTATATAGAGGATTTTCACACAGTTATCATTAACAACCCCATTCCCTGACTGGACTGAGGCAGAGGAACAACATTCCAAAGTATTATGACATCACCAGTTTCTATGACATCACAAGATTCTGTTGCTAAGTAGGAAAAGCATGAGGGTCATTACACTATTATTACAACGGAAACATCCATATGAACCAACTAAATCGTAAAACATCTTCTAATGTATATTATGTAAAAACAGTCAAAGTAGTCATATCATTTGTGCAGAGTATAGTTTACTGGCAGGGCGTGAGTTGTGTGCCTATCGAGTTCAATGAGATCTTCATGATTAGTAATATTATTGGGGTTATATTGTCTGGGTAGCAGAGAATAATAAAGTATATGAGTTTAAATCGATAATGGTATAAGACTAGGTCAAGGTCTAATTAAAAATATCTAGCAGATTAAAAATTCTAACAGGGTTATTCAAAGTAAATTTCAAATTTAAAGTTAATCTATGGTGTTAGGAATACAAACATGTATTCCTAACACTATAAAGCCCTCTGGTCGCCCCACCCCAGGGGACACCCACTTTGCGCTTCACCTCCACTAATGTCATCCAATCGGAGGGCCTCATGCACATGTGCGGCAAGCGCTGCAAGTGCATTAGGCCCTTTCTACAGAAAAGTATTGACTTAATGTTTTCCTATGGAGATTTTAATGACGCTGGATGTCCTTATGCAGAATGTGAGGACGTCCAGCGTTAGGCGGGCTAGGGCCTGGTAACCTCCCAGAAGTGTCTGTCTTACCACTACAATGTAAACCTTGCAGTTTCTCAAAAACTCGTTTAAAATTGCAGGACTAAGTGGGACAGAGACATTGCACCCAGACCACTTCAATGAGATGAAGTGGTCCGGGTGCCTATAGGAGCATTATAGGCCAGAGGAGTCGAATTGAACTCACTTTGAATCCTCACTTTAGTGAATAACTCTGTATGTCTATAAATGTTTCCATAGAGTGTTTTCAGAGAAGTTGTAACTAGAAGGTATAAAAGGGATAATATAGGTATTTTAGCACACGTCCCCATTTAATATATTTTTTTTAAATCCCTGTGTTTACCCAATAGTACACGCAAGCTTTAAATTTCAAAACCCTGTAGTGCCTAGATCCAGTACATTCAGCCCTTAAGTCCACTGGACTGGATTACTTGCAGTCATTTTCATTAGTCACACCACAATGCCAGCCACTGACTATTACACTTGGCTTCAAAATCACACTCACAAAAAAACAGAAGCAAAGAGATGCCCAGTCTGTCAGCTTTTTGTTTCCAGGAAATTCCAAACAAAGAGGCACAGACAAAACGAAGCGGTAAAATCTACAAATGGGCATACAAAGAAAAAAAGATAATATCTATTTTTAACAGGCAGAACTGCAATAGGCTTTTAAGAAAATGTGTTAAACGCTTCGTAAAACGATTTGCATTAAGTTGCTAATTATTATTTTAATTATCATCAGTTGTTGGCTGCAGTGTTATTTTCTCGGCTTTATTCTGCACTAAAAGGTTAAATGTATGAATTTGTAGCAAGGTAGAGATACGACGACAATACACGGATTGCATAGGTGAAGCAATACACTTTCTAATCCTTTCAAAAATCCTTGGACTGAATTCTAACCTCCTCTTTCTAATAGAAGTTGTCATGAGGTTTTTGGGGGTTTATCTTTCCTTATCATTCGCTAACAGAAAACCAAAAACTGAACAGTGACAAATACACAGAAGTAATCCAACCTGACTCTTCCACATAGTGCTTTTTCGATCCACTTACAAAGAGACAATCTGGATCCTGGGCTCTACAAATACTTATATGGCAATTGAATTGCAAATACAAAAATACTTTAACACATTAGGCTTTCATAGTTTGATTTCATTTGTGCCTTATACTGTTATTGAGGAACTTTGTGATAGCACTAAAACCAAGACATGTCAATATCTACATACAATAAAGAGCAGTGTTTCATTCTTGACATTATCAGCACCTACAGGGGACCGTCTAAAAGAGATGCTAATAGTTCTCCCTGTATTCCTGTGTCACGAGACAAGGTTTTTTCTATAACTTAAATACTTGTTTTGTGAATGTAATTTTTCATAATAAAAAATGTCCCTAGAAAGAAGATTTAAGGGAAAATGATCATAATGTTCTAGGAACTCCAGGAAGCGATGCAACGGAGTTGAAGGAGGACCGATATGGCATCAGAAAAGGATGTGACATTTGGTAAGCATACAAAGGAGTGTGTGACAACATCAGAAGAAGGCGCCAAAAAAAACAAAAAACTGATTGGATTAGGCACCTGAAGACAAATTATCGAAACGCGTTGTGCATGGACCAATTTCAAAGGACTATTGTTGGAGGCAATAATATTTTTTATATGTTTTATTGTACCAAATTCTATATTTTACTTTAACCTGGTGATCTATAATTTTTATTCCACTTGGGGAGGATTAATCTACAAGACTTCAATCCACAATATCCGTATCACTCCTCTGCAGGTGTACTTGAGCCAGCAATGCACAGCCTCAAGAAAATAAGATATGATTAAGAAAATAATTTTATATTGTATTGTATATATTGTACCATTTATTTTGCACAAACTTTCTTCTGCCCTATACAAGCATTTACCCTTTTCAGTTATATCTGGAAAGAATTCTCACAGGGTATATATGTTTTATATATTTGTGTGTATCACTGACTCACTGTTCATTTATACAATATCAGTGTGTATTCACTGAGAGCACTGCAGGTTTTTAGTGTCCTGAACATAGTGTAAGAACGTCTAATGATGCACTCGCACTGTGCTTGTTGGGGAAAGTTCGCTGGTGTCCCCAAAAGTTGAGACAACAGGGAAATAAGTTGGGACAGTAGCCAGGACAGGACCTAAAAATCAGAACTGGACGGTTGGGGTGACTGCCCTAAGAGCTTCAAATAAACTTTGGATACAGGTTCCCAAAATCAGCCAAAAAGAAAGACTAATGTTGAAAGTGTTAAATGGACACTTTAAGTGTGCTATGGTGGTTATGATCCACGGAGTGCCCTGATGCCCACCCCTTTATACAGAGTCAAACTGTTTTACAACAGTCAGTAGTAGACACAGTTAGCTGTGCACAGGTTTGAATAAGGTTTGACTTCTTACACTGGGAGGGGGGAATCAGGGCACTCCTGACAAAATAACATCTATGGCAAATTGTAGTGATTATGGTATTTAGGGTGTTTCTTAAGAATAGCCATATTTGAACATATGTGTACCTATCGTTTTACATGCACACGAGTGTAACCTACATAAACAGAAAATCCAAGTGACCTTAAATGCCTTTTCTGGATCAATACATTAATCTATTATATTCGCAGTCATGCCATATTTCTATGGTAACCAAATGTGACTATAAATAGCTACGTGAATTTAAAAAAAACAAATTGATAAAAGGTGAGTAATAAACAGGACTGACCGCTATAAAAATGTCGATCAACAAACCAATTCTAGACGCAGTTGTAAACCAACTATGATTCATTCAGAAAGAAAAAGTTAAAATAGTTGAAGTATGTAACACATCACAATGATTACGTTACCATGCAATCTCCACAGTTTCAAAAAGCATTTCGAATTTATAGCAAAATAAATTAGTAATAGTGTTTGGACGGGAAACTATTGTGTCTGAAATACGCAGCCCTAGAATGAACAGAAAAATCATCCATGATTCTAGTTTTTTTAGAGGAAACCATCACTTAACAATAATGTGAAATTAGAGGAATTACAATCCACATACCGAGTGTTTTCTTAATAGAAATCACTTTGAAAGAAAGAGATATAGAATCTTAAAATGTATACCTTCCAAATTGTATGAACAATCGATGGGAGGGGTGCATGGGTGAACAAGTAAGAAAGGGCATTGGGCATTTATAGCGATACACAAAGGCTTGCTGAAAAAGTTCTGTTACCCATCCACCAAGTGCTGCCATGTGCGGTCATGGTGCATGCACTCTAGCATTGGCCTCTTGGAGCCACAAATTTCAAAGTGTTCATGTTTTCAAATCAAGTACTCACCGACCTCGAAGAGAGCTCTGTTATACCCAGAATGTAATCCTTGCTCTCTCGCCTCCCTCTTACTTTCGCTAGTGGCTCCCGCCCTGTGATGACTTACAGGTCAGAGAGCATGGCAGCCATCTTAAGCCAGTCAGAGTGTGATACAGTAATTTATAGGATGTTTATTCCTATGTGTATTCATGTCAGTAAAATAATAAACTAATTGTACTGCAATAAAGAACCTCACATCTGAAGCAGACAAGGAGTATAACAAACTCCATGACTAATTGAGTAATAATTATGGAAAGCTACGGACGTTGTATTATCAGGGGGTTATACTGTTGAGGCTATACTGTCAGGATATCAGAGTATAATACATGACCGGTGTATAGTCGCCATATGGGCAGTCGGAACCTGGGACAAAACCCCCACACACCTAACCCAATAATACGCTGACACTAGGGTATATGGGTAAAATTGTCCACAGCTTTTATTAACCATTATAATAATAAATATAATAAGTTTATCATTAGTAATAACAATCATAACAATATAATAATAATTTAACATATAAATATGGGTCATTGCCCCCATACTCCGCCCTCGCATCTGCATCCTTCTTTTAATATAACGGGCAATGACCCCCAACATATTAACACATATATATATATATCTTTAGCAATTTGCAACCTTACTCCAACATAACAATTTAAGTGCCAACCATAAATAACCACGGCAGGGGTATACCCGGATACCCCTACCCCACCAGGTTCTGAGCCACCTCCAGGACTCGAAACCTACCAACCACCAGTGACCACAATTTCCATGTCCGTGACGTTCCTCATGGGAGCCTATTTCCTCCTCTTCGGCTCCCTATCCCGCCGCTGTGACAAAACGGGATACCATTATTCATCTCAAAAAACCCAGGGAGGGTGGGTGGGACAAACTCAGCCAGGTAAGAAATTAAATGTGCTCTATCCAAAATGGCTGCCTACTTAAGTAGACCAACCCCCTTTCTCCCACAATCCACCAGTCCTAGCCGGCTCCTCCTAGGCCCGCCTCCTCACCCCTGTCAAGGCCCTCCTCCGCTAAGCTGTGCTTTGGCTCCTTGGGGCTACAGTATATGAGTTTTAATCAATAATGGCATAAGGCTAGATCAAGGTATAGAAACCCCAAAATAATCTGAACGGAAAAGCTTTTACTAAGGAAATTAGGTATTCCTTAGATAAACTGGAATAGGAGCAAATAACCTTTGATTTAAATGTGCTTCTTGTTGTTGAAATGGCATCATTTAAAAGTGGAGTGAAAAAGAAAAAAACATGTTGCTTTTTTCCAACTTGCTTAAATCTATAATCTAGGCACCAAAACAAGTTTAGCTTAATGAAGTGGTTTTGGTGTACAGACCATGAACCTGTAGTCTCACTGCTCACACCTCCCCTAGGTGTGACTCACGCAGCCTTCATGAAAGAAATTATTTCATTTTCACAGTACAGTGTGTTTACCTTAGAAGTTCTTACATCCTGCGCTGTTAATTGAACTTTCCCCATTCACATGAGGTTCTTCCAGGTTCTAGCAGACCAATAGCAGAGCAAGAGATAAGAAACTCAAGAGATAAGTATACCAATTAGATTCCATGTTACAGGAAGTGTGTAGGGAGGCTGTCTAAGTCACAGGCTGGGGAAGTAAGCCTATGGATGCATAAATAAAGTGATGTGACCACTACATAGAGAATTGAGCAGTAAGGCGCAGGGGGCATGATCTATACCACAACTACTTATTTAAGATAAACATGCTTGATGTTCACAATGTCCCTTGAAACAGTTATGCATGCAGGCTTAACAGCTAGACCTACTGGTTGAATATATCCTCTCTTAACTCAATACAAATTTATCTGGGACAGATCTGACCACCCCATCCTCCCTGTTTACTACACGTATGAGTGTACTGCACTTTGGCAGATATCTATGCATTATTCTCTGTATGCACAGTTTGAATAACACCGGACAGTGCTAGGAGCTCCAATTTCAGGGTTTTTCCTTTAACTACATGTCCCAGTCTGTTAGAGATTAATGGGAGTAACACACACGAGAAGCAGCATTTTAATTTAGTCCTCCTCTAAATGTAATTATAGCAAAAAGGAGACGAGGAGACAGAAACAGTACAATTCTTTCTCCCCAGCCACTCAGATTACTATTATCACAAAAGCTGAATTAGTGGTGGCAACTATTGTCTAGGAGTGCAATTCTCACCAGTAATAGACATACCAAGACATTAATGTTACCCAAAAAATTAAAACGCTAAGCCTAATCCTTATCCTATTTAAACAACTATAAAAAAGCAGAGGATATTAGTCAACTTTTATAATACATTAACTAAATTCTACGGTTCAAACAGTGGTGTATCCTGGTTTTGTGCTGCCCTAGGCAGGACAAAACTCAGGCGCCCACCCTCCCCCCGCGCCCCCTCTCCTCCCGCGCCACCCCCACCCAACCTTTCCCCCCGCCCCGCATACTAAATACACACACACATTCACTGACAGATACGCATACACTAGCTAACAGAAACACACACACACTAACAGACACACTCACACTCAGTAACAGACAAACACACTCACTAACAGACACACACTAACAGACACACACTCACTCACTAGCAGACACACACACTCACTAACATACACACTCACTAACATACACACACAGTCAGACACACACAGTCAGACACAGACACACACACTAACAGACACAAACACTAACAGACACAAACACTAACAGACACAAACACTAACAGACACAGACACACACACTAACAGACACACACACTCACTAACATACACACTTACTAACATACACACACAGTCAGACACACACACACACACACACTAACAGACACACACACTGACACACACACACACACTAACAGACACAGACACACACTAACAGACACACACACTAACAGACACAGACACACACTCACCCACCCACATTAACACATTTTTTTAAAATTTATTTTTAACACTTTTTTTTAAATTTATTTTTAACACATTTTTTTTAAATTTATTTTTAACACATTTTTTTTTTTAATTTATTTTTAACACATTTTTTTATATTTATTTTTAACACTTTTTTTTATATTTATTTTTAACACGTTTTTTTTTTAATTAACCCCCCCCCCCCCAGCCTCCTTACCTTTGGGAATGCTGGGGAGGGGGGGTGTCTCTTCTTCCCTGGTGGTCCAGTGGCTGCTGGGCGATCGGGCGGCACTGCCTGCCTGGCTGGCTGGCGGGCGGGCGAGCGAGCGGCCGGCCGGCCGGCGAGGGAGCACTTCCCCTGAGCTGTCTGCTCAGCTCCCACGCGCGCCTCAGAGTGAGGCTGGGAGCCGGAATATGACGTCATATTCCGGTTCCGCCTCCGACCCTCACTCTGCGGCTGGCGAGGGAGCTGAGCAGACCGCTCAGGGGAAGTGCTCCCTCGCCGGCCGGCCGCCCGGCCGGCCGGCCGCCCGGCCGCCCGCCAGCCAGGCAGGCAGTGCCGCCCGATCGCCCAGCAGCCCGCCGGCATGTCTGTTAGCCGCAAGGCTAACAAGACATTTGCCTTGGGCATTTGGGGGCGGCTTTTTTTGCCGCCCCCTGGAAAATGCCGCCCAAGGCAAATGCCTTGTTTGCCTCACGGCTAATACGCCCCTGGGTTCAAATGTATGTATTTTTACTTAATAAAAAATTATTACTCTAACATATGCTAGATTTCATATCAAGGTTTCATGCAGAGTGGAAATATCCCAACTTTTACCTATCCAAGAGTGTATCAACTGAATCAAAAATATTCAAGTATTAAACACTATTTCCTCTGAAATCAGCTTTAAGAGCCTTGCTACCGAGCAGTATTCAATATCTGAATAATGACCATGTAAAATAACCTATACACAGTACTGAAATAATCACCAGCTAATGGTCAGATCAACAAAGAAAAAGTGTCATATATGTGTCTTCTCAACCGTTAATTACATCACCTTGCGTTCCACATACAAATGAATTGTACTTCAGAATAAATGATGTCGTTAATCGGAGACGAAATAAACAACAAATAAATAAATAACTAAAAAATGTCGGTCTGCATTTTCTTTAAATTCCACAAACCCAACATAAAAAAATGACTTTCTATACCATATATTAACTCTGTAAACACTGTATCGGGAACATAATGTTTAAAATCTCCCATCAATGATAAACTGACTTCTCTAAAACAAGTATTTTCTAATCAACATCTCGTTTTTTTACTCTCTACTGGCAAACCGACTCCTCCTTTAACTAGGAAAAACAGCACTGTCAGGTATAAAGCAGGTACCCTGTCGGATCTAGTTATCTGCATTCCTGCCACAACTGCCCGCTAAATTGCTTGTTGATAAATTAGCCTATTTAAGAGCGAGTGATGCTGGCATTACTGTTATTAATGAAGTCGGAGTACAAAGACATTAAAAAGTAGCCTGACTGCTAGGTCGCGTCTTTGCGTGTGAGTAATGTGCAACTCATTTATACGACTTGAAATCAGGCTGAAGAACAAGAGGTGGGTATGTAGAAAAAGGAAGAAAAAAACAGCCAAGGTTAAAAGGTTAAATAGATATGAATAGATAATTATGAAAGAACATCGTTAACGATTAGCTACCTTGTGTTACGTACCATTACACTGAACACCTCAATGGTATTTCATACATGCATAAATAATATTTGTATGGATTATTATCAAGTCTTGGGAACAGCCTTTAAAAAGGTATTACGTAAGGTATTACGTAACAGGGATTCTGTGTCCCTGCTTATTTGTAAAATCAATATAATTCTGGTTAGCGTGTGGTTTTGGACATGTATGTCTACAAATGTGTGTATGTGTGAGTATGTCTCTGTATGTGTGTGCTGGTGTTTCCAATTATGTGTGTCAATATATGTTTATGTATGTGTGACAGTGCATGTGTATATACCTGTGTATGTGCTAGTGTTTGTCAGTGAGCTAGGGTTTGTCTACAGGGCCGGCATTAGGCCATTAGGCGCCCTGTGCGACAAGACTTCACGGCGCCCCCCCCCCCCCCGCCCCCTCTCCCCACCATGTTGCCTGTATACAGTCACACACACAGGCACAGGCAGACAGTCACACAAACAGTTAAAAGCAGACAGTCACAGAGCCAAACACACAGTTAAAGGAAAACAGTCACACACAGTTACAGGCACACAATCACAAACAGTTACACACAGCAGACAGTCACACATGCAGGGAGGCAGTTACACACACAGGCAGGCAGTCACACACACACCCCCCACACAGGCAGGCAGTCACACACACACACACACACACACACACACACACACAGTCAGTCAGTCACACAAACAGGAAAGAAGTCAAGACAGTCACACACAGGCAGGCAGGCAGTCACACAGACAGACAGTCTCACACACACACACAGGCATGCAGACACACAGGCAGGCAGTCACATACACACAGGCAGGCAGACAGTCACACACACACAGGCAGTCAGACAGTCACACACAAAGGCAGGTAGTCACACAGCCACACATACAGGCAGGCAGGCAGGCAGTCACACAGGCATGCAGACACACAGGCAGACAGTCACACAGACAGTCTCTCTCTCACACACACACACACACACAGGCAGGCAGTCACACAAACAGGAAAAAAGTCACACACAAGCAGTCAAGACAGTCACACACAGGCAGGTGGGCACACACACACAGGCAGTCAGATAGACAGTCACACACAAAGGCATGTAGTCACACAGACAGTCACACATACAGGCAGGCAGTCACACAGACAGACAGTCTCATACACATACAGAGGCATGGAGACACACAGACAGGCAGTCACATACACACAGGCAGGCAGACAATCACACACACACACACAGGCAGACAGTCACACACAAAGGCAGGTAGTCACACAGACAGTCACACATAAAGGCAGGCAGTCAGTCACACACATACACACAGACATACAGACTTACCTCTTTCCATTTTGGCTGGAAGGGGAGTGGATGCACTTGGTTGTAGTCCTTCTTTCATCCCTCTTCCTGTGCAGGGGCTTTGGGTATTAGCCCCACCTCCGCCTTGCGATAAGCCCCGCCTCCGCCGGCCGTTAAGCCCCGCCCCCACTGCTGCAATTTTTTTATTTTTTTAATAGACCCGGGTGGAGAATAATTAATCCTCCACCCGGGTACCTGCTTTAGCTCCCCTGACAGCCAGCCATGTGTGAGCTGTGTCGGCTGTCAGGGCGCCCCCTGCTCCATGGCGCCCTGTGCAGCCGCACAGCTCGCACACCCCTAAGGCCGGCCCTGTTTGTCTATATATATTATGTGTGTCAGTGAGCTATGGTTTGTCTATATATATTATGTGTGTCAGTGAGCTATGGTTTGTATATATATATTATGTGTGTCAGTGAGCTATGGTTTGTCTATATATATTATGTGTGTCAGTGAGCTATGGTTTGTCTATATATATTATGTGTGTCAGTGAGCTAGGATATGTTGGATTGTGTTACACGTTTTGCAGGTATGGTTGATGTGTGCGGCAAGTTATGCATGTGAGTGACTTATTATGTATGTGTCTATGTGGCCTATTCTGTGGGCATGTGTGGCTAAATAGAAGTTTATATGTTGTGAATTATCTATATGTCACTAATCATTTATGCACTTCTGTGGCTTAGAAGGCCAAGTAAAATTATTTAACGAGCTCAGCCAATTTTAAGGGTAGCCCTGCTGCTGCCTAAGAAACTTCCTAAGTATTTTACAGACAACAGTGAGACGGACCAACTGTTGTCTGTAAAATACTTAGGAAACACAATCAAAGAAAAACAACCTGTATATTGTAAATTAAATGTCTTCAGTATGTATCACTTTATGCTACAACTTTATTATCAAAATTATTATGTTCATGATAATTCCCCTTTAAATCCATACTCCCGGGGGGGCGGAGCCAACGCTCAACCTGAACGGACGCATACTTACAGTGCTCCGTCAAGCAGGAACCCGAAAGCCCAAAATCCAGCACGAAAACGCTGCCACTGGCACTGACAGAAGGCCAGCCGACACCCCAACACTAATGGGGAAAAAAACGAAAAAGCTGCGGACAGATCGGCCCAGGCAATCTGCCGATATAGGCGATCTCTTGCGGAGGCCGCATGGCGCGGCGGGACCCAAGATGGCGGCCGACTTCGCCGACTTTGATGAATACTCTGACAGTTCAGAGGATACCATGCTGCATTTCTCAGAGACCCTGGGATTTCGGAGGCCAGCACAGCCTGCACAGCCTGCACAGCATGCACAGCCTGCCCAGCCTGCCCAGCCAGCACAGCCAGCACAGACAGCACAGACAGCACAGCCTGCACAACCAGCACAGACAGCAAAACCAGCACAGCCTGCAAAGCCAGCACAGCCGATGGAGGATCACCCGATCACTACAGCAATGCTCACCGCTCTTCTCTCGGACTTACGCCAGTCACTGTCAGCAGAGATATCCCAAGTAAGGGGAGACGTAAGAGAGTTCACAGCCCGCCTCACCAAGGTAGAACAACTTACGCAAACGCATACAGCAGAGGTGCTTGAACTCCAGACACAGGTGAGAGACCTCACCGCGGCCCACACTGCGATGTCCCACCAAATAGCCGACATAGAAGATAAACGCAGGTGGAAACACATAAAAATCAGAGGTATTTCCGACACTGTGTCCCCAGATGAAATGCCCCATCTCCTCCGTAGGCTATTCTCCACTATACTGCCCCACAGACAAGCAAAGGGGATACAGTTAGATGGCATGTTCCGCCTGCCCAAACCCCCACAGCTCACGGGCGCCACAACAGGCGATCTCTTAATCAAACTCCAAAACGGGCAGGATAAAGCAGCACTTATGGGTGCCATAAAGGGGAAGACTCCACTCAGATTTGAGGGCATGGACATAGCGTTCTACTCGGACCTGTCACGTACAACTCTGCGATGGCGGCAAACCCTCAGACCGCTGACTACACTACTCCAGGCCTGCGGGGTGACGTACCGATGGGGACCGGCTCATATGCTTATAATACAACACCAGGGCACTGAACAGCGAGTTAAAGACATAGCAGAGATGGACACTGTGGTGGCTAAACTTGGACTTGCAACCCCTCCGAAAACAATGGCTTGGGACCCGGCCAATGTCATCCCGTTTGTTCCGACCAGCGAGGGCGCCACCGGGAAAAAAACCTGAACTACCGGCTGCCGGCTATATGCCTATGTTTTATCTGTTATTATTTACCTCCCACACCTATCTCTCATGTATCATATGTTTCATAGGTTCTGACTACATATTTAAAGAGATAATAGGCAACCACTATAGACACCGGGAATAACCCGGGCAATTGGCTCCAATATACCACCTTAACCCCCCCCCAGCTCCAAACAGCTCCCAACATATCTCAGCCTCACTACACGGAGCTGGCGCCTAAGCCATGAAGTTATTCCACCGGAATTCCCTACTCTAACTGACGAGCTTGTTATATACACCAGATTTCGTTCTGTTCCTCCTCTTTTTATTATTTTTCTTCTACCTTGCAAGCCTACACAACCCTGGGCCCTACACTCGCCCCCACTGAAGACACAAAGACGGACCACACCAGTTAGCATATCTAGGCGGTTTCCCTCACTTTCACAGCACAGATTCACCAGCCCCACCTAACGAAAGCAGACCTAGCAAATCAGCACCCTAAGACACACAAGGGACGCTCACTAGGCCCACTACCAATGGCCTACAGCATTCACCTAAGATAAATAAGATGTTGTCACGCTGAGTTTTTCTTTTTCTTACATGCTCTCCTTTTATAAAAATGTGCAGTACCTCTTATGCCATGATATTGTCTTTCAACTGTTGCTGTTATGAAGCTTGATATGGCTGCCGTGGCTACTCAAGTATGATGTAATGCTTGCACAACAAAAATAAAGAATTAAAAAAAAAAAAAAATCCATACTCCCACCTCTGATGCTCGCCTTCAAGACTTCTCGAGGGCTGCACCATTCCTGTGGAACTCGCTTCCCTCCTCCATTAGATGCTCACCCAGTCTCCACTCCTTCAAAAAATCATTAAAAACCCACTTCTTCATAAAAGCGCATCAATTAAACTGTTAATAGCTCCCGATTGATTCATCTCTTGCAATTGTCATTAGTCTAATACCATCCTTACCTTTTGTGTCATTTTACCCCACTCCCTCTAGCATGTAAGCTCATTGAGCAGGGCCCTCAACCCCTCGGTTCCTGTGTGTCCAACTTGTCTGGTTACAACTACATGTCTGTTCGTCCACCCATTGCTGCGGAATTTGTTTTGGCGCTATATAAATAATAACATAATAATAATAATAAATATAGGCCCTAACTACTAACACTACTGCATGTATTAAAAATGAAGAGGACTTTACATTTTAATGGCTAAGGTCAATGTTGGTTTTGTGTTTAAAACGTACATATAAAGCAAATTACATGTTTGGCATGTTAAAAAACGGGTTCGTTGGCAAAAATAAATATTCTGCTTCAGTTCCTTCCACTGGTTCCGTGACATTACTTTAGATTTGTCACAGAATCAGGAACACATATTAGTTTGGGCAAATGTTTATTCTTTACACAAAATGGAGCAAATGAGCCAAGTCTCTACCAGTGAGTTCATCGGGAGACAAAGGGCAACTGAGCTATTGCCTGGAGGACATCACTAGTATGGAGTATGGCAGAGGAGAAATACTGTATGTTTAACACATATCTTTAAGGATATCTGGTACGTGGGCATCGTTGCTAAAAGAATGGTTGTAGGACAAAAGAGAGGACATGAATATAATTAAGTAGCACAAACTATATTGACAAAGGATCTATTTATTGCACTATAAATATTGATCTGGGGCATATGAAGACCATATAAACAGCTATTCAAAACAGGTTTTAAAGAGTTAGTGTAAAGGCTATGTAAGTCTAACGTCAGCTTTACATTTAACAAGATTAGTTAAAGGTATACGTCAAATTTAAATCCACATCTCTAAATGTGTGCATGATTTATACATAGTGCAATATGTTATTAAAATGTATTTCTGAAAAGAGCTGCAGCCTGTTATATTCAATTATGTTAAAGGTCATCTAATTTCTGAATTTATTGTTTTACATTTTCTAATAAACTTGTGGCACAAGTACAAATTGGCTCAACTCCAAATAAACATATAGCCACAGTATACAAAAAGTACGTTTAAATCTTAATCTTCCTTTTCTTATTTTATAAATGTTGTTACATTTTAAGTATGCATGTGGTTACTGAGTTTAAAGGTGCCTGTTATCTTACCGCAGTGAGCTACTCAAGATATAAAACAACTGTATGGAGGTACTGCGTTGAAAATAAACAAATAAATAAAACGAAAGATGATCTCTCAAGCCACATAGAGATTTAGACATCTTAGATGAGATGTCACATACTGGAAGAGTCAATGATCCTGGCCCAATACTGGCAGCATGTAACGAGAAGTGCTTACTTTATCTAAAACATTTTAAAACATTTATATAAAAATCTGCAATAAAATGACAGACTACCTTTTTCTAAAATATTCAACAAACCTGCTATGGCTATGCCTGTCTTTCCAATACCTAATTATTTTAGCAATTGGTTTATTTTGATTAAAACATTTTTTTATTATTGATAAATAATCATGTATACACACACTGCTCAAGAACACAAAGAATAAAAGAACTGAGAAAGGTGTTGAGGTTTCAGTTGAAATTACGGATGAACATTTAACCCTGCTGAAAACCCGACTGGACAAATTTTTAGCTCAGAGTCAGACAGATGTTTGGAGACGAGGAGAAAATCAATGAGCAGTATGCATGTTGTTCTCCAATGGCCCATTCGGTGTGTTTTTAGTGAGGCTGTTACAAGCGCTCCCCAATGTTACTGCTCAATAGAACTCACATAAAGGCCTTTGGTGTGATGTAGTGCGAGGGGAGGTTTAACAATCGACCTCAGGCTGAGCTGGGCTGGGAGCAACAACAGTAAGATGGAAATCGAGATGTTGTTCCTGATTGGGACAGCTAGGCAAGGTTGTGACCCTGGTAAATGAGATATAGATCCCCAACCCAGAATATTCAAACCTTCTACACAAAGAACAATTAGTCCATTCTTCACAATGCAAGGTATGTATGTTGCTCAAAGTTCAGCAATTTCCCTTTCTTTACACAGTAACAGAATAAATATGGTAGGAATTCTAGTAGTAGATATGAACTATATCTGGTCTGTCCAGAAATTATGCAGCCATGTAATATGAGAAATAGGGATATTTAAGATACAAGAAACATTGTACATAGGACAATGACACCTCAGTCCCCTTCAAAGTAGGCACTTGGGACCTCACATAATTCTCCCAGTGTCTCTTGCACTGTGCAAAATCCTTTGTTGGAATCGCCATTAGCTGCCTCGTCATATTTACCTGAATCTCATCGACAGTCGGAAATCTCTTCCCTTTCAAAGGTGATTTTAGTTTTAGGAGAAGTCAGAAGTTGCATGCCGTCAAATCTGGCCTCTAGGGGGGGCTGAGATACCTGGGTGATTTAATTTGCACGGCACTCATTGCATCATCCCCGAAAGCCTTCTGAATCATCCGGAGGGATGGTCAAGTTTAATGCAAAATTTGAGATATGTCATAATCCTCCACGAGGAGCATTGGATTGGCCCAACATCCTGGAGGGCATGCCTCCAGAATGACATCATTCGAGGAGGAGGTCACGTCAGCACTGAGGGATGCTTGATGCTGATAAAAGGTTGAGTTATTCAATTAATTTTGTTTTGTTTTTTCATTTTTTTTTTTTTTTTTTACACATGGGGGCCTGACATGACAAGGGGCATCAGACCCGAAGCGTTAGGAATACAGATTCTTTTAAATATGGGAGGACACTTTCACAAAAAAATTGTATTTTTGTACAGGAAAATAAATTACATGGGAAATAATGACACCAAAGGGTTATGAGGACATGAAATACCACAACAAAAAGCAAATACTGGGTTATAAACTCAGAGCTGCGCAAAACTATTTCTTTAAAAAACAGGCATACATACTTCCCATATTATTACATGGTCTGACAATTTTTTCTGTTTCTTTTATTGGGATTGAAGAAGATAAAAACTCTGTATCTTACCTTCTAATTCCTAAAACAAATTCCAGGCTGGTGAAATATAAAATTTGGGATAACCCTGAGCAAATCTTATATCCCAGATGTACTTGTTGCAGAGGCCACTCATTAAAGGAACACTATAGTCACCTAAATTACTTTAGCTAAATAAAGCAGTTTTAGTGTATAGATCATTCCCCTGCAAGTTCACTGCTCAATTCACTGTCATTTAGGAGTTAAATCACATTTGTTTCTGTTTATGCAGCCATAGCCACACCTCCCCTGGCTATGATTGACAGAGCCTGCATGAAAAAAAAACTGGTTTCACTTTCAAACAGATGTAATTTACCTTAAATAATTGTATCTCAATCTCTAAATTGAACTTTAATCACATACAGGTGACTCTTGCAGGGTCTAGCAAGCTATTAACATAGCAAAGGAATAAAAAAATCCTAATTAAACAGAACTTGCAATAAAGAAAGCCTAAATAGGGCTTTCTTTACAGGAAGTGTTTATGGAAGGCTGTGCAAGTCACATGCAGGGAGGTGTGACTAGGGTTCATAAACAAAGGGATTTAACTCCTAAATATATTGAGCAGTGAGGCTGCAGGGGCATGTTCTATACACCAAAACTGCTTCATTAAGCTAAAGTTGTTCAGGTGACTATAGTGTCCCTTTAATACAACTGGAATACAGCAGATTAGCTAACTCAAACGTAGTGTTTCTGACTTGGGGCCTTATTAATAAATAATAATTTGCATTTAATTATTCATTGTGCATAAACGGTTTTATAATGTTAGTAGAGATTATTAAATGGCTGTTGCAGCTCTCCTACCATGAAGGAAGTTGCAATACTCTTGACAAAGTGTGGACAAAGTGGTAAAATCCCAGCTGTTGTGAAACTAAAATTCCCACGATGCATTGCAGAACTTAAAGGCCAGCAGATGAGAGCATATCCTATGTCATATAGAATGTCAATGCTCAGGAGGACGTTGGGTAAAAGCATGTATATAACATAAGGAGTGCTAAAAGCAAATAATCTGTTAAATGATTGTAACCTGGAATATGAACACAGATGAGAAGCTAATAATGTTATTAAAATTAAAATTTTGGTTAATACTAATTCATGGCCAGATTTTCTGAACTGATTGCCCAAAACAGAGTTGACGTTTTCATTACAAACCGTCCTCTTTAAAAGGGTGACCTGTCAATGGTACTTGCCTGGGATCAAGGTAAAGAGAGGTCCTGTTGAGTTCAGTCTTAAAGTTAACTTTGGATTTGAACCAGTAATGACAATTCATGAGATTTAGAGGTTTCTATTCTTGACGACGATGCTTTGTAAGTTCTGTAAACCTTTATGTGCATGTGAACTATATCCACCTGTTGGCTATGTTTAAATGAAATCTTTACTGCCCAAATACAAAAATGTAAAAATCACTGTTTAGTAAAGTCTCCCCAATAAAAACATGCATGCATTTAATTATCATTTTCTCATTGCTGATCTCTTAATCAGCTTGCAAAAACTTCAGACCACTTGTTTGAAACCTTTGCAAGCCCTCCCTTCTAGCCCAACACAGTCTTTCTGTGGCCGTCCAATCACACACTGCCTAAATCTGCTCAATGAGAAGTATTTGCAAGGCAGGTGATCTAGGCAATTGTCTGCCTCTTGAGTTTAGCTCCACTGATCTAACCAAACCAGGAAGTATTAGGATCGGCTGCCTGATTGACAGCCCAGGGAGGTGTAACCAGGTTCATTTATAAAAGTGCCAATTTCTCTGGACATACGTACATTTTGTAAAATGAAAAAAAGGGGACACAATCTTCACACATAAAGTATTTCAACAAGATGAAGGGCTTTAGGATCTATTCAAGTTAAAATAAAAAAAATGTTTACACTCTTTTTTTCTTTCTTGTTACCCTGCCAGCCACACTGGCTTCCTTCATATGCTCTTCAAAATCATTACAAGACGGCAGAAGGAAAGACATTCCTGCTTTCAATACTGGATCACTATTCTAATGGTAGGCAACCCTCTGCCCTCCAGATATTGTTGACTACATCTCCCATGATGCTTTGTCAGAATTATGGATGAACGAACATTCTGGAAGATGTAGTCCACAACATTTGGAGTGCCGAAAGTTGCCTAGTGTGTAAAACACTAGTGAATTCGTCTGAAAATTTGCTTCTTTCCACAATAAATCCAAAATACCCAGGGAATGGGAAATCAAAAAATGCCAATGTATTTGGAAGATGGGCAACCACGAAAATGTTTGGAGACCAATCAATATAATTGCATCTCTTTGATCGAATTTCAGGTTGAATCAATTTTCTTATGCTTTACCTTTGGTCTCTTTCATGGATCCCCAAAAATGATTGTCAAAGGGAATACTTTGGCAAACCCATGAAGAGCTACTATTGAGCATTTCCTGTAACAGTGCTATGGGAAAGCTTTTGACACATCTGGCTTTACAGTTAAGTAGAAGTGCTGGTTTCCTTTGTCAAAAACAAAAAGAGTCCATAAGAAATTGGTGAATAAAAGGGACCTTTATTACAGTAATAACATCACAGTTTTGGCACACAGAAGGTAGAGTTATATCAATCTGACGCGTTTCATGCCCACGTCAGCTTTTCTTCAGAGACAGTAGGGTAGGGACAATATACAGGGAACAACAGAAGTGCAAAATATAAATGACTAACTAATCAAAAACTGTCCATGACTATCCATCATTTTAGTAACTGACCAAATTATAGAATCAATGCATTCAGCATTTCAGCATGCAGTAATGATCAAAATTATTGTCCACAATTACAGTAAATGGCATTTTACACATATAACAGCAATACATATATTGTAGAACAAAAAAAAAATCATAAATACTGCTACAAGATTTCATCGTATATATTGAATTTTAAATTAAATATAAAATGGTAAAATGGAAAAATTGTCACTATTGATTCAGTGAAGGTTAACCTAAACCCAATTTAATTGTGTCACATCATTAAAATGTTCAAATATTTCATTTCACAGGAAATACACGTGAATGACATCACAATGAGCACAGACCAGGAAAAGATCTCTGAACAAGAAGTCATCGTGCTCTTGCAGTCCTTATTGTATCTAAAAATATTACACGTTACACTATGATGATGTATATAAAATGATAATATATCAAAATGAATTAACATCTAGCATGCTAAGGAAAATGACTATCTAGGAGTTTAACAGAAAAAGATCGTAAATATGTTAATTAGGTTTGGCTTCTGCCTTAATCGTATTCATGAACTCATTAGGATGGAATATATATATTCAAATGAAGGTCCAATTATAAGGCTCTGATTTATGGCCTTTGTTCTTTCATACCTTGCCCCACAATTTATTGACATAAAAAAGGGAATGCATAATCAAAGCTCAGATGTTTGTGTGCCAGGCCCGAATTTATCAGAGCACGAGACAATGTATCACACCAAGGATGGCATGAAACTGTTGTCAAAGCACTGATTACACCAGTTTTTATAATATATGGTAAAGCAAAGATCAACTCTGGAAAGGCCAAAAAAATATTGGATTTTTACAAAAAGTCTTACAAATCACAAAAGCACAAGTACAAAAAACTAAAACTGGTTTTCAAACGAATTTAAAGAGATATCCAAATTGTCGCATAACTTTTCAAATTAAATTAAAAATAGAATTATAGACCTTATGTGTATCTAGTATATTAACCTAACCGAAATGTCAAAGTTCACCATACTTTATATGCCATGTATACATAGCAATGTCTGCTACAGAGACATGGGTTATTGGATATTTAGACATAGACACCAATAAACAAAGTGATGGGTAGAGAGTTTGTATAAAGTCACGTATGAGATATTTTTGGGCACAATATTTACCCCTAAAAGAACAGAAATGGTTAGCATCAGACAGAAAGGTTTAATCCCACACATAAAATGTGTCATTAATCTTAATTTTTGTCCATTTTTGGACCGGGAAAGATCACAGCAATATTTTACGTTACGTACCTCGGAGAAAAACAAGTGTTAATTCTAATTTCACATTTAAGGCCACGGTAGTCAAACTGGAAGCATAGCTGACTTAGAGAATTTTTCCAGATTAGCTATTTTGGTCTTACATTTGAAATTCCCTTTTGTATTCTCACTCTAGTGAATAACCCTGAAAGAGTCTGACCCAGAGCCTCGGCAACTAGCTTCAATACCAGGGCTCACATAGTAGAACCGGCAAGTTATTCGGTATGTAATTAAAAGGTATGCTATGAATAAATGAAACCAGGTAGTTACTTTGGTGCACTAATATATCAGGGTTATTCATTGAAGTAAGAATTCAAAGTGAATTCAATGCTAATTTCAAATGTAAGACCTAAATAGTTAAAATGTAGCTCCATGTTTGGCTACTTTGGCCTAAATTTGGAAATTCTCAATTAATCTTCACTTTAGCGAATAATCCTGTATGTACATAGTTACATAGTTACATAGTTACATAGTTAGATAGCTGAAAAGAGACTTGCGTCCATCAAGTTCAGCCTTCCTCACACCTGTTTTTTGCTGTTGATCCAAAAGGCAAAAAAAAAACAAAAAAACAAAAAAAAAAACCCAGTTTGAAGCACAATTTTGCAACAAGCTAGGACAAAAAAATCCTTCTTGACCCCAGAATGGCAGTCAGATTTATCCTTGAATCAAGCAGTTATTACCCTACATTGAAAGATTATATCCTTGAATATTCTGTCTTTGCAAGTATGCATCTAGTAGCTGTTTGAACATCTGTATGGACTCTGATAAAACCACTTCTTCAGGCAGAGAATTCCACATCCTGATTGTTCTTACAGTAAAAAAACCTTTCCTTTGGCTTAGACGTACAACTTCTATGTTGAATTTTTGTTTCTTCATTTTCAGTGACATGTTCCAGAATGACTAACAGGTTTTAATAAAATAAAATAAAAACAAAAACCTTGGCCCCAAATTTACATTGTTACGTTCTGTGCAGTTCCTTGCCAAGCAGGAACCGTGGAGCAAGGACAAGAACATTGAAAATGTTAGACTACAATTGGTCAGCTATTTTGTCTAAAATGTGCAATTCCCGCTTCAATTTTCCATTAAATCCTAGTTTCATGTATTAACCGTATATATATCACATACCTCCCAAGCAGGGCCGGATTTTCCAATAGGCTAACTAGGGTTCAGCCTAGGGCCTCAAGATCAAGAGGGGCCTACATTCAAATTGTTAGCAAAATTAAAATTACACTATTCTAAAAACAGTGAACACTAAAACACAACCGAAAATAAGGAGAAATTCTACGCATATGATATGACCAGTGGCGTACTAAGGGGGGGCGGAGGGGTGGTCCGCCCCCGGTGCCTCTTACTAGACTGCAATGCCCCTCCTGCTGCGATCGCCGAGACCATGGATCTCGCGTGCACTGCCCAATCAGAGCGTTGCCGCGGGTTACAACTATTACCAGTTCAATGAGATTAGGCAGACACAGTGTCTACAGTGTTCCTTTACCCTTCTGTACCATCATCACTTCAAGGATTTTTTTTTTTTTAAACTCTTGACTTTAATTGCCAGCGTGATACCTCTTTAGCACTCCAATAGAAACTCCAATACACTTTTTTTGAACTTTGTTTGAACTTCCTAAACTGACATAAAATAAATTATTGAATTATTAAGTCAGGCAACGTTTGGTAAATAGGTTATTTTTTTTTTTATAACATCTGATGTTCTGACACAATATTTCACACACAGATAATCCAGAAATGTGTAGTCTTATTTTCTAAGTAAAGAACAAAAAAATAAAATGATTCCAGCAAATTTACTCGTTGATGCAAATATCGCGGGTAACGTAATGCAAATTGGCCCAAAAGCTGCTAAATTAACAAGCACCTTGCTCCTACCTAAAACATCAGTGGAATTGCATATCATTTGCTGTTCATAATCTGTTCCGCTGTAAACTGAGCTCCTTAGGCAAAAGTCAGGGGAAGATGAGTGATGGTACGATCGCACATTAGAGGCGTGAATCTACACTCAAATCACTGTTATTGTCAGCAGGAAAAGAGCCACACAAGGTGTTACCGCAAAGTTTCATATATGGGTTTAATGGGCTGTTTAACCTTATGATTGCCACAAGGGAGGCAGCTTTTTTTTCATGAAAAGCAAGTAATCACTACTATGCTTACAATACAGCACATGTCAGGTTGGTATTGCAAAACTCTGGATTTGAAAGAATATTTCTAGCATGAAAGAACAATTCAGGTTTTGGCGTCCTGTCCCATTCTCACAGTGTTGTCCCCTGGAGCCTTGCCCCCAAAAAACAGGTATTGTCACAATGCACAGAGTACTTTAGAGCACTACACATGGGGCTGGTCATAAATCACGTCCATCAGACTGGCTTACAAGTATACCAGGCACATGCACTCAATCGGTCTGTTTGCCCCTTGTCATGGCAAACCTTCCTCCCATCTCTACTCCATTTTGGCCCTTCCATTGCTTTAAGTTTATACCATCCAGTATTAATAGTTATCCAAGGCAGTAAACAGACTACATGAAAACATGTTTAATAAGCTTCACATATAAAAATAAATAAAAAGCAGTTCTTTCTCATTATTGGTAGAAACCGTTTTTATTGGTCTGAAATGGTGTAATTTTTTTATCGCTCTAATTTTTATCCTATTTATTTTTCCCCTTTTGAGCCACTTATTAAATATGCAAGTTTCATTTTTGCAGTACAGCACAGCACTCCCCTACCCATGTGGGAGCGCCGGCCCTGTATGTAATCCTATTTAAACCTATTTTGATCTTAGTTCAGTGCCACATTGTGGTTTTGTACCTTGGTTCCTATGTAGTGCATTCCTTTAGTTTTCTGTGCGTTTTCAGATTTTGACCCGACTTGTTTATAGAAATTTGAGTACCACTGTGATCCTGACCCGGCTTGACTAAATATATGACTTTGTCTCTCTCTTTCTTTATTATGTTAAGACCGGCCACTCTAAGGCCTGGTGATACATCTATCTCTGTTCCTCCTGTTGGGATTCTCAATTGATGCATGTTTGGGTATACAAGTTAAGCACCTACTGATAGACGGACTGCCAAAAGTTTAAGGTTAGAACCAGAGGCATAACTAGAAACCAGCGGACCCGGGTGCACCAATCGTTCCCCCTCCACACATGTTTAATTCCCTCCCCCAGCTCCTCCATGTGTCTAAATTCCTTCCCCCCCCCCCTCATGTGTCTCCTCCTCCCCCCCAGCCACTCTACGAGTCTCATTCTCTCCCTCTCAGCTACTCCATTGGCTCATTTCCCCCACTCCTACCCCAGCCCCACCATTTGTCTAATTTCTCCACCTCTCCATTGTCCTCATTCTCTCTCACCCCCATCAAGCCTTCATTAACCCCTTTTGCACCCCACCCAGCACTCATTAACCCCCCTCACTTGTCATCCAGCCCTCATTATCCCCCTCACCCCACATCCAGCCTTCACTCCATCTCTCACCCCCCATCCAGCCCTCATTAACCCCCCATTTCCCCAATCTAGCCCTCAATAGCCCCCTCTCCAGCCCTCTCTCTCACCCCTATCCAGTCCTTAATCCCTCTCCCAGCCTCCCCATTCAGCCCTCATTCTCTTACCACCCATTTCCAGCTCCCATTAAGCCCCCTCACTCCACCCATCCAGCACTCAATACCTCTGTCCCCACTCTTCCAATGTACCTTATGTCTGCATGTAGCGTGGCCCAGCGGTACCTAGTCTGATAGGAAGTGCTCTCTCAGTGAGCACTTCCCGTCAGCCGCAATGCTCGGTTGTGCTACACACAGAGAGATCGGCAGGAGGGAAGCAGTACAGCACAGCGCTCCCCTCCCGCTGGTCACCCAGCGACTGCAGGGCCTGGGCCGGTGCGGCAATGCACCGGCCCTGAAGTTGTGGTGGCCCACGGTCGCAGGTGTCGCAGCTGTGGCCGGGCCCCTTGGAGTGACGGGCCTGGTCGCAGCTGTGACCCCTGCCACTGCGGTAGGTACGCCACTGGTTAGAAATATTGTTCTACACCTGTTTATGTGTTTTTAATTTTGCTACAGATCAGGAACCTAACTATATTCTATAATGTAATTACAATCAAACAACCTATATGGCTCTTTCCAATAGCATAACCCGATGTAAGTTAGAGGGCTGCCTTTAATAGAGAACCAGTGATTACATGTGCAGAACCACCCAGGCTAGGATTCTGGAGACATAGACAAATGACCATATTTATGATACCGTTTATCTCAGGGATAAACACTGTGATTTTGATGTGACTCGCTGTGTATAAAACTATGGAGGAAAGTTAAAGAGAAAGCAAGTTTAAAAAAAAATATGTTAAAAACTAGCATTTGTGGGAAACTGAGCTGGAAAAATAAGTGTTTTCCCAAACAAGCAAACTTGGCCTAAATTGTGCTACCCCCCTCTGTCAATTAACTATGTAGTAAGCATTCCTGGCATTTTATTTAGATCAGCAGATATTCATGATTTCCATATAAAAAAAAACACAGGGAATAAAAAATAATTTTAAAAACAGAAAACATGCAACAGATATATAAGACATAAATAATTGTGTCTACTGTCTACAGTTAATTAGAATGCAGACCTGATTTTACAAATATATTTAAAATCTATATTAAAAAGGGGGGGGGGTAGGGGTTATTGTTAACATTTTTTTTTTCATTCTTTTCAGGAGATACATATGCCTTAAACCTCTTGTACAAGTCATCTTATATTTACACACTATAATAAGCTGCGCGCAGTAATTTGCCACCATTTTACAGTACAATAGAATAGAGATGCCGTTTACAAATAAAAGAACAATGATTACAATTTCCATTGAAATTTCTAAATATTTAGCATATTAATATGCAGCTAAGTGACTTCTCTCCCCATGACAATGCGTATTGGATAATGATTTTGTCTACAGCATTGCATTCCCATTAAATGTGGGAGAATGCAGCCGTTATAAAGGACCGCTACACAATTGTTAGTCAAATAAATAGATATTGTAGAAATGCAAGCTAATTTAACCTTTTCTGACAACTCCCCTTATCTTTGTGTAAATAGATATTTCCTCACAATTGGAAGTAATTCACATTTGGATCCTGAGACCAGACAAAAGAATACATACAATGTTTAGTGGGTATGCTTCCATGTTGCAAGTTCATTTAGAAATTGTCAATAAAAACAAGTTTACTGTTTGCATAACTCTCTGTGTCATCTACGTTGTTCCCATATCTGTAACTGAGTCACAATACCCCACCATAGCAACCCCTTAAGGACCAAACTTCTGGAATGAAAGGGAATTATGACATGTCACACATGTCATGTGTCCTTAAGGGGTTAAGCTGCTTATGGCATTGTGACAACTTCACCTAAATAAAGTTGTTATGGTGCCAGTAGGCATCTAGGCCCACTTTTACCTTTAGGGGTTAAACTGTTCTTGAACGCTTTAACTTCAAAGATTCCTACAGCTTCACCTCGGTGACATCCTGCTTTCAGGAAGTGTGGATTTTGCACATTATTACATGCATTACATCCATTTAAGGGCCCCAACCAAACAGATTGGACTATCCATACAGCCCAGGGATTGAACAAGGGGTACATTTTGCGGTAAAAGTCACTCAAGGATCCACATGTGTTTGGGTTAGTTAAAAAGTGACAATTATTGTCCATTATTTTAGGATGTTATTATGTTACATAGCTGAAAAGAGACTTGCTTCCATCAAGTTCAGCCTTCCTCACATATGTTTTTGCTGTTGATCCAAAAGAAGGCAAAAAACCCAGTCTGAAGCGCTTCCAATTTTGCCACAAACTAGGAAAAAATTCCTTCTTGACCCCAAAATAGCTGTCAGATGTCTCCTTGGATCAAGCAGCTATTACCCCACTAATTAGAAATGATATCCCTGTATGTTATGTTTTTGCAAGTATTTATCCAATTGCAGTTTAAACATCTGTATAGACTCTGATAAAACCACCTCTTCAGGCAAATAATTCCATATCCTTATTGCTCTTACTGTAAAAAAAACCTTTTCTTTGCCTTAGATGAAATCTCCTTTCTTCCAGGCTAAATGTGTGACCTCGTGTCTTATGTATAGCCCTGTTTATGAATAGAATTCCAGATAAAGGTTTGTACTGGCCCCGAATATATTTGTATAATGTTATCATATCCCCTCTCAGGCGCCGTTTTTTCAAACTAAAGAGATCTACTTTTTTTTAACCTTTCTTCATAACTAAAATGCTCCATTCCTTTTAACAACTTTGTAGCTCGCCTCTGCACTTTTTCTAGTGCCATGATATCCTTCTTTAGAACAGGTGCCCAAAATTGCACAGCATATTCAAGGTGTGGTCTTACCAGTGATTTATAAAGAGGCAAAATTATATTTTCATGTTTCATGTTTTCATGTTTATCCACTGATCTAAAATTAATGGAGAGGAAACCCCGCACAGAATGGAGAAGGGAGCCACTGATTGGCTAAATTCAGCTCTAAGCCAATCAGAAGCTCCCAATTCAAAAATCAGATTGCAGCAGAGGAAAGGTGCACAGCGAAACTGTGCATGATACAAGCCTTGAGGGTTAAACAGTTCATGAAGGTAAGTCAGCACCAGGGACCTACTTCATCACAACAAATAAAATTCTAATTAAGTTGTTATGGTGCCTGGACTGTTCCTTTAAATCCACCTTGGAGTATCCCTTTAAATAAATACTATGCATCAAAGTGAAATATTTTTTTCAGCCTTTCAATGTCATTGTTAGAACAATACTAAAAGCATTTTCGAGTAGCATTTCAATGCAGAACGCTCAAATGGTAACATTTTGATGTAATCATCAAGGATTCTCCGGGAAAATCAGAAAATATCTGCTTACTGCATATATGCGGATTGTTTAATAACAATGAATACATTCATATAAATGAGATGCAGTTATAAAAAGTACTAGTTTGAGAAATGTTCACTACATTGTAAGAATCTAATACTTTATCTGTTTTTCGATTAGGATTGATATAATGTTGGTAGCTAATGGAATGACAAATATGCAGAATGCTGGCATGGTTCTTGTTCAGTTCTGAACACCGAGTTGCCTCGACGTGCATTACAAACTTCTGGAAATTAAATTGGATGCAAAACTTCTCCTTTTTAATACATTATATTTAAACAAAGCATTAACAATACACTTTTGTGCAGAGGGGGATTATGGGATGAACAGTTCAGTCCCCCAGTTACAAAATGAGAATGGAGTTAATCTATACACTGACAGCAGCTGTATAGTTTACATGCAGCCAGGCCTACTTTTTAGTGGTAAATAAACAAAACCCTGTTTCGTGACTAAAACATATATAATGAAATATCCCAAGTCTACCTCACAAGAAACGACCAAAAATCCAAAATAAAGAGTGTGGGAAAAACAAAACACATATAAAATAATAAAACGACCTGGAAAAATCTGGAAATAATCCAATAAGGATTATTAATAAGGACTATTTTTTGGTGAACTGAGCTGTGAGCAGTGGTCGGCTGAGCTGTCGCACCATGCATGGTCGTGGTTGCTCTCTTACTCCTCTTCAGAAGAGGGGAAAGAGATTCTTCCTTCTTGCGTCGGTTGTGTCTCATCCAGAAGGTGGATGGTTCTCACCAGCGGCAGAACTACCTCCGGTGCAGTTGGTGCGGCTGCACCACAGCCTGCACTCTTAGGGGTCCTATTGGGTGGCCCATGCACTTAGAGTCACCCAATGGGAATTTGCTGAAAAGGGGCCAGGCACAGTGGCCCTTTAATAGTACAACTGAGCTCCTGCTGTATTAGCGATGCCGTGAGGAAGTGAAAGCAGGTTTCTCCCTCCCACATACGCGGGAAGCAGAGGAGGTGGCACAGGAGTGGGGAGGAGCAAGGAGAGACCCCACACTCCCATCAGGAGCCCCGCCACTGCTTCTCACACAGCAAAGGCGGAAGTAAAACTACCCCTTTCTTGTGTTAGAGCGGAGAGGGCGTTTTTTTTTTTTTTACAAATTACTGCAGTTATAAGCCACTCTCAGCAAGGAAAATGGATGTACCACGATCTATGGAATGATGGAAGTTGCATGTTCCTTAGAATGACCCAGTACGTTTAACACCTACATTCACGGCACACAAGTCTAAAACAATATTTCTTTCAGTATGTACAAAACAAAATTTGTTTTTATAGTTTCCCCAAATTACAAAAAAAAGATTAATGGAAATGTAGTCAATTTTGCAATTTTTGTGTTTAAATCTACAGTTCCAATAAAAAAATATACATAAAATTCTACATTTTCCCCCTAGTACTGTTAAGTACAGTATGCACATCTACTCTCTTGTCTGGCTGACACAAAATATAAGCCGACAATATGAGCTGCCAGCAGTCTGCCAGCTGTCACCTGTGTGGGATCTTTCTGTACTGTGACACTGATCTGTACTCTGTCCAAATTAACCGCATCGGGCAGCCAATCTGATGCTTCCCTTGATGGCATCCACCATACAGCTTCTGTTTTGTTGAAAACCCCTTACACTTTCATAAAGCCTGGAAATAAACCAGTTTGTTTGTTACCTTAATGCATTATTTTTGCTTTATAAACTTAAATAGAATCTTAATTTAAAAAACAAACTGTTTTGGAATTACAGATTAAATGCCTAAGAAATCTACTCTAAATCTGTCAACATTAAAGTTGCTGTTTAACCCCTTCAGGACGGAGTCAATAGTACACGTTCTGATCAAAACAAAACGTAAACAAAAACTGGAATTTGCGCTATATGTCTGTTCACCCGTAATTCACCTCTTTCATATTAAATGCACCCACACTTATTATATATCATTTTGTTCAGGAGAAACAGGGCTTTCATTTCATATAAAATATTTGTATATGAAACAATTTATTATGAATAAAATAAAAAAAAAACTGTGAGAAATTTTTTAAATTTGTAGTTCCGCCTCACATTTTAGCTGTAAATGTCATAATACTGTTAGGTTTTACTGCAACAAAATGCACATATTTGTAATCAGCGATTTCTCACGAGTACAACAGTACCCCCCGTTAACAGGTTTTATGGTGTTTTGGAAAGCAGGGTCAAATATAGAATGTTCCATTTTCAAATTGAAATTTGACAGATTAGTAATGTTACCTTTGAGACGGTGTGGTAGCCCAGGAATGAGAATTACCCCCATAATGGCATACCATTTGAAAAAGTAGACAACCCAAGGTATTGAACGTGGGGTATGTTTAGTCTTTTTTAGTAGCCACTTAGTCACAAATACTGGCCAAAGTTAGCGTTCATATTTGTTTTTGTGTGAAAAAAGCAAAAAACGAATATTTGGCCAGTGTTTGTGACTAAGTGGCTACTAAAAATGACTGGACATACCCCATTTGCAATACCTTGGGTTGTCTACTTTTGCAAATGGTATGCCATCATGGGGGTAATTCTTATTCCTGGGCTACCATACGGTCTCAAAGGCAACATAACTAATCTGGCAAATTTCAATGTAAAAAAAATGAAATGCAAGCCTTATATGTGACTCTCTAACTTTCCAAAACACCATAAAACCTGTACATGGGGGGTACTGTTATTCTCGGGAGATTTCACTAAACACAAATATTAGTGTTTTAAATCAGTAAAACATATTACAACAATAATATAGTCCATAAAAGTGCCGTTTGTTTGTAAAAAATGCAAAAAACGTCACTTTTACTTAAAATATCATCGTTGTAATACAATTTACCAGTTTTAAACACTAATATTTGAGTTCAGCGAAGTCTCCCGAGTAAAACAGTACCCCCTATATACAGGTTTTATGGTGTCTTGGAGAGTTACAGGGTCAAATATAGTGCTTGCGAATTAAATTCTCTGCACTTTCTCCCTGTGTTGTCAGGCATGTCAATCAAATTTTAATTAATCAAATGACATAATTATGTTAAAAAATTACTTAAATATACACGTAGAATTTTAATATATGTGCATTTATAGGTATATAAATTCTACGTGTATACTAATGTAATCTTTTATGTAATTATATGTATTTATCTATATATATATATATTTGCGGTTATTTGTATTTTATATGTTTTGTATGTTTCCAATATATATATATTAATAACAAAATACAGTTAGAATGAAATTACATATGAATATATAATTTATTTTACATTTTGTTTCAATATTTTATTTATTTATTTAATTACTTTATTTATTTATTATTGTAATTATACGTATATATAAATATATAATATATATATGTAGATCTATTATATATAATATATATACATATTATATATATGTAACGTCATTCTAAGTGTATTTTAATACTAATATATATACTAATATTAATATTAAAATACATTACGTATGACGTTACATATATATAATATGTATATATATTATATATATAATATATATACATATTATATATATATATATATATATATATATATATATAAAAAGGCATTTAATTTATTTTATAACATTTTAATATATTTTTTTTTACACTACCTACCAGCAGGGGGACTGTCTAATATTTTAGACAGTCCCCCTGCTGGCAGATCCATAGCCAGCTATAGGGGGCCATGTGATCGCTCTTTGAGAGCGATCACATGGCCCCCGGGGGCCTCATTTGCCGGAGGGGGGCTGCCTGGGCTCTCAGGCAGCCCCCCAGAAGAGGATCGCGGCGGAGGTGAGTACACAGTACCTCCTGGGTCTGCAAGCCGTTACGGCGTTCTATGCCGCCGCAACGGCTTTAAAGCCCTTTAAAGCCGCGACGGCATAGAACGCCGTAACGGCGTTAAGGGGTTAATGGATAAGTGAGTGCGCCAGATCTTGTGTATTGTAAGAAATATCACTGCACATGTATGAGAATATCTTTGGAGGATGCAACTGAAACGTGGGAGCCCTCCATTTTGTTTTCCCACTCACATCACTCAAGCCAAGAGTAGTGATGTGGTCTCTTGGCCGTAGAAGCCACCAGAAACTTAAGGTCAGGTTAAAGAAGGGAGAGCCAAAGCGAGAGGGGTTCGGGTAAGTATACCTCCAGCATTTGGACAATCTAAAAGTTGGGTAGCATTGTGCGATTGCAACATTAGTTCTGCTTGCATGGTGAGCAGTCACTACCAGCCAGACAGACGGCCAGTTAGCCTGGCGCGCTTGTTGCGAGGCTGACAATTCCCTTTAGTGAATAAACCTGTGCGAATATTCCTGCAACTGCCTCGGTTGGTAAGCTGCTCTCTTCTCAACAGCAGATGATTTCTAGCAAACCATTATTATTATTTATAAAACACCGAAAAGTTCTGCGGCACTGTACAATGGGTGGAGTAACAGATAGGCAAGAATTTGTAACCAAACACGCTGGACTCACAGTAACAGAAGGGTTGAGGACCCAGCTTGACGAGTTTACATGCTAGAGGGAGTGGTATATAGTGAGGATAGGGTAGAAAAGTAGGTCGGTAGGATAGTTTTCACTGGAGGAAGCAAGGTGCGAGAAGACAATATTAAACGTCCTTCACACAGCAGATTCATCCACAATCCCTTGTCTTACAGACACCACAATGCTATCGCAGGGTTATTTCCAATGAATTGTGGGAATTTAAAAATTTAATTTGCTAAATTTAGGCCAATTTAAAAAAAAAAAAAACCCACAAAACAATTTAGAAATAGAGATGATGTATTAAACACTTGCAGTTCAGCAGTTCTGACTTAAATCGCACAAGTGTGGGTTTTTGATCCACCACGTCTTTGTTTTATAACTAAACTCTTAGACAAGGTGCTCCAATTCCCATAATTCTTTGCCAAAGCCGTAGACTAATCGATAGTGCATCCTGCCTAGGTTGTTTCATTTTTTTAAAGCCAAAATGGAAGAATAATGTGAAACAAACTAATTAACCCTTTGACTCCCAGATTTTTCTTTAATTTGTCACCATGTATTATTGTGCTTGTTAAATCACCCAAAAATGTCTTTCATAGAAACTCTGCTGACCCGTTAATTGCAATCTTTTACCATAGGAAGATCATTCAGATTGTATGTAACACGTATAAATATTCAAACTAAGAAAGCTTCCATTTCCTGTATGGTAATACATACGCTGATGGATGTCTGCGCCTCCAAGGCATTGTCAAATTGGTCCATATATCAACTTACGACCATAAGCCACTGATAACGCTCAGAAATGTAAATGGATATAGGGGGATGGTGGTAGGGAATATATAAGAAGGTTGTTGGAATGTGAACTATGAGTGTGATGATTATAGATTGCTTATATTATCATCCTAATTTATTGATAGGATGCCACAGAACTTTAGAACTGAATAATAAATAGAGACAATGATAATTTACATTTTAAGAGGAAATGTCGCAATGTGATATGTTAAGACGCACACTGCTTTACAGATTTCCATTTTATCCCAAATGCAGTAATGGCTGGCCTCCATCATGGCCAAGATACTTCAATGAAGATGAGCACTTTAGTCATACTGTAGAACTTTCAATTGACCTTTGGTTCACCAAATCAACAGTGGCAACATTACATTCCTCCTGGGTTTTCATCAGTGAGGGTTGAAACATTGCCACTCAGCTGATGTGATGAAGTAGCCAAATGAGAACTCCTGCAATGTGGCCGCCAGGATCTGTATTTGACATATCTGGAAATAGCTGTCCATCTTTTTTCTAACCCCATTAAATGCTACTGAATATTACGGGGAAATACGCAACAGGAGACAAATGAAAAACAAATCTGCTATTTTACCGTTACATCTTTGGGGAATCATGTTTAAAGCAACACGCCAAGCACAATAACCACTAAGGGCGTAATTCTTGCTCTGCAACCATTCTACATTTAGTAGTCAAACAATTTACCTGGATTGCACAGACACCAGTGGTGCACCTTGTCTCCTCCTGGAGAAGACGCCTAATGTGACTGATGTGAGTAAAGCTTGGACAATCCATGACTCAGTTGATGTTCTCAGCCAATGAGCACAATCCTGCATGGACCTGCCTAGCTCTGTAGATATAATTGGATTCTGCCGCAGATGAAGAATGGATGAAGGCACCTGGCAAGATCTCGGAAGTTGACAAACTGTACCTAAATGGTTTGACTGTTTATCATGGGACAGTGTAAGAACACCCCTGGCACCATAAGTAAGCTGTGCTTGGAGTGTTCCTTGGATTTAGTTACCTTTACAATGCACCACATTTCACAATTTTTGCAAGTATACAGTTGGGATGTAGAGGGTCAGGGAGGAGGTGTCATTCCATTGTGTAGGCACTCAAGGTTAACAGACAGCCATACTAGCCTGCAAACTGCTGATTCCCGTGAGCACAGTGCAGCCAAAGTGCTACTAATGTGTAGAAGTGCTCTGAACAATTGTCATAATGAATCAATGATTCATTTACAGCACGCAAAGAGGATGCGATGAGATGACAGGACAAGGGAAAAACCTTTGGACTGTACTACAAGACCTGGGACAGCTTATATTAATGCTAAAATCAAGCAGGCCAGCCCACCATGGGCTGGATTTCTGCGATTTCTGCAGGGTAACAGAGCAATCCGAGCACACCATGAGACACTTTTTGTGGACAGTTTCCTGGTACCCCAAAAGCAGGACACCAGTGAACAATGTTGCAATTGTGGGACAGAACTGCCAAAATCAGGATGGTTACTCCCAATCATACTGATTTCTTCAGCTTTGTCCCACAGTGAGCAGTATGTCATGTCTTGGACCAGTCAGAATCCGTCAAGAATTAAAAGATGTTTACGCGAGAACCATTGTCAAATTCCAGCCAGCTATAATATGGTGTTCATAAAATAGGTATAGTTGCACACATATATTGAAACATTTATCAATGGCTAAACGTACCAAGTAAACTTGTGCAAAAATGAAGTTTAATTATTGCACAAGTCTAATGATCTTAGAATAATTGTTTACTGCCTTGTTAACTGTCAGTCGCGTTACTTCGATTAGTTGTTTTGGTTTAACTCGGTTGTAGGTTTATTGCAGTTTGACCAAATAGACAAAAGAAGAACACACAAATCGTAAGTCTAAGACATTTTTTCCATGATGAGACTATATTATTTTAAGCAACAGGGATTGTAAAATCACATTTCATTACTGAACTCCATTTAACTGTAGCTCAATCTGCAAAGTCGTTTTTTTGAGAAGAAGCAAAGGGATGGGCATCATCCTCTCCCATAGTGTGAATCATTTGTTGTTTTATTATAGTCTGATTGTTGAAGTAAAATTTTAGCTCTAGGACTTTTATCAATACGTATAAATGAAGAAAAAGGACAGGAAGTGTTGTAGGATGTGTGGGTCATTCAAGACAGCCTACTTTCTAACAGTTCCACATCTGAGGTGCAATCCTGATTTTTTGGCCTCTGTCTCGGGCACTTTGAAAATAGGAGGCCAGAGAAAAGTCCCTGTAGTACAGTAAGTTATTAAAAGGTTCTCTTGCTACATGGTGCTTTTC
Source organism: Pelobates fuscus (assembly GCF_036172605.1). Lineage (NCBI taxonomy): Eukaryota > Metazoa > Chordata > Amphibia > Anura > Pelobatidae > Pelobates > Pelobates fuscus. The sequence continues at coordinate 131,426,087 of NC_086326.1, forward strand.
TGTACAAAGGCTATCAGCAGCAATTTATCAATGACAGAATTCAGTTTAAAATTCAGGTCAGCTTAAAGCTAACCTCAAAGAAAGGGGAAGAAAAAGGCGTACTTTATGTTTTACTGTGTAGACACAGCTTAAAATGACAAAAACATTATTTCAGTTGTGTCACGTCCAATGGCAGAAAAAGAGCAACATTCGCAATAATTGCCAGTGACTCAAGATGGAGGCCCAGTTCCATCATATACATACCTCCCAACTCTGGTGTTCTGTAAATCAGAAAACCAGACGGAGCAGGTAAAAGGGGCTGGGCCAGTGAGTCTCTGGCATTGCCCAAAGAGTGTAGACCTGCCCAAAAAGGGTGAATTCACCCAAAGTGGGACATTAGGGAACAAAGCTGGGACTGAGGGACAGAACCTGAAACCTGACAAAATCGGGACAGTTGGGAGGCCTGTTATATAAGCGGATATACATGTGGATTTATACTTTTCGTTATAAGTTTCTGACCTCACTTAAACATATCCCCTATACTTAACAAATAAACAAATAATAAGAATCCTGAGAGAAGACCATTCCTCTTTAACGTTTCCTCCTGGACAAATGGGGATGGGGGAGCATGACTGCTGCCCATGTATTGTGGGCTGAAGTAAAAGTTGCAACAATGTAGCAGAAAATGGAGGACTTTTAAGAGGAGCAGAGGGGAGGTGACGTACCAGTCAGCAGGATCAGTTGAAGGACCCTGATGGAATTTCCACCCTCCCTCCCTGGAATTTTTGTTGGTGTCTTTGTGTGGTCTCTCTTTGTTTTTCTCTATTGTCACAGCCGGACAGCGTAGTCAAAGGAAGGAGTATGACGCAGTGTCACCTTAGGGAGACTACAGTCGGCACATGGCTGATGGCTGGTGAGGGCTGTGTTGGGCTCTTGGAGAGTAAGAACATTATGTTATGGTTTAAGAAAGCTGTGGCCGCTGCCCTTATCCACTTAAAAAGGTGTCTAGCGTGGTATTGGGGTTCAACGATGGGTTTGATATGGGTCAGCAGGTCAGTCAAGCAGACACATTATTTCCAGCAGGCAGGAGGAGTCACTCATTGCCCTCGTTGTGAATAACGCTTAGTATCGCTTACAATATACAGGGGGAAGACTAATTTCTAATTAAGACAACTGGGCAAATAGGAGTCAAAAATAGGCATATTTGAAAAAAAAAATACATATTTTTTTGTCTTTTCTTGTAATTGCTAAGGTAAATTAAAATGTATTTTCACATCTATATAACAAAAATCAAGTTATTTTTAAAGTTCAGTTGATCTCAAAGCATTTAATCTGTTTACAACATCCAGTTCTCTCTTTTTTTGTCTGTGTGTAAAGTAAACTAAGAGGTAGTTACAGGGAGAGCAGAGAATTCTGGGATGAATTACTAGCGGCGTGTACTGATAATTTCAACCTGTCTTCTCCACAAGTAGCTTCTCTTAAATGTTCCAATTAAACCTCCAGGTGTGGACTGGAATAATCATACCCCATATAGGGATTTTAGGCTTAACTTGCTCTCTCTGACAACTCCACTGCTATACAGTAATAAGCTTAACATTTCTGCAAAAACTCCCTGCAGCATTTTTCTTTTTCGTCTTTAGATATGGATTCTTCACAGACGTTCACAGCTAATCGTTACAAATGAGACTTGTACTTTTATGAAAGCGGATTTAATACTACAGGGCAACAAGGGCACTTAAACACCACAGAGAAGTCTGCTGTCCATTTTTTTTGGCATATGATCGCATGAAGTGACAGTCTCTCTCATTGTATTTAAAGTGACATCCCCCCCCCCCTCCTCCTCCCTTACCTCCGCTGTTGTGTGGTGAATGTGGCAGCCCGCATGCTAACTTCACTAATGCCAAGTACGGCAAAATAAAGTATTTTACATAGGAGCTAAGGATATGAGGTTTAAAATAAGACTTATGGAGGAGACCTGGGATTAGGCTTTGGTTAAATGTAATTAGTACATGTTTTTATGTTGCAGTAGGGTTTAATTAATTTGATGGACATTTTGGGTTATGGGCGACATTTGAATTGGACAAAGAAAGACACTTTTCATTTTAGGGGTGTGAGCTGAGGTGTGGATAGGTTTGGGTCTGTTCTGAGAAAATGTAGGTGATTCATTAATAATAATTAATAATAATTTAAAATACTAAAACGGAATTTAGAACAAGACGATGTATCTCATACACACAGATTGATTTCTAAATACCTTTATTGTAGTTTAAAGACACACCAACAATATGGAGCTCCTAGAAAGGTGGATAATCACATATAAAAGATAGAAAGAGGGACTTACTACTTGACAGGTACCTGATTAGGTAGTGATTAGGTTTACAGTATTGGAGTTAAAGGACTGGCCTAAGATCATGGGAACTAAAATAAGGAATTATTATCAGACTTTGCATTGTTTCCGTTAGGGTTAGGTAGCTTTAACCCCTTAAGGACCAAACTTCTGGAATAAAAGGGAATCATGACATGTCACACATGTCATGTGTCCTTAAGGGGTTAAACGGCATATACCATGGACAGCAAACAATCCTCTTTCTCATCTACAATGTAATTAGTCATAATGATGACTCCAGTCTTAACAGCAAGGGAACCCTCAGTACCCCTGTACTCTTGCTCATAATGCAAGATGAGATGCTATGTATGTAGATGTAGTATGCTAGAATGCTCTTATGTTTGTAATGCTTTAAGTAGTACAGCGTCCAGTGTAACCCAATTGATGTCAGTAAATCTCATCAATCTATAACTGCTGTATGTTTGTTCTTAAACCAGGCACAGAGAGTAAACGCTGTGTAACGTAAAACATACAAGGTATTTCGATAAGAGAACTATAGGTTATAGGTATTTAAAGTTTAAATAAACAGAAAAAGATAAATGCTGTGACAGGCCTCTTAATACCCAAAGATGGCTTGCTATACACTCAGGCACACCAATATATGGAGTTCCTAGAAAAAAAGGGACCTTAGGACAAAAATGAGGGACAGAGGGATTTGGCCCTTACATAGGGACTACCCCTCCTACACAGGGACACTTGGGAGGTATGCAATAGACGGTCACATCCAAAACGAAAAGAACGGGCAAACTGTATTATGTGTAGAACGTGTCTGTATATAAAATCCTAATTTTATCTTTAATCACTGTCACTATTTGTGAAGAGTAAGCTTGTGCCAGTTTGGGAAGGTTGTGAAGTTGGCTCTCTTGTGCAGGGTCCATGTGAAGGCTTCACCTGCAGTTGGACTCTGGGTTTCTCTTGCCCCCCCACCAAGTCACCCAGAGTTTTTGTCACACACTGACTTTTCCTCTAGGAGACATATTTTTGAATCACATTTTTTTTTTGTAACCTTTTCTTGTAACCTTGCCATTTGTGCAAATACTACTTTTTCCCAGATTCCAGGAAAGGGCAATGTATGATTAAATGTCAACACTAGCTTTTTATATGTTTATATTTTGTCTGTTTCTCTTTCACCCCCAGTCGTCTATATCCCTCCAGCCCTGTGTTTTTTTTCCTCTTCTCCAGCTCCTATGTGTCTCTTTCACCCCCAACCCCTTTGTATTTCCACCCCCAGGCCCTTCTATGTGTCACTTTCATCCCCAACCCCTCTGTGCATAGGAGGGTGGCGAGGGAGCTGTGATGTCTCTGCTCTGCTCTCCTTCGCGCGGCTTAATGACACCGGGGCCGGAATATGATGTCATATCCGGCCCCGGTGTCATTAAGCGGCGCGTGGGAGAGCAGAACAGAGACATCACAGCTCCCTCGCCACCCTCCTATTCGTGCAAGTAGCTGCCTGCCTCCACGACCACCCAGCAAGCCACCTTCCTACAAAATCCCTCAACTTGCCGCTGGCCGGCCGCCCGCCCAGCTTGGAGTTAACGGGCTTGCATTTCATAGGCGCCAAGGCAAAATTCCTTGGCGACCTGGCGCCTGGGATTTGTCGAACCCTGCATTAACCCACCTGTGTTTAAATAATCTCACATTGTAACTGAGGCCAGAGATACAGCTTTGAATCTAGGCAAGGATAAGCTATCTACTTTGCACACAGATTCACTGCTACCTCGCTTTCTACTTCAGGGTGAAGAAGGCCTCACCCAGCCATTTAAAGTTTCCTTTGCGATTCAGGAATGACAGATGAGCTGGTAAAGTGTATTCAAGCTACCTGAGTCCCTGCAGCATGCAAAATGACAGACCTTGGGATCATGTGCATTAATATCTGAGATTTATAGTCAAATCTGTTCCGGATGGAGAAACGTTTCCCAAGGAGTTCACAGCTTGAAGGTCACTTTACCTGACTGATATGTTAAAACAAAACTCTCTAGCAACCTCAGTGTGTTAAAGGTTATCTTGGCAATGGATAGGTGAAAATATCATATTTTATTGTGTCGAAATTCCACTGGCCTGTGTGCGCACTAAGATGTTTATTTCAACATATATAACATTTGCCAATGCATGTATTCTTTAGATAAACGTGCCATTCAACGTCAGAGCATTTGACAATTATTTATCAATGGGACATAATCACAACAAACTGTTATTAAAAGGAACACTCTAAGCATCAGAAAGCGTTGCTTAATGAAGTAGCTTTGGTGTATAGATCGTGAGTAATCTCACTGCTCAATTTATGAGTTAAATCACTTTTGTTTCTGTTTATCCAGCCCCAGCCACACCTCCCCTGGCTGTGACTCACAGAACCTACATGAAAAAAAATTGTATAATGTTTAATCAGATGTGACTAAGAAGTGGGTTTACTTTAGACGATTTTATCTCCCGCACTGTTAATTGAAGTTTAATCAGCTATAGCAGGCTGTTACTAGATGTGCCATAAATTCAGTTTAACACACTTTACATTAAAGGAAGTACACAAATTAGAGCTCGTTTTACAGGAAATGTGTAGGGAGACTGTGTAGGTCACAGTGAGGGTAGGTGTGACTAGGGCAGTATAAACAAAAGTGTCTCAACTCTTAAAGGAACACTATAGTCACCTAAATTACTTTAGCTAAATAAAGCAGTTTTAGTGTATAGATCATTCCCCTGCAATTTCACTGCTCAATTCAGTGTCATTTAGGAGTTAAATCACTTTGTTTCTGTTTATGCAGCCCTAGCCACACCTCCCCTGGCTATGATTGACAGAGCCTGCATGAAAAAAAAAAACTGGTTTCACTTTCAAACAGATGTAATTTACCTTAAATAAGTGTATCTCAATCTCTAAATTGAACTTTAATCACATACAGGAGGCTCTTGCAGGGTCTAGCAAGCTATTAACATAGCAGGGGATAAGAAAATCTTAATTAAACAGAACTTGCAATAAAGAAAGCCTAAATAGGGCTCTCTTTACAGGAAGTGTTTATGAAAGGCTGTGCAAGTCACATGCAGGGAGGTGTGACTAGGGTTCATAAACAAAGAGATTTAACTCCTAAATGGCAGAGGATTGAGCAGTGAGACTGCAGGGGCATGTTCTATACACCAAAACTGCTTCATTAAGCTAAAGTTGTTCAGGTGACTATAGTGTCCCTTTAAATTACAGAGACCTGAGCAGTGAGACTGCAGGGGCATGATTTATACACCAAAACTGCTCCATGAAGATAACGTTTTTTGGTGTCATCCTACAGGTGAATGCAGGCACCCAGTTATTTTTGTAAAATTCAGCCAATGATCGGAAGTGGTCAGAGCTACACAATCAAACTAGTCTTGTGTGTAAATGACAAAATGAGTATCCAGGTGGCACAAGGAGAACTAGGACCAGATGTCTAGATACACACAAAATGAACTGATGAATGTGACAAATAATGCTGTCATAGGTGGAGCTACAAAGTGGTTTAACTCTATGTGTATAGTGATTCCAATTGTAAGGCTGCACTATAGACTCCAAGTACTATGGAAATTTCAGATCACTGAAGTGGCCATGGTGCTTATGGGAAGCCTTTAGGGGTCTGGGTACCACCTGCCTGTCTGTTTACCTCTGCAATTAAAAACACTGCCAATTTGCAGTAGGAAAGCCAATAGAGGCATTTCTGCAGGTATAACTGAATTAAACTCAGTTATGACTCAAATCACTCTCATTGAGAGCATTTGATTTGTGCAGTGTGGCATTTTTACAAGCATGCACAGTGCCTCCCAATGCTTCTCTATGGAGAAGCATTGGATTGGCTGAGATCATCAATCTTGATGATGTCAACAAGGGAAGTGGAGCGGCAGCACAGAGACCACTGCGCCGTATGATGTAAGGTAAGTAAAACTTAAATTTTAAACCAGTGCAATGGGGAAGACCAAGATAGGTAGGGTAAAACTAAAAAGCGTTAGGAATATATGTTTGTATTCCTAACGCCATAGGGTCCCTTTAACGTAGTATTTTGATTGTGAATGCAGTGCTTACACCCAAACATAATACCTCTAGGAAGGAATCACGATCAGTGACTTAACATATACACAGATGCAAACACATTAATGCTAAACCCGTAAAATAATACATTCTATTTTATAGAGGCTGAACATAATGTTGCCCTTTAAAGTTGCTTTCTAGAAATCTTCTGATTCTAAAGCCTCCCCCAATCATACCTTTATTCCAGATAAGCATATATTTTAGGCACAGTCTCTGTGGAAATGATATTGTGTACGCTGTTCATAGTCTTGGAACACAGCAGCCTTCATAAGTAAAAAATCATTTCTAACCCAAAACAGGTGCTCTCCTCCAGAATGTTCGAATGATGGGATGTGAAGAAGATGCATCACAGAATCCAGGCCGGCGTTCAAAGAAAAACCATTACCATGTATAGAAAAAGCTATTTCTATTTTTAAAGCATGTTTACCGTGACTAGACATTGCCTTATATCTTGTGTTCTAGAGGGCAACAAGCCTGCAATTGTCTTCCAGTTATCTATAATTCCCAATGTCTCTAAAGCCTTTTAACAGTTTGTTTAAGTATATTTACTAAACACATAAATGAAAAAGGGGATATATATATAAAAAAAAAACAAAAAAAAAACTTTTACAAACTAATAAAATCTGTCAACATTGAAGTTGCTGTTTAGTAGATAGGAGAGTGCGCTGGATCTTGTGTATTGTTTATTGTACAATATGGCCCCCAGCAGCACCCCATTTAAGCATGTTTAGGTGAGTGCAACCATCCCCCCATGTTTCCTATATATATATATATATATAGCTTTATTTTTTTCAAAACATTACAATATAAAAAAACAATATATCCAAAAAATCTTTAAAAAAATAAAAAAATACATTAAAAAAATAAATTTGTATATAATATGTATATAATATGTATGTATTTATAACAAAAATAAATATGTATATAAATATATATTTATATTTTAATATTTAAAAAAAAAAAAAAGCTTATTAAAAAATATAAAATAATTAAATCGAGGCCTAAGTGTAAGCCATTTCCTGCTCATTTTTTCCCTTTTAAATTAGTTTGGGACGCTCTGCTTTTGGGAAATAGTACCTTGGGGATAGAATCTTCAGTCCTACAAGCTTCTTCAGTTTCGAAGAATAATTCTGCTGAGCATAGCTGATCATATCTGATATTTTCATATAGAAAGCAGCACTTAATATAGTTTTCTGTAAAAATAAATCAAATATGCATTGCACCTCCCTTGTATTTACAGAGGAAGGCGTCCCTCTTTTCCTGGATTATAAATGAAGTCATTATCTGTGACGCTCATTAGCTTCAGGCACCAATTAGTGAAAATTAATATTGGTTTTGATAGAGATGTTGGCAAAAGTCTCTCGGAAGCGCACACAATGCTGACCTTGTCATTCCATTAGCCAAATATTAAACAGTAAGGTTTCATTTAAATTAGTGTCAGTAATCTTCTCTCCTCCTCCCTTCCTATATGTGACTCCAGATGCCTGCAAATCAAACATGAATCATAGCTTTTGGGATGTCATAATAAATGCTCAATGTCCTCCAGATGGGCTTGAGTCTGCCAACCTGCTTATTTTTTTATTGGTTAATCATTTTGTACACACAAACAGATGTACATCTCATTTCCATCTTCAGTCTGGGCCAATTGTTTTCCTTCGATTTTTATTCTGACACCACATGCTTTTTTGTCATGTAAAGAATTATGACATAAGCCAACCAGAGGATGACAGGCCCTCGGCTTTAATACAAACATTATTCAGACCTCTCCTGTTTCATTAAGCATTTCATTAAGGTCTCTTGATATTGTGACACATATCAAATGGGACCACCAAGTGCCAACCCAATTAGATATTGTCAGGGTTAACGAGAATTAGAACTGAATCCAGAACGAACTTCAAGTGTAAGAAGCACAACTGGATGCATAGTTGACGTAGAGCCTTTTTGGCTACTTTTTTATGAATTTTGAAATTCATTGTAAATTCTCGCTTTAGTGAATAACTCTGTGTCACTATAATGGATTTCACGCATTCTGATGTGGTGGTCCACTCGACTAACTCTTGCACATTAATTGGAGATTTTCCCTTTTTCTTTGACTTGTAGAAACCTATGCAAGATGTCTTTCATCTCTATAGAGATAATGGATTACTAAGGGAACACTTTAAGCATCATAACCACTACAGCAAGCATGTCAAACTTGCGGCCCAGGACGACCGGACAAAATTTTTTCCTTGGCTTATCGGCTCATCGGGACCACAGCTGAGGGACACAGACATAGCCAAAATCACCTCCGGACTCATACTATTGCTCAATCCGGTAGGACTTCTGAGACTTTTTCTGCAGACTGCTGCAATCGTCTGGACATTTGACACAGAGCGTTTGTGAGTAGCGGAGCCTCTCTGCCCGCATAAATCCGCATTCCCTCTGTTTTAGGCTTCTCTTAAAAGTGATTTAAATTCTTGGTGGAAAAAGCAGTCCTCTGTTGTGATCCTCAACGTAAACTAGTTTTGCCTGTGTGGGCTTTTCCTCACTCCTTTTTAATATTTTCAAAAAGGTTTTTAGCCAAGTTTAGTACTGCTGCCCCTCCCTTGTTTATTTCCTTATTGACCCTCTTCCCCTCACTCCTTTTTAATATTTCTGGGTTGCTCCACCCCACCTGTGCAGTTTTATATTTTGTTTTGCTGTCAGACGTGTAAATCAACCTTTGGCAGTATCATTATTATTGATATAGCGCCAACACTAAGAGACAAGTATTTGTAACCAGGCGAGTTGGACGCACGGAGGGAGTTGAGGACCCTGCTCATATGAGCTTACATTTTAGAGGGAGTGAGGTTTAGTGACACGAAAGGCAGGGAAAAGGTAAAAACCTAGGATGCTGGAATAGGGCTAAGGGCTTAGTGTTGCTTGCTTTATTTCTCTTTTTTAATGCCAAATGAGTTTCAAGCTGGCTAATGTTAAGTATGGCCAATATATGTCTGTCATCAGCATGCAAGCTGGCAACGGGCATGCAATGGAGGAACAATCCTCCCATCCATGATGCCGTAAGCTGTCCCTCAGCCCTGCCTCAATGACATACCTCCCACTACAGTGAAGCTGCAGGGAGAACGTGGTGTTGGTGCTAACTTAAAGGTATTATTTTGTTATTTTTTTAAATGTAATTTCTGTTTTCATAAATATGTGGAGAACCTGCCAGCATGGGTTAACCCAAACAAAAAACAGTGTTTTATTAAAACATTGTTTTTTCGGGGTTGAAATAACCATTTTCATACCTCCCAAAAGTCTCAATTTAGGAGGCACAGTCCCTAATTTGGGCCTTTTTTTGTTGATAATTTCAAGAAAAGGTCCAAGAGTCTCTCTCAGAAAACCATTCACTAATCTGAAATTCACCCACACTTTTTTTTATCCTTTTCTTTTTAAAATTGCCTAGTTTGTCCCACTTGTAAATTTGCGGATATCATAAGATATCTGCTGAAGATTTACCATTCGAGAAAAGGTAAAAATGAGTTTGAAAACCCTTAATGTGTTTCTACCACTTTAAAACTGAACCCAATTAAATTAATAATATAAAAAGGAAAAACAGCACACATCTATTTATTTTATTCTTTTCCATTTTAATGTTGACTTCAAACGTGACAAGGTAGAAAGGAACCAAGTGTTCCTATTTAAGCCAAACAAAGGGATAATATATCCCACTCCTGAATCCATAAAATAATGTGGCATTATTCGCACATTAATAACAATAAAGATGTCAAGCTGTCAGATAAGAAGTTAATCTCGTTGGAAGCACAATTATCTGGCCACCTGGGGCCAATTTGGCTTTCAGAATGCAACGTTTTTCGCAGATAAAAAGGACAGGAACATGATTGGACCAGAGGATTGCGCAGATCCCATTAGTTGGAACGATCACTTATATTTGTAATTGAAGCTCTTCAGACATTATGAGCACAACATTCGGTGTCTATGTCCATGGTAAGAGCGCTCTCGAAGACACAGTCAACTCTCTGACTAAGGTTTGATGGAATACAGACTAATGGGAACGGCAAGAGCAATAAAAGACAGACAATCGTGGATAAATAGACTGCTATAATTTGCATACAACAGCCACTCACACTGTCATCTTTATTTTGGACATATATCAAAATGATCGAAATTAGATGTATTAGCCAGTATCTGATGAATGCAAAATTAGAGGGGGTGGATTTTAAAATGCATCTAGGTGTCAATAATATAGGCAATGTGTGAAATGTAAGCTTTATAATCTTAATGCACGATGGATGCTGTAGATTTAAAATACATAACGTACAGACGATGGAAGGCTCTAATATTTGTGATTTTCTAAAACATAGGCTGATTCCTTGTTGATTTTTAAAATGGCTGAAATTAAATCATAGCTGCCTTTTATATTTTTCAATATTGGCCTAAATTTGAAATTTACATTCCGTTCCCAATAATTCACTCTTTAGTGAATAAAGCTTAAATTGTATTCCAGATTCGGAATACAATTTTAAAGGAATGGAATTAATGCAATGGAACCGAACATCACTGGTGTTCAAGAGCTTAAGCTTGAGTCATCCAAGAAAACATAGCTACCGAGAGGGGGAAAATATATACGATATTGTATTATATAATATTATATAAATGAGTACATGACCATCAAATGAGTAGAAAAACTATAACATGCAATTTATATCTTACAAAATCAAGATCACTTTTATTAAACCAAAGGAACAATATTGGCACCAGCACAATTAAAGGGTTACTCAAAGCACCATGTCCACTTCACTGATTTCAAGTAGTTATGGTGCCCTGAGTCTGTACATGGAGTGTTTCATTAGGAGGCACTGCACCTACAGAGTTGAACACCTCTGCAGCTGGAGGTGTAACTCCCCCTCCGGCCACATTACATGGGTGTCATTAGCCAGCCCAGAATAAGCATCCAGGGTTGAAAACCTGAATTCTGTGAAAAATTGGCATCTAATGCAAACACTCATAGCATGCTGGCTCCTGACAGTCAATGATGGCCTGCTCCCACACTCCATGCCACCCATGTCCTCCCCTCCCGGACATTCGTCCATCTCCAGCCAGGAGGAGTGATGCTAACGGAGGAGGATGGTGCTGCTAGGAGAAATTAGGCATTAAACTGATATTTTGCAAAAAGCCTCCCCTTATTACAATGCATCATTCCGTCTCAATCCCCCAGCCAATCACTGTCTTATTCTCTGTACATTATTTCAATGTCCTGTTACGAATAAGGGATAAACACTATTGAGGGTAGCCAAATAGATAGCTGATAAGTATTATTACCCAACTTAGGCCTCTATGTAATATTACTGAATAAGCGTTCCAAATTATTTAATATTTTTGGATACATTTTTAAAATGATTTATTATGAAAACTATTTCAATTTAAAATATTTTGGTATTACATTTTTTTTCATATATGATATATTTTTGATATTTGAATATGTTGAAAAAAATAATTGTAAACGTTTATGCAAAAATATTAAGTCATTTGGAAAATGTATCCGACTATTTTATATTAAGGCCTTAATGGGATTTATCTTATTGACCTTGGGTGGACGGAAGTCTGACTTTACCTTGACTGAAATCTAATGTGCCACCAGGATTTTTAAACAGGTGAGTTGGTGCTTTAACCTGTCGTGCTATCCCACGACATAAACCAGCACTGGCTTGTACAGGCAAACACTATGTTTTCATCTATGAGGGAACACAGCAAGAGAAATTACAGCTATGTCCTTCTGTCAATCATTATTACTTTTGCCCAAACACAGGGAATTCCTGAATATTTTGAGCGCAATAGGACATTTTTTATTCCATTCCATTATAAATTGTGACGTGATGTGGACCTGTAGCACACAATAAATTCTACCATTGTATGGATGCAGCCAGTGGTAATCACATCTTTAGACTCATTTTCTCCCCACCAGGAGCAGACTGTAAACAGACGGCTAGCCGTACAAGTAAGCCACATTCCAGCAGATAGTAAATTGCTCCCTTCTACATCCAATTAACAGATGTGTTAGTGCGATTCAAATAATACAGTAGAGAACGCTGGTTGCAGTTTGCCTATGGGGAAGTGAAATAAAATTCGAATAAAGCGTGATATGTGCCAAAATCCATAAACATATGACAAGTGTAGAGTCATGATGACTGTAGACATTGATGACTAAGTCAAACAAGGCTCACAGCAGAGCATCCGAATATTAATTGGCATTGTCAAACATATGTAGAGTGTTAACATAGAAAGAACACAAAACACGTAAGGAAAGGCAAACATCCCATTAAGGGGATTATTCACAAAACATTGTGTTGTGGTGGCTTGACCGTCAAGTTGCAAAATGTTATCCAAAATAGTAATTTTGGAAAAAATAGACATTTTTTCACCAATGTTACAGTTTCAAGGTACATTTTATTGTTCAGCTTGCAGCAACTCACCAAAATGATTTAGTAATTAACTAACCACGTTAAATAAATGTTTTCCATGTGAAATCCAATTTTTCATTTTCTTTACCTTGAAACAGCCACGGAGATACATGTACAAAATCAACGCACTACACATTTCCTCACTCCCACTGATTCCAGCACAAAGGGCAAAGAGGATCAGCTTCCAACTATTGCTTTGTGAAAGAAGGTGGATTAAAGCTGCATAATATTTCAAAGAGGAATAGAGCTCTCTGGATACACAGTAATATAAAAATGATACAAAGTAGGAATACAGTATGGGAAAAGGAAAAAGAGAGATCGCAAAGGATGGATACTAGAAAACCCATAAAACCTCTAAATGTATTAGCGTGCTTGCCAAGCTAGTTCAACGTTAGGAGGTATGTAGTGGGGATCTGTGAGCAGACCTCATAGGGGCATTGCTAGTGACATGGAACTTCCATCCAGGAATGAGATGTGTAGTCCGTTACTTGCAGAACTAAGCAGAGACAAGTGATGAAGCTCTCTCTGCATGGTCATAGTGCCCGGGGATCAGTGTGAGTTCATCTAATGCCCCTGCATTCTCTCTGCTCTATTCTCTGCCATTTAGGATATAAATTACTTTGTTTATGCAGCTACAGCCACACCTCCCTGCATGTGACTTGCACAGCCTTACTAAACACTTCCTGTAAAGAGAGATCTAATGTTTAAACTTACTTTATTGCACATTCTATTTCATTTACAATTTCCTATCTTCTGCTCTGTTAATGTACTATTACATCCTGCAGGAGTCTCCTGTGTGATTACAGTTTAATTTACAGAGTCAAGAGTAAATTAAGTAAAGATCTGCTTGAAAATTAAACCATTTTTTTTCATGCCGGCTGTGTCAGTTACAGCAAGGGGAGGTGTGGTTAGGACTGCATGTAAAGAAACAAAAGTGATTTTGCTCTTTTAAATAGCAGTGATTTAAAAGTCAGAGAATGGAACATTGAGACTGCAGGAGCATGATCTCTACACCCACATTGTTTCATTAAGTTAATGTTGTTTTGATACCTATAGTATGCTTTCAATGAAATTGTGCTAGTGTATAGAATTTCTCTGCCACTTATGAGTTAAATTACTGTTTATACACCTCTAGTCACACCTCCCCTGCATGTGACTTGCACTGCCTTCCTACACAGTTGCTGAAAAAGAGATCTATTTTTTAAACTTCCTTTATTGCAATGTTTCATTTGCACTGATATCCTGCATTGTTAATAGTATGCTAGAGTCTGCAGGAGCATTATGCGTGTTATTAAAGTTCATTTTACAGATATGATGGAAATTATACATTCATTTAACGTATACTGTGTAAGTCGTAGTTAAAATGTAAATACTATAAGTATTCCCCAAGAGAACGGTGAGCATCAGAAAAAGAGATTGCCTGTTAGGGAAGAACTAAAAACATTATTTTGATATACCTTTATTGAGACATCCCCTTAGACAAAAATACAAGAAAAAAAAAAAAAAATCATAACGTGAAGGAATGAATACAGACACAAATTGTGACAAAAAAATATTAGAAATGTAAAAAAACTGTTGCTATTACATCGAAGCTACAGTCCATTTCTAACAGGTGCTTCCCGTTATCTTTGGGAATACTTCTAGTATTTACATTTTGAGTATTACCTTTTTATGAGTGTTACCTCATCATTAGATATTGCCTGATGGTCGTTTGAAAATCTCTCTAATTTCTATTTGTGTGAGTCATAACCAGGGGAGGTGTGGCTAGGGCTACATTAACATAAATAAAAGAGATATAACTCCTAAATGGCAGAGAATTGAGCAGTGAGACTGCATTGGCATGATCCACACACCAAAACTGCTTCATTAAACTACATTTGTTTTGGTGTTTAGAGTATCCATTAAGTAACAAAAACATGTATCTACTTCCTAATACACAAGAGTCTTATAGAAAATATTATGGTGGAATTAATTTTCTGGGCACATGATGAAATGGATTATATGCAAATAGAATTGATTACCTCAGAAAAGCTGGGCAGTAACTCAGATGTAATTCATTAGGAGTTATTTACTAACTGTGCTACAAGCAACAGACCAGATCTGTGCATTCGGTTTCAAACACATCGCGAACAGAGAATTCGGAACTCCAAAGCCCTATATGGATGAATAATAAGACAAAGGAAATGGACCGTGGACAAACAGTTTATTTTGCAGTACACTGATTGGCCCATTTCAGCACCCTGTTCGTTTGTCTCAAAACAATTGCCTGGATGATATTCGTCTGAGCCAAAATACCACATAGACAAAAAATCCCGAATGAACCAACACAGAAATGTTTTCCGCACAAATTTATTTGGGGGAATAAAATGTTTTTGCTGTGCAAGTCTACAACATACATATAAACAGTAAATTGGCATCACAAGCTATGTCATCCCTCATTTAGGGATTATTGCGAGGAGAAATAATGCTTCTATCTCCGCACTTCCACCAATACGCTGACATGTGAAGCCGGTCACATCAGATCACTTGCCCATTAGCAAGGCTGTATCAAAGGGTCTGGGCGTTAGGTGCCAGGAGAGTCACAGTTTTTGTCATACACCTTGAAAAGGGCTTGGCGCTAAACAGTCCCATAAAAACTATAAGGTGTAATGGATATCGGTCCCATAAAAAACTAAATAGGTGTTTTAATGATTAATGATTAATTGTATTAATTATACATTTATTATTCATTTATTTAATTCAATAATTAATTGAGATATCAGCATGTGTCCAAATGGCCTTTACATAACTGAGTTCTAGATGAATTGTTAATGAATAGAACAGAACAAAAAATAATGTAAATCGAGTAATATAAAAAAATTTTTTAATGAATCATCACTTTACGTTACATCTTGCATTCAGGTTTCCCATAAACTGCAATTGGATGGTTCTAGAATACGCCTTGTGGACGAGTAATGGAGTGTAAAGTGTAAGGATATAAAGTCCTAAACATACTAGGAGATCCCCTGCGAGAAAGCTGTAGAGACTGAGTATATGGCTAAAACACTATTTCTAAAAAGTGTAGCCCCCAAAAATTGGGAGCAGTCGGCTACTAAATCACCAAAGCCTAAACACAATGTTATATAATACAAAAAATACAAATAATACCAAAATAATTGCATATATTACAGCAGAAAATGGATCAGAAGCGTCCAGGAAAAGTGCTGCCCCAATGGTAAAAAAAGGGGTGGCTACCTAAACAGTGAACTGGAACAGGAATACTGTATCAAATCTCATTTCAAATATAATGCCTGGGTGTAAATTCCATCCAGTGAAAGCCCATAAATACAGTTTTGGAATAGAGTGCAACAATGTCTTAATGCAGGCTTCCCCAAACTCCGGCCCTCCAGATGTTGCTGAACTACAACTCCCATGATTCTCAGCCTATCTATTTCATTCAAAGAATCAAGGGAGTTGTAGTTCAGCAACATCTGGAGGGACGGAGTTTGGGGAAGCCTGTCTTAATGCAACAATGTATCAGCTATCAGGATACATAACTGCTGTTATAGGGTAACAGGAGCTGCAATACAGTCAAGGCTGATATAGTATAACCTATAATAGGTATAACATGATCTGGTACTGGTACATCATAAACCACAAAGTAAAAAGTCCCGGGTGATATAAAATCACTATTAGATCACAGTAGTAGATCTAAAGTAGCAAGATCTCTGTAATCTGCAATATAAAATGAACAGCCATAGTGCTCTCAATTAAAAAAACACTGAAGTTTATTTATAAAGAAGATAAAAACACTCACAAAGGTGAGGTGATATCTGGCAAATACAAGATGTTCAGGGTCGCCAGGATCGATGAAAGAAGTGGTTCAATGCTAATCCTCTCTCCGGCCGGCTTGGAGATAGTGATGCGAGGAGATAGATTAAAAAAATCTTCACGTGCGTTCCACTTAGTTTTAGACCTGCGTTCCACTGGGACCCGGTATCGTGATGTTTTAGCGGCAACTGCCGTAAAGCCTTACGCGTTTCGTGACTGAACCATGTCACTTCATCAGAGGCTAAGGTCTAGATGGGCCTGGCTGTAATGCATTTATAGCCCATATACTCGCCATATATGAGCAACAGCTGCATTGTCCAATTAATTCAGAACATCAAAATATAAACGGAGCACTAATAATAATCCACCAGTTACATAGTGGATATATATATATATCCCACAATAACACTTGAAAATAATAAAATGGAAAAATAACCTCAAAAAAAGGAGAAAAAGGTTAAAAATGTAAAAATATATCCCTACCAATTGCATCTTAAAATAAACAAATAAGAACATTAATTCATAGAGGATGATACTGTTGTGGGCAAATGTAAATATTACACGTTTTACAATATGTTCCATTTCTAACACCTTGTCAGTTTGCAATATCTCTTAAAGACAAAGTACACAGTTTAAGAAATACAACATTTCATTCTAAAACTTGTAATATTTGCATTTGCCTATAACAATACAGTCAGAAATGCCCGATCACATGATTGGTCAGTAACATAAATAATATATTATAAATGAAAAAAATATTGTCTGAGAGACATCTATCGAGAAGTAAGCCATAATGGTTAAAATGGCATAGTACTTCCAATAAATCCAGTTCAAAAAGGAGAATTATAGGTGGATAACATCTAAAATATACTTATGTACAAATGAGAGCCTTATTTTATAGAGGATGTATACAATCAAAAATACCTGTCAAAAATCCATCTATAGAAATGTTAGCAATAGTAATTAAAGTGGCATAGTGCTTCAAAAATATCCAATAAACACTGGGTGAAATGCAGGTAAATAGACTGTTCTATATTCAGACATTTATGGACCTAAATAGAAAAAAAAGTATTAAACTAAAAGAACCATACTACTTTTATATCTATGTACACAGATATCTCTATATAGGGCTAGTCTCGCCTAAACCCCAAAACCAATATATAAACATATATAGCTCAGTGAGCTAGAAACATATGTAATAATACGAGTAATGAAGTGTGCTTTTTAAAGGCTCTGTCCCGGTTTCTGCTGAGTGCTGTGGGCTGCTTAGAGGTAGCGCAAGTATCATTTTCTTATCTGGAAGCTACAAAATATGAAGAAAGACTGACTTGACACAACAGAGAAGTATATAAAAGAGTTAGATACTCATTAGATGCTTACTATAACCCTCACTATAACCCTCACTATAACCCTTTCAACATACTTATTTATTAGATTGGTAATGCCTTATTGGACACTAGTTACTAGGTATCCCCCCACTTACATTTACTATAACCACTCAGAATTTAATAAGAAAACGCCCTGTATGACATCACTCTGCTCAGTGGTCCAATCAAATGCTTCTCATAGAGAAACATAGCGTTGGACTCATCAGCTCAGAGGGCTTGAGCATGCTCTGAGCCAGCAAGGGAAGGTGGAAATGGGGAGCGATAGAAGAATGAGAGTTTTTTCTTTTAGAGATTTAATCTTTTATAGTCGGCGAGCATAAAGAAGGAGGGTGGAGAAAGCAAGCTTCCCCTTCCAGACGTGCTGCCTGCAAGGGAGAAGCTAATTATATCCATTGCCATGTAAAATGAGCACTGATGATGGACTTATTGTTTGCACAGAACTGACATTTGGCAATCCGGAATAGAGTTCATGTCAAGTGTCACTAGTCCCCGACACACAAGTTCAAACATCTCAGAATGTCCAACATTTCAAGCAAACGACTTACATATCAGTTGTATTACTTTTTTTATTTTTAACAAAAGCAGAAAATCTACATATATAAATTAGTTAAGCCAGTCAATACATAATTAAGTAACTACTACAAAGATACAAAGATACAACTACTACAAAGAAACTAAAGAACACAGAAAAACAAAGACATGTTAAGACCAATCTACATAGAACTAGTCAGACAAAATGCATTTACACTATTCCCAAGCATTCACTTAACTACATTTAACTTTAAGATCCGAGTATCTGCTGTCATAAAAGAGTTTCATGTCTCTGGAGTAGTACAGGGAATATATATATAAGGCAGAGTTTAAATGTAATTTAATGTGATCGAGAGTGTCGGGCAGAGCGGTGTGTGTTTATGAGTCCACTAGGCCATAGAAGTGGTAATATGATTATCAGCAAATGGAAACCAAAGAAATGGTTAGGGAAAGACGAATTTCTCCCAAGTGCATGTAAAATATTGTACTATCTATAAGCTACTTGGGATAAAAGTTCAATTAAAGCCTTACCTCGGGATAGCTGTAAACAGGAAAGAAGACATATTTTATAGGGGGAACGTTCATGTTGGTGCTTAAGAGACAATTAAGGACCGTAAAAAGAAGAAAAGTCTTTTTTTTTTTCTCTCGCCTAATCTAATTGTAAAACTTGGTTTTCTTATCAGTGGCAAAATCATGTTTTCAAAAGACATGCCTGGTCAGAAAACATCCCAACAATTATTTTTAGGAATAACAACGCAAAGCACCAAATTATTTATATACTTTTCACATGGGCATACATATTTAATTAACATATTACTTGACTTACGTTTTTGAAGTTGCACCTTGGTGAGGCTCAGGAGATACTGTACCATCAACGTCTTATGTAGAAAACCTCTTTTTTGCTATATGTTAGCCTAAGCCAGAAGTAAACTCAGTTTTTACATTTATAATGTATCGCCTGCCATCTTCCTTATCAAAGGATGACATTGAAGGCTTATTGTGTTGGTTGCATTTGTTTGATATTGGGCAAAACTAGACAAAAACACACCATTATATTCCATACTTTCTTCCCTCCATCTGTACATGCAGATGGTTTTAATTATGAAGAGAAAAAAAGCTACGTTTGACATTGTTGTTACAGATACTCAGGACACTAAGAGATGTCCTAGTAGGACAACCATAGCTAGGGTTGATCTTACTGCTGAACTTATATTACAATGATGCTGATTAATAGGAAGATGGGGAAATGTAGACTTTCAAGAGCCATCCTGCTATATGCTCCTGAGACCCAGCCCATTAACTTGTATCCTCTGTACTGGACATTTCGTTCATATGCATCTCCTTTCTTTTGAGCTATTCTATCAATTGTATTGTAAAGAGGACATCCTGGGCTTTTCAGTGATATGGCATTTGATAGGCTGGGATTCTGGAAACTTCCTCTTCCTTTTCCATCAAATATGGACATATTAGAAGGCAATTATTTCCTCGGTTCCCAGGAGGTTAAAGTCCTACTTTGGACCATGCTCTATATTGGTGCTAAGTAGAAAGGAACAGAGATCTCTCCCTCTGCAACAACTCCCTCATGGTGAGCAAGATTTGTTGGTCCATAGAACAGACTGAAGCTGACATTCCAGTGGTTCAAATATCTATAGTTTAATGGCACACATCGAAATGGTGCTTTCACAACGCAGAATAATACAGCTTCCATTAATATGGGTTCTACAAGCTAATGAAGTATACACCTACCAGTTGTCCACCAATTCTGGACGTCACTATTACAAGTGTAACCCAATGAGCATGACATTTTTCACATTACTAGCCAAAGAGCCTTGGATATTGACAGCTAAACAACTCTTTAATTCGTTGCGTCAGTGATGTGTCTGATGAAGCATTCAAAAAATAAAGATGTTAAAATGCCACATGGGCAATAAGTATCAGACTGCTTAAATAAACCCTTCCAAACAATGTTTTATTTGGCTGTTGTTGATTGTGATATTACACTGCCTTTCTGCACTTCCAATGTCTCATCAGGAGAAATGGAAATTAAGCTTATTTTACATGATTTTTTTTAAAGTGTTGATGAATTTCACTCTAGTTTTTTTTTTTTTTCACCGAAATCTATTATTTTCATTTACATAAGACTTTAGAACTTTGTTCTAATTATTGTTGTAAATCAAGCTGTATAATTTCTGATTATAGGTCAATTTTGCATTAATAGAGAAATTAAGATTGTATGCTCAATATTTATCAAACAATAACAGCTGTCAATGAGCCATTAATGACGACGATGATTGAATCACAATCCCATCGTTCAGATGCTTTTTGACATCATTAAACCTCATTTTTCAATGATCACAACTTGTCGAAGAGGAGTCACGAACACTTCAACAAAACAATCGAAAAATGATCAAATTCAATTTTCAAAGACACAATCAATACTGCAATACTCAATTAACCGAAGAAACACCAAAACTACCTCCTGTTACCTGATGAGCTAGCTGTGCAAGCGATGTTAACTATTGGTTTCTTGTTAGTCAATTAAACTAATGAAGGTCAAATGACCACGGAAACGAATATGTAATATATTAAAATCTATAACATAACAAATACATATGTGCACAATAAATTAAATATATACACACACTACAATGTGAAAACAGGACAGTCATTGCTGGCTGTGAGAAATGATTTTTGGCAACCAGGAAGTACTGCAAGTTCCTGGCAATGTTCTTCCTGGGACAAAATGGCTGTTCTCTCTAATTGTACATTTTTCTCAGACTAAATTCAGTCCTTTAATAGTCACCATACTAAAATTTTAAATGGTGGTCCTTATAAAATGTACATCTTACAGGGTAGCAATGATTTAATGGAGCACTGTATTTTCCGATAAAGTATGAATATACTCAACCCAAGTTTTATACATCAACAAAAGGATTTGAGTGTTGGAGCCCAGAACGTGATTTATCTTACAGTAATACATACCTATTTCATAAACAGTATGTCAGCCATGTTCTTATGAATAAATAAACAGTTCTGGAGGCCAGGGACTTCCTCAAAAAATGTAACATTATCCTGAGAATACAGTTTTGTTCTACATAGTTGGCAAGTGATACAGAAGACAATATTGTTTAATTTAGTCATGGAGCAGGTGGACAAATTGAGGTAGTCACTAGTCCCTCTAATTTTCGTTGTTTTATTTAATTACTCTAAAATGAATTAGGATTGTAACAGATTTCATTGTGTAACAAATTTATTATTGATAACCAAAAAGAAAAAGGGGCTTCACACAGGCTATATTCTTTTATAATCCCCCCTTCACAAACCTATTTTTGCTATTTTAGGATGATTAACATAATTGTTACTTTGCTAATTTTTACATTGATTATGTGCAGTGCATTGTGGGAAAATGCACTCTTTGCACTAAACAATAAGGAAATCTAAGAGAAAATTTGAAGAAAAAAAAATGCTACATATTAACAGACATTTGTTTAGTGTTCCATAGAGTACTTTTTTTAGAATCAGGTGAACTTAAAAACGTTCAGATTAATTGTAAAAGGGACTCTATAGATACCAAGACCATCTCAATGCAGCGATCTGGGTGCCATGTCCCTTTCATTTTAACCCTGCAATTGAAATGTTGCCATTCTGCAGAAACTGCAATGTTCAAATTACAATGTTAATAAGCTTCTATTGGCTGTCTCCCTGACAACAACTTTAGGTTCTTCCGCCAGGGATTAGAAAAAAACTCCCAGCATTGCGGCGGGGGCGGGGCTTACCTTGCGGCAGGGGCAGAGCTAAATTGAAGGCGGGGCAGAGCTAAAATGACGGCTGCATGGGAATCAGGAAGGAGTCCCTGCTTCCCCAACAACCAGACCCCAGGAGCTGCCTGCACTGCCTTCGCTCCTCCCAGGCCATAAAAGACAGAGGTAACCATGTATGACTGCCTGTTTGTGAGTGTGTGAGTATGTGCAACTGTCTGCCTCTGTGTGTGTGTAAGTACCTGTGTGTATGACTGTCTGCCTGTATGTGTGTGTGTGTATGACTGTCTGCCTGTGTGTGTGTGTGTGTGTGTGTGTGTGAGACGGTCTGCCTGTGTGTGTGGCTGTCTGCATGTGTGTGTGTGTGTGTGTGTGTGGCTGTCTGCCTCTGTGTGTGTGGCTGTCTGCCTCTGTGTGTGTGTGAGTACCTGTGTGTGTGACTGTCTGCCTGTGTGTGTGTAACTGTCTGCCTGTGTGTAACTGTCTGTGTGTGTGTGGCTGTCTGCCTGTGTGTGTGTGTGACTGTCTGCCCGTGTGACTGTCTGCCTGTGTGTGGCTGTCTGCCTGTGTGTGTGGCTGACTGCCTCTGTGTGTGTGGCTGACTGCCTCTGTGTGTGTGAGTACCTGTGTGTGTGTGTGACTGTCTGCCTCTGTGTGTTTGGCTGTCTGCCTCTGTGTGTGTGAGTACCTCTGTGTGTGGCTGTCTGCCTCTGTGTGTGTGTGTGTGTGTGTGTTTGACTATCTGCCTGTGTGACTGTCTGCCTCTGTGTGTGTGACTGTCTGCATGTAACTGTGTGTGTGTGTGTGTGTGTGAGAGAGACTGTATGTGTGTAACGAATATATACACCAACTCGCAGGATTCAACTCTACAAAAGACAATACAGAGGAGAGATACGTCTACCGGACCTTAGAATGGTCGGACTCGACGTATATGAGAGGAGACAGAGTCAGGAACGATCCGAGGTCAAGGGCACAGAGAGACAGCGTAAACTAGGACTAGCCGGGGTCTGGTACACAGAAAACAGCAAGCCAGTAAACAAAACAGATAAGGATAAAGAGATAACGTAGTCAGAAACAAAGCCAAGGTCAATACGAAGGAACACAACTGAACACAACAAGCGTTAAAGGGAACTGAAACAGAAACCACGATAGGGCAGGGAGTAAAGGGAGAGGTAAGTTTAAATAGCTTCTAAACTAATTTGATTGGCTCCTGTCATATCCACACCCCAAAAGGTAAGTGTATGGGGAGTGTGGCATGACAGGGGCCAATGGGAGCCTTTTGACAATTTAGGCTCCCACTGTCTCTTTAAGAGCGCACCCGAGACCCGCGGCGCGCTCTTAGGTTCAGGTGGGACACGTGACCGCTTCTCGCTGTCACTGCCCGCCTTCCTAATGAAGCCGTCGGATGAGCCGTGCGCGGCTCGTGCAGCAGGACCGCGCACGGCTCAAAGAGTGGACCGCGACCGGCCCCTGGATAAGGTAAGTAACGCTACAATGTGTGGCTGTCTGTATGTGACTGTCTGTCTGTACCTGTGTGTGGGGGGGGGGGGGTGTGGGGGGGGGGCTGCGAAGATTTTTTGCACAGGGCGCCTAAGGGCCTAAAGCCGGCCCTGAGCAGAAAGAGATTAAGGCAGAAAGTTACCTTTTAAACCCTTAAACGACTGGGGGAACCCTAAAATAAGTACTTAAAACTATAGTATTAGGAATAAAAGTTTGTATTTACAACGCTATAGCATTCCTTAGATAAACTAATAAGAGTAGTTTTGCTCACTGAGAGAGCGCACAGCTGAACTCACACACATTACTATGTATTATGTTACATTCAGATCATACAGATAGGATACGTTTACCTGCAATCCCCCTTTAACAATGGCAATATCAGACAGGTGGACTATGGTAGTGTGTTATAAAAAGTTAATCAGGGTGGGCTGATGGAATAGCCATATGCCTTCACAGAGCTGATCTATCTTAATGAAACCTGAGCGGGCTTGTGAAAAGCCTTGTTTACCTGTTAAAGTGATGGTTATGGGGATGCATTTTTTTTACACACACACACACACACACGCGTCTCCTGAAACCATCAGATCGCATTATTTCCCCCTAATACTGGCTTCTTCAAATTTTTGCATTTAGCAAGTGCATTGTTGCCTTACCATAACTCCTCTCAATATTTAATACATGCCCGATTTTTACAAAGTGCATTGTTTCTAATTCATACGTTTATTTAACCCCTTAAGGACACATGACATGTGTGACATGTCATGATTCCCTTTTATTCCAGACGTTTGGTCCTTAAGGGGTTAAATGGGTGCACAAAGACAAGGTGATGATTTGAACTTTGATCTCCATTTAACCTACGACCAAGAACTATTTGCACAGAATAGTGCCCGTAATATCAACCTAAGTACTGCGGGAACTGCACAAACTAAGAGGCAACACAGATTACAGACCGAACATACAGAACAAAAATAGCCAACTTGATCTAACACTACCATAAATATAAATACCAAGGCAACATGAAAATGCAAAAAGGCTCATATCACATCTAGTAAATGTCCTATATAAAATAAAATAAAAAATATTTGTGACTGTCGCAGCAGGTGCCTTACAAGTCGGCGCAATGAAAGTGGAATATACATTGATAGGTCTGTTAATTTTGTTAGCGAAACAAAGGAAACCTTTCTCTCACACGTATTGATGTTTTAAGCCAGCTAAATAAGCAAATAAATCTTATGATGCCCCTTAAAGTTTTGCAGCACAAACTGTAATCATAATTAACTTACGTACTTGAGATTGCTTAGGTTGCGGAGACAATGCCATTTTTCTGTCTGTGGAGCGTCATGCCCACTGCTTTCACATTTTAGGGCGACACTAAAATGTTTATGGCATTTAAAGACATACTGCTTGGACGACGATGTTAATGGTTTTTTCCATTACTTGCACGACATACATAAACCAACAGAAGAATTACAGAAAGAAAAAACAATACTGTAACTTGAGAAAGCTACGTCGAAGAGACGATTGCAGAACAATGCTTACAACCAAAATAAAAACATTATTCATACTGCAAACGTCGACAGAATCTTTATGTCAGTGTTTCCTATAATGTATACACACAAAATATATAACAGTGAACCGTGTATTATGAAAAAATAATGGCATTGAAAATGTATCATATTAACCTACAAGACCGAAGGAATGTTTCTAGAAAAAAACATCATCTATATGTGTCTTATCTAACGTGTTTTTTAGAGTTAAAGGGACACTATAGTCACCGAAACAACTTTAGCTTAATGAAGCAGTTCTGGTGTATAATTCATGCCCCTGCAGTTTCACTGCTCAATTTTCTGCCATTTAGGAGTTAAATCACTTTGTTTACACAGCCCTGGTCACATCTCCTTGCATGTGACTTACACAGCCTTCCTAAACACTTCCTGTAAAGAGTAATTTAATGTCTACACTTCCTTTATCGCAAATTCTATTTAATTTAGAATGTCTTATCTCCAGTTCTGTTAATAGCTTCCAAGACCCTGCAGAAGCCTCCTATATATGATTAAAGTTAAATTTACAGAGCAGGAGATAAAAACTCAATAATTCAATGGGGAAAAGAGTTGCGACAGCAAACTAAAATATTTCAAGTATGCTTCAGTGAAGTATATAATAAATAATAACTTAATTGATGCATGACAGTAAGAGTTTTTCTGACAGTTTTTCAAGGAAAAATAATTAAACTTTTGGGGGAAATATTCAGTAGAATTTCATTTCAACTCAGTCGCTCATTTGACACAATTCTGAGTGGGTCTTGCCCAGTTCCAAGGGTGATAAGTTTATACATTTTATCAATGTAGATGTGTATTACCCCCCACCCCCCCCCCCCCCCAAAAAAAATATATATATATATATATATATATAACCAATTTAAAAACATACTACAAAGAAACAAAAAGTTTTAAAATAAACATTAATTTAGACAGTGGAGGGGAGATGTATTCTGGGATAACCCCCCACCCTCACACAATAAACTACCCAATTTAAAGAGTCATTAGTCAAATCTGTATTTTTGAGGTAATTATAAAAGCACCAAATGCACCATTCACTATGATCCTGAATTGCAGCAAAATACAATTCAAATGGCAAGACTAAGGCTAAAATGTTCAGGTTGTCTCACGAGCATGGGTTAAGAATTTTTCCAGACCTACTATTCTGGACTAAATTTGCTATTTGGACTTTTCATTCACTGTAGTTCAGCATTGAGTCAAAAAAAACCCCACAGATAACCTTTTCATGATCTAGGGCAGGGGTCAGCAACCTATGGCACTCGAAGTGCATTTACACGGCACTCAAGAAGTCTATCAGCAGTCCTAGTGGGACTTTAGATATCTGCAAGTGTAACCCAAGTGGTGATTGCAGGTAGTGAGGTACAATTTACAAATAGCAGCACTTAGAGTAAGTGATATCAGATCAGATCAGATCTTTTGTACGGAAATCCAAACTGGATTAGATCAACCTACAGTAGCTATAGCAGGTCCAGCCTTTAACCAGTACCTGGCCAAACTGGTCTCCACTAGACCCCAGTGAAGACACTGCTAGATATACACAGAGCTATAGACGAAACCTCACCCTAATACAAATAATGGAAACAGCCCACACACAAACACACACACAGTCCCCACGACACCACGTACAATCCACATGCATACACACAGCCCCACAAGCAGCCTTTCTCATGAAATACCATAAGTAGCCCCACACATACACACCGCCAAACACACAATGTGACGTATCATCCAGACACAAAAGTCCACAAGCAGCCCCCATTCACAGCCCATATTCATAGGTATCATACAAAATACCACAAACTACTCATAAACAAATACAATGTAACTGCCCACATATGCACAAATACAATGTTACAAAGCAGCAACGGCAGTACCCATAAATAACACAATCATAATATGCCAATACTCACACCATTTAAAAAAATAGGACCGGCATGCCAAGGGACTTCAAGATGTTGTTTCGACACAGTACTTCTAAAAGGTTGCCTACCCCTGATCTAGGGATTCATGTAATTAATTTCCGGGTGACATGACTGCAGTTTGTGAATTCACGGCAGTACAGTACCCATTTGACCTTTGTCTACACACAAAGGCATTTTTCTAAAGAATTCTCTTCTAGACATGTATATTAAGCCGCAAACCTTCAGAAAGTAATCATAGCACCTCTTTATTTTTTTTTGTATCAAAGCCGAAGACCTGCAAAATGTGTCAATTGCTGTTTTCCTGCATTATACAAAGTGAGCATCGTTTAATAAAAATTACATATTGCAGGAGAGATATCTCTGAGCTACTTTTGCTGAGAATCACTTAAACATAACAGTGAGATTAAAATGAACAGTTCATCCCTAAACAATGATTGCTCTGTGTATTACGACATTCTGAAAATGTTAAAAGAACGGTATATCACGCCAAACCCCTAATACATTACGCTACTTCTAAGTTTAATTTAACTAAATGTTGCCATTTACAGAATAGATATCCAATTTATATCTACGACTTGTACCTTGACGTTAGGCAGTTAAAGGAACAGCAAGGTCCATTTTTTATTTAACTGGAAAATAACACCATTTGTTATTTTTTTCCCCTTAATTATATCTCCATCCACAAATGACAAAATACAGCATGAGACATAAAACTAATAGCAGTAGATGTATAGCAAAAAGCAGTAGAGTAGCAATCATACAAATGAAAACATATGAAAGGGTATTTATACGTTTAGAAATCGGTGGTTATCGATTAATCTCCTAAGGGTGATATGGTGAAACAATAGCAATTGGTTTTAGCACGCGTTCACATAGCATTACAGGTAACTCAAGTATACTCAGGAAATAAACAGGGGGTGGTATATAGAATTCACAACTATGTTTTTTAGCACAATAAAATAAGTTATGCAACAGGTAAGGGGGGCTAGATATCACCAGGCTTTAAAAACAGCCAGGTTGACACTGGAGAGCGTCCAGCACAAACTTCAACCTGCAAATAGAAAAAGGAAAACAAAACAAAAACTACAACTTAAAAAATACACTGAACATCTGTAGAAATATATAACAGGTATATAACGGATCCCTGGAAGTGTATTGGAATTGAGGATATGGCTGTTTGGGAACAATAGCAAGTCAGGTCACAGCTCGGTAGAAGTTTGAAGACTGGAAATTTAGCGGGTTCCAAATGGGCAATGCTGCTCCAGAGGCTCCCAATTCCTCAATGAATCCCAGCTTACACAGGTGTGTCTTAAGATATTGATGGCTCCACGCTTGGTAGGTATGTCCAGAGCCAGTGCAAGGATTTCTGCCACCCTAGGCAAAGATCCATTTTGCTGCCCCATCATGTCACTCACTCACTGGCAGACACACACACTCCCTGAGAGACATACACTCACTGACAGACACACATACACTCACTGACACACACAGAAACTCACTGACACACACAGAAACTCACTGACAGACATACACTCACTCAATGACAGACTCACTGACAGACACACACATGCACACACACAGACACTTACTGACAGACATACACTCATTTACTGACAGACATACGCTCACTCACTCACAGACAGACACACACACAGACACTTACTGACAGACATACACTCACTCCTGACAGACATACACTTACTCACTCACTGACAAACACACACTGACAGACATACACTCACTCACTGACAGACAGACATACACTCACTGACAGACACACACACACAGACACTCAGTGACAGACAGACACACACACACTGACACACACACACAGAAACTCACTGACATACATACACTCACTGACAGACACACACACAGGCAGACGCTCACAGACACACACTCACTGACAGTCAAACACTCACACACTCACTGACACACAGACTCACACAATTTTATTTTTTAAAGCCCATCCACCTCCCTACCGCCCTAGGTTCCAGTATGGGGCAACTCCTCACTCCTCTAGTGCGCTGTTTAGTATGCCGGGGCCGGAATTATGTCATATTCCGGCTCCCGGGATCACAGAGGGCGCGCAAGGGAGGAGTGGAAAGCTGCAAGAAGAGTCTCTCTCGCCGCCTGCCTTCTCCTCTCCCCTCTCTTCCGGTCACCAGCATTTGTTGGCAGAGCAGGTACCTGCCATTAAGGTAAGCAGGTGTCTGCTCTGCCATACTAAAGGACAACTTAGGGGGCTCCATGAGGTGGCCAGATGGTCACCTCCTGGGCCAACTGAGACAGGGCTCCTCTGGGCACCACCACCTGCGCCTGAAGGATCGGCCTGGCGCTGGGGGGGGACTCAAGAGCCGCTCGCTCAGTGCTGCGGCATAAAACCGGGTGAGCCCACCAGGAAATATCAAGGTGGGTGCCCCCAGCAAGCCAGCGCCCTAGGCGAATGCCTATTATTATTATTATTTTATTATTTATATAGCGCCAGCAAATTCATTAGCGCTGTACAATAGGTAGTTCGCCTAACGTTGCGCCGGCCCTGGGTATGTCCTCAGTGTGAAAATAGAAGCCCCCTTGGCAGTCCCTTTCGATAAGAAATGTTGCTGGAATGCAGGATCTGCAACATCATTCTCAGGGACCCGCTGCTACACACTTAAGTGTCGTGATTCCAGACACAAACACACTGAGAAGGAATAAAATAAAAAATAAATGATAAGTGGAGCGCAAACTGCAGGAAAACCTGCTAATATAGCCCTTGTGAGAAATTTTTTTATTTTATCCCTTCAGCAGCTTGCCTTTATCCAGCGCCAGGCTCCCTCGGCGCTGGTGACCTCTCCTCCCCCACCGACGCCAGCTCCCGAGTGGAGCGGAATGCTCATGCACGGCAACGCCGCGCGCGCATTCAAACAGTCCATTGGAAAGCATTTCTCGAATTTCGCATCCAGCGTCGCAAATGCGCCTCTAGCGGTTGTCAGGAAGACACTAGAGGTTGGATTAACCCTGCTATGTAAACATAGCAGTTTCTCTGAGGGACCTGGCACCCAGACCACATTGAGCTGAAGTGGTCTGGGTGACTATAGTGTCCCTTTAAATATTTCAAGCCACAAATGTCCCGTAAGTCTAACGGCAACTCTTGTCAAGATATGAAACATTTACATATATAATTGTTAATACAGCTAAAGCTAGTTGGATTTTAATTTACATCTTGCCTTCATTTCTAGCACCACTAGAATAACAACAACAGTTAATTTAGGTAAAAAAAAAAGATGATTTTCACTATATTTAATATTCCGAAATTTGGAAATTACTTAGGAGACCATCTGGGCCCAATAATCCTGCCTGTAAACCGATGTAATGGGAAAAAGAAAACAATGCATATTGCACTATGGCATTTTCCATCACAGCAAGAGGATTTGCCCTAATTAGTAAATATGTCCAATAGACGGTAATACATCTGTGAAGAACAGAACATTGTAATGTAAACAATAATTACATAGAACCTGATGCAAAAGTGGAATATAATTGGCAATTTTGAGCTCTAAGAAAACCACACAAATGATAAGTTTAATTTATTTTCCTTTAAATATAAACAGTTTACAAAATCATTCTGTATGAATTTTTACGAAAATATAAAGAAATACAAAAAAATAAATAAAACTCTAGACATGAGGATGATAACTTACTTCAACTTCACCAAAATAAATAATGACATAAATAAAATTTTACAGATATACAGAAGATATCCAGTGCTATAATAACACGTTACCCCTTAATAGTCAGGGCACCATAGCAACATTATTGAAATTTAGTTGCCATGGTGCCAGGAGATCCCTGGCCAGCATCCCGATGCTGCTCAGGCCTTCGGTTCTGGAGAACTTTTAGAAGGTCAGGAGGCAGAGCAATCTAGCACTGAACCACAGAATTTTTTACGCGTAATTTTATGGTGTTCAGAGTGTTATTGTATGGAGATGTTCTGTGGTGTCAAACAAACAGAGGACGCTTCTCTACCTGTTTTGCAGAGGAGCTTAAAAATATTAGATTAGTTGTACCCAAACCATTCCTCATGCCCCCTATCAGTCCAGGATTTAGTGATTGCCCAGTTTGTATAAAGAAACAAAAAACATCTTGGGCACAACTGGGTAATCCCAGGGGGGTGAGATATTATTATTATTATTATTATTATCGCCATTTATATAGCGCCAACAGATCCCGTAGCGCTTTACAATATTATGAGAGGGGGGATGTAACTATAAATAAGACAATTACAAGAAAATTTACAGGAACAATAGGTTGAAGAGGACCCTGCTCAAACGAGCTTACAGTCTATAGGAGGTGGGGTATAAGACACATTAGGACAGGAAAAAGCAATCAAATAAGGTGGGAGTGAAGCAGAGCTGGAGGAGAGAGTAGAGTACTGCCCTTAAGGAGAGAGCAAGAGACAGGTGTGTAAGGTAGAGGTTACTCTGGGAGGCCATAAGCTTTCCTGAAGAGATGGGTTTTAAGGCCCTTCTTATTTGATTGAAGACTAGGGGAGAGTCTGATGGCGGTAGGCAGGCTATTCCATAGGAAAGGAGCCACCCACGAGAAGTCCTGCAAGCGCGAGTTGGGCGTACGGGTGCGAGCAGCGGTCAGGAGGTGGTCACGGGCAGAGCGGAGGGAACGAAGAGGGGCATACCTATGGATCATTGAGGAGATATAAGAGGGGCTAGAATTGTTCAGTGCTTTAAATGTATGGGTTAGCACTTTGAATTGACTCCTATAGGATACAGGGAGCCAATGAAAGGACTGGCAGATAGATCAGTATCTATCTATCTATCTGTAGATCAACAGGGTAGCTTTCTCAGTGGGTGTAGCACCACCAAACACCTTTAGACTTGTCGTGATTTGCCATGGTCTTATTTCCTTGCTCCTGTCAGTATTGTAGCTGTTAATTGCTCAAAATACCATTAGTCAATAAGACTGTGACTTTTTCAGCAGCTGATATTTACCAGTTAAGTTTTCTGGCAAACAGTAACAGCCAACAACAGTAACTGTTATTTAAGCAATTACCTACTTGTCGCTAAATTATCGCAAAAACATGGAAATAGCACTTCCTTTTTAGATGTCATAAGTTCAACAAATCCGTATTCATAAAGAAAAGGGAACATTTTTTTCCAGTAAACTAATTCGGACTTTGCCTTGAGTGACTGTCCAGTTTGAGAGCTCCTGATATGAAATTAATTAATGAATCTTAGTTATCCGAATTCACTGGCATTGTCATCTTCCAGGAGTACACAGGAGCCCAAAGCAAAACTTTATACCCCTAGCTGGGTGTAGGTAATATAGCTAGGAAGGGAGGTCCTGTAGTAGAGTGAGGGAGGATTGGGGATAAAGGGCGGGAATCACATATATATATATATATAGGGAGCCATTTTCCCCCAGTAGCCAGCCATCTTAAATTACACAGCCTGGAGCAACAACCAGAGTTTGTGATGCCTGGTTTAGTGACTGTTTTCATTATAATGTACGGTGTATAGAAGTATTAGAACCCAGAAGTCATGGAAGCCATTTCTCCTTTAGAAGTTAACTGCTGGGAGCACAAGCAGGTACCAAATCCATGTTTTAATCTTACCTACAGGTGTGTCTTCATTAATCAGCAAATAGGTGTCAAAGAAGTAGTTCATAAAAAATGGAAGTCTGTTGTAGCCCAGGCCTAGACAAAGAGAAGAGGCACGTCAATAAAATAAACAAACATTCTAATACCTAATTTCCTCATTTTAGATCTCCATTCCCAACATAAACTGTTCAAGCACTTACATAAATATACAGTGATTATTGCAGCGATTCTAAATAAAACTGACATTTGTTTCACAGTCTGAGATTTTAGAACCATTTACTTTACAGTGTTAATCTGCAAAGAGCAATAGCAATCAAAACCACAAGCAGTACTTTTTTTTAGCAAATGAACAAACCATGTAGTCTTGCTCTCCCCCTGTTATTGGTATACACAGAAGATGTACACATTTTTTCGCACAAGCCACAGTTAAACCATACTACCAAAAATATTGGTCTCAACAGTCCAATTATTTTAGGACAGTCTTGCATTTTGGGGTACTGTACCAGCAAATTTAGGTCCCAGTGACCTGTTTCTTTGCGCGCATCCGACCCTATTTAACGCCTGATACGGCAAAGGTGCTTGTCTATGCTGCTGTCCTCTCTCGCCTTGACTACTGTAATCCGCTTCTCAGTGGTCTTATGTGTTCCCAACTTGCCCCGTTACAGTCTATAATGAATGCGGCAGCGAGGCTCATCTTCCTGTCCGCCCGCATCTTCCACGCCTTCCCCCTTAGTCAGTCCCTCCACTGACTTCCCGTAAGATATAGGGTTCAATTTAAGATGCTGACAACCTGCTTACAAATCTCTACACAATGCTGCTCCCACTTACTTATCCTCACTAATACACAAATATGTCTCGTCTAGGCCCCTACGCTCTGCCGGAGACCTACGTATAACCTCTGTTCGTACTCCTACCACTGATGCTCACCTTAAAGTCTTCTCTAGGACTGCACTGTTCTTATGGAACACCCGTCCCCTCTCTGTTAGACTCTCACCCAATCTCCACTCCTTAATCTTTTAAAACTTACTTCTTTAGGAAAGCACATCAATTAAACTGTGAACAGCTTTTCCTCCCCGCACCCTGATTCTTCTCCTGACACTGTCATCAAAACAAAACACTAAGCCCTCAATGAATACTATCCTAGCAACCTACTTTTCTACGCTACCCTTACCTTTTGTGTTACTTTACCCCACTCCCTGTAACATGTAAGCTCATTGAGCAGGGCCCTCAATCCCTCTGTGTCCAACTTGTCTGGTTACAAATACGTGTCTGTTAGTCCACCCATTGTACAGCTATTCGAAACTTGTTGGTGCTTTATAAATAATAATAATAATTTTGAAATCTGTCTGCAGATTTCAAAATGCAGGAGGAGACTGGGTATCAGTGCTTTAGCAGTGCTCTGTGCTCGGTCTGCTTGAAGGGAGGTTGTCACTCTTTAGGCAGACCTCCACCTTTGACATCCAGCAAGCCTCTTGGACCACTGAACTCCCCCCTCCTCACCTTTGTCCCTGAAGGTAGGCAGAAAATTTTGGTAAATATGCCAAAACAAGCCTGGAAGGTTCACAATGCTTACATAGTTTGGTTGTTATGATATATTAGAGAATTATACTGATGTGGATTACACACACTATACATGTATGTACAGACAGAGAAATAAAATAAAATATAAAATGTCAGTGAAATGTTCACAGTAAAGGGTAAAATGTGGAGGCAGACTCCCACTACTCTTACTTTTCTAATTATTATACGACAAAGTTAGAGCTCTAGATACCTGTTGATACTATTAACTCATGGTTACCTTTTGAGCAAAAGCCTAGGATATAGAGAGATAGTATTTTAAACTTACACATAAGTCACCCCAAAAATGCAGAAAAGGATACCTCTCAATAGTATTAGATCTTGTATCTCAGGCACAAATTGCGAGCCGTGTTGAACCACGGCAAGTGATTTTTCACTCATTAAAATATCTCAATAAACTTCTGTTTGAGAGCACTAATCGTGCCCAAGGCTGTGTTAGGCAGTTTCAAGTTATTTGGGCTGAAAACAAGAAAGCTGTTTGCCGTCCTTTTGGGTTGGCTGCCAACATGACATGCATGTGTGCCAGCATGACGCTCTACTTTTGTGGTATCAAGCGTCACCATTGAGGAGAATTGTGACACTGACAAGGCCCCCCTCCCCCTCCTGCTAGCCGTTGCCTTCAAGGCCCTGCTCCTGTCTGGATTCCAACATCCCAAATGAAGAAGCCGTAGAACAACACGGGGGGGGGGGGGGGGGAAAGGATCTTCTGTATATGAAGGAAGCATTAATTTTAAAATAAATAAATAATTCAACAACAAAATATTTTGAAGAACCAAATATATTATGCAATGCAGCTATCCCAAAAACCATAATGTGTCAGCTATTTATGGTTTTTATCTGACTTTTTCTGATCGAGACAAAATCAGGAAGAAATTGTATCTCAAAACCTTCTTATGAGCAAGGATTCAATGAGACATGCTGCCTCAGAACAAGCCACGTCTGACAATTAAAGTCAAACCTTTTTGGGAAGTTTGTTGGCTACGATTTTCTAATTATTATTGGATGTGGATCGGCTCTCCTCACTAAAAAAAAAAAAAGCACTTAAGGTGTTAACAAGATCTTATTAGTCAGAGTTCTGCCATTGCACTGCTGACTGGGTGTACATCAGTTACCAAATAGGAAAAAAATGAAAAGGACAGACCACGCATCCTTAAACATAAACTATTACCGTTTTCACGGTGGAAGTGCAACTGCTAGAGAGTGAATACAATTATTATTTTACCACTTGATTAATACCTGTATGGTTGAACGTGTTTCACTGACTCAGCTCCTGCTATGGACGCTGTTTCCTGCACGCAATCGAAGCTCTTTGTAATTGCCTCTCTTCTTTTTTATTTTCTTGGATCGTTTATAAAATTCCTTATTTATTTAGCGAGTGCAAGGCTTCAATAGTCGCCTCTTGGAAGAAGTAACTGCATGACTTTTACGTAACGAAAAAATATGCTGCGATCTAGACTGAGCGCACACACATGCGCGGCTGCGCCCGTGTCCTTTAACTTTACTGATGTCACTATCACGGAGCTTTGTAATAGAGCTTTCCAAACTATCCCTAAGAGGAGGCCAACATCTGAGCACAAATATATACTTGCCTTAATTTAAAAAAAAAAACTCTCTCTCTATATATATATTTACTTATTTTATTTTATTTTTTTATGTATTTTTTTTTAATTTTTAAAATGCCGTCTCATTTTCTGTACATTATAACAGCTGCCATGCTGTAGGAAGCATTTCGTTTCTTCAGGGAAGGAGTAGAGTCCGAATCACTAAGAAACCTGCATAATTTGCACGCTACGTACTGCAAGGCCACACGTTTCTTGTCTATTAGCATGAAATTGTTACGGAACAGGAAAACATGTGGGTTATTCACTACCACACTGAACGAGGCAAAACAATCTGGCTGCAGACGGGGTCCATTCAGACTGGAAATTCCAGACATTGTTCACACTATTCAACAATGTCCAGATTTTTCAAACAGCCTGAATTGGGCTGAACATCACTGGACAACTGAAATCTGGACCCAGTTTTGTGAAGTTTTTGAATCCTATTGTTTGTATGCCCCTGATGGTGAATCTAGCAAATCTACTTCCAATTTCATTATTTAATTTGAGGCAAAGAAGAACAAAAGTATCCAGGTTCTTTGCATAACAACCTGAATATTTATCATACACAACTGGAAAAAAAACGGAAAAATGTAACACGCTATATTTGACCCTATAACTTTCCAAAACACCATAAACCTGTACATAGGGGGTACTGTTTTACACGTAAGACATCGCTGAATACAAATATGTGTATTTTTTTGCAGTAAAAGCAAACAGTATTATGACATTCACAGTTAAAATGCAATGCAGAACTAAAACAATAACAACATTTCTTAATTTCTCCCATTTTTTTAATATTTAATTCATATTAAATTATGTATATTTAAAGTTAAATTATCTGATCAATATCACTATGTAGGATTTAAAAAAACTGAATAAGTAAACAAACAAACCAAATGTATTATATCTTCATATGAGTTTAAATTATATATTTGTACTAGTGATATTGCTAGGGAATGTATAAATACAATGTTTATACTATATGGTGTGCAGCATCCCATAGTGATAAACATTAGTCAAGTGATATTATTGCTGGATGCATTCATTCATCATTCTAGCAAATAGTGCAATATATGTTGGCTAGAACAAAGTATAGAGAGACCCACATTACATATCAATGTCCATCATGTTATATTTGGATAGAATGCATGGGTAGGCAACCTTCGGCACTTCAGGTGTTTTGAACTACATCTATCATACTTCTCCTACAACCATAGTGCCCGTAAAGCATCAGGGGAGATTATCTGGAGTGCCGAAGGTTGCCTATCCCTGGAATAGGGAGAGTACATTTTCATCAGTCACAAAAGCCCTGATTATCCAGCGTTGATCCCCAACATGTTTTACAAAATGAAATTATGGTGGATCAGTTGGAATTAAGCTGTTATTTCAACATTTTCATTTTTATCAGATGTTGATATCAATTAGCAACTGATTATCAAAACAGATTATTAATCTTTGATCGGAATGGTGTTTTTCATTATAAAAAAAAAAACCTTCTTTTCGACGATGTCTAGGACCTGATGTCCTTCACCTTTGAAATCAATGTCCTATAATGGGAGAAGACTCTGTCACGGTTCTCTGCCTACCGGACTCCCAATTAAGGTAAGCCCTGAAAAAGACTACTTCCTAATTGTAGCATCTATGAAGACAAAATGATAACTCAACAGCAGATCTGAAATTGTATCTGCCCATACACCCTACTACTGTGGGACCAGCTGTCTATCCAGTTTAATGAAACCAGTAACTGTTTCAAGAGCACTGACTATAAACCAGCACAGAGTCTTCATAAATGCTAGCAGAAAATTATAGAGGGGAGCACATGCCCCCTCTTGCATGACCTGGGGGCACCATTGATTTGTACAGCTTTATAAAGTGGGAAATCATGGCAGCTGGTGTTAGAAGTGGACGAAATCTGATCATTTGCTTATACGACGCTATGAGCTGATGTCCTCCGTCGGCTCTATTTTGAGCAATCCTGCTATAGATATATGCCATGGAAGCCAAGGCTCCATAAAAATAAGCACAGGTCCGAACCTGCTTACAGAGTCTAATTTCCAGTATACTCTCATTCCGAGTGGTGTTGTGTTGTGGAATTCTATTTATAATGTCGTACAAACCAGCAAGAAATACCTGACATGTCCTCATTAAAGCTTGGCAGGACTACCTTAGCATTAGAATACCGTGGCATTCTGGAAGTTGTTTATTTTCTATGTAAATTTCCTCCTATTAATAATTACAGTCAAGAAAATGTATTTTCCTGCCCAAGATGCAATGAGTCAGTAGGTGATGCATTAACGTATACTGCGAAGAGAATGCCATGACTCAATCAATTTCATATTTATTAAATAGTCAAGATAACAAACAGGCGAGGAAGGCAGAATAGGAAAATCCTCTCAAGAAGGTCAGCAATGGAGAGACGGCAGATATAACAGCGTACAGCAAGTTGCTAACATGCATTTAATTTTTTTTAAAGGGTCTGGCTGAGGAGGATGTCAAGGATATGGACATTATTGACGATGCTTAGCTCACCTATTATCTATTTAAGGTACTAAGTGAATAATATAAATATGTCATATTTTTACATAAAGTCATATACAAGCAATAAGCTCACTTACAGCAGGTTTAACCCACCTTACTGTAAGTGGTAGATATTATTGTTGAAGAGTTCTGTGGCACAGTTCTACACACAAAACAGTACTCTGAGTGTAACTACTGATAACAGAAAAAAAAGTATTGAATGTCCATTTAAAATTGAAGTAAGATACAGCAGATGCAAAGTCTCGCACATTTCACCACGGAGCAACATTAGGCACCGCATATGGCAAAGCATCATGGGAGATGTAGTCCACAACATATGGAGTGTCAAAGGTTGCCTAATACTGTCGTAGAGCAGGCTTCTCCAAACGCCGGCCCTCCAGATGTTGCTGAACTACAACCATAGGCGTGCGCAGCCTACTGTATAAGGGTGTGCACACTAAAGCACAATCGCACACGCCGTATATATATATATATATATATATATATATATATATATACTGCTGTGTGTGTGTGTATGTGAGGGTGCTGTGTGTAGGTGCTGTGTGTGTGTGAAGGTGCTGTGTGTGTGTGTGAAGGCGCTGTGTGTGTAAGGGTGATGTATGTGTGTGTAAGGGTGCTGTTAGTGTGTGCTGTGTGTGTGTATTTGTAAGGGTGCAGTTAGTGTGTGTGTGTGTGTGTAAGGGTGATGTTTGTGTGTGTGTGTGTGTAAGGGTGATGTTAGTGTGTGTGTGAGGGTGCTGTGTGTGTAAGGGTGCTGTTAGTGTGTGCTATGTGTGTGCGTGCTGTGTGTGTAAGGGTGATGTATGTGTGTGTGCTGTTTGTGTGTAATGTGTGGGGTGGGGGAGGGCGTTTAGTTAATATCCCCCCTTCCTTCTTACCTTTTGTAGGGAGGGGGGACCGTGCTGCTGCCATCCCTGGTGGTCCAGTGGTGAGTGAACTCTAGCCCCACAGGGGGCTAGAGTTCTCTCTCGCGAGATCTGAGCGTTGCCGCGGTAACCGCGACAACGCTCCAACCTCACGAGAGGAACCCGGCGGAGCTGCTGGCAAGAGTTCCCCGGGTCCTCTCCTGCCTCCCTCCCTGCCTGTAGGTCGGTGAGGGAGATCTTTGATCTGCCTCACCGGCCCATGGAGGGAGGCACATAGCGTGTGCCGCGGGGATTAGGGTGTGCCCAGGCACACCCGGCACACCCCGTGCGCACGCCTATGACTACAACTCGCATTATTCTCAGCCATTCTATTTCATTCATAGAATCGTGGGAGTTGTAGTTCAGCAACATCTGAAGGGCCGGAGTTTGGGGAAGCCTGTCGTAGAGGCTTATTCATAGGAATGAATGTTGTATCTTGCGGCTCCAAATGCATGTATTTAAAGTTAACGTTTTGTGTGCATGAACCATGTAACTGTCCGCTTATTAGCTTAAATCTTTGTTCTGCACTGACTGCCACCGGTGGAAACTTTCTGCCTTCCTCTTGTTTCCCCGGTGAATGTTTGATCATCAGACCCCCTCCTTCCTCTAGTTTTGGAGGCAAAAGGCTCTCTGTGACTCAGCATTCAAATGCAAAGCAAGCCAGCAGCCCCTCAGGGGAAGGCAATTGTTATCTAAAGTTTAAAGTTGCACCCCTTGGCAAATCCTTGTACATATAGTCATGTTTCCTCAGATGTTTAA
Organism: Pelobates fuscus; assembly: GCF_036172605.1. Lineage (NCBI taxonomy): Eukaryota > Metazoa > Chordata > Amphibia > Anura > Pelobatidae > Pelobates > Pelobates fuscus. The sequence continues at coordinate 131,466,376 of NC_086326.1, forward strand.
CCCCTTAAGGACACATGACATGTGTGACATGTCATGATTCCCTTTTATTCCAGAAGTGTGGTCCTTAAGGGGTTAAAGGGACTCTCCAGTGCCAGGAAAACAAACCGTTTTTCTGGCACTGCAGGTCCCCTCTCCCTTCCACTGTCACGATTCCGGGAACCCAACACGCTAACAGACACACACACACACAGAAAAGGTGCCGTACCGGACCTTAGAGTGGCCGGGCTAAGCACACACAGAATAGTCAGGAGACAAGCCGAGTCAGGGGAACCAGAAAACAGGATAACGATAAACAAGCCGAGGTCAAAGGGTAGGAGAAAGTCACAGAGTTAGATTAACAAGCCAGAGAGTACGTAACCAGAAATCACAAGTTCAGAATCAATACTATACAGCAAAGACCACAACAGGGCAGGGAGGAACAGGAAAGGTGAGTATAAATACCCTTGGTTAAATTCTGATTGGATAACTTCCAATCAGAATTAACAATCACACGTGGGAGATATCTAAGCCTCCCACTGTGATTGTGGTACTGTTGCTTTAACGCCGGGTCACTCACGTGACCCCGGCGTTTGCATAAATCAACGACCTTCCAGCGTGCAGCGTTATACATGCTGCCGCTGGGAGGCGTGACGGATGCGAGCGGCGAGCAGCGGAGAGGAGACGCCGCTCGCCGACAGGTAGGAGGAGGGGAGACCGCGGGCGGCGATGGACTGAGGGTGAGTGCTGCGAGCTGCGAGCAGCCTCCCCTACTAGCCGCCCGCGGACCCCTGACATAGCCCCCCCCCTTGAGGACCGCCCAACGGGCGGGAAGCCGAAGGCTTCAAAGGAAACCGTGCATGAAAGGAGCGGACCAAAGAGGGCGCGTTCACGTCAGAGGCAGAAACCCAGGACTGCTCCTCAGGACCGTATCCCTTCCAGTCAATCAGATACTGCAAGCGACCCCGAGAAAAACGAGAATCAAGCAGGGCAGCCACGTCGTACACGTCACTAGAGGCTGCTCGGAGGGAAACTGGACACCTGAGAGGACCAGAGAATCGATTACAGAGCAGGGGCTTCAAAAGGGAGGTGTGAAAGGTGTTAGGAATACGCATGGAAGGAGGCAAGGCCAGGGAGTAGGACACAGGATTGACCCTACGCAATACCTTGAAGGGGCCAAGGAACCTGGGTGCCAATTTCATTGAGGGGACCCCGAGGCGGAGATTCTTAGAGGACAACCAAACCCTATCACCCGGAACATAAGAAGGAGCAGCACCTCTACGGCGATCAGCAAATCTCTTCTGAGCAACAGCCACTCGAGAAAGAGTAGCATGGACCTGATCCCACATCTTCCGTAAGGAGGTTAGGTGCTCGTCCAAAGCGGGTATTCCCTTGTCGGAGAATACGCCGGGAAGGACAGAGGGTTGGAACCCATAAGCAACCAAAAAAGGACTTAAGCCAGTGGACGAATGAGTCACAGTGTTTCTGGCGAACTCAGCCCAGGGAAGGAGGTGAGACCAGTTGTCCTGGTGTGCATTCGTGAAGCAGCGTAAATACAACTCCACAGATTGATTCGCCCATTCGGCAGCTCCATTGGATTGTGGATGATAGGAGGAGGTAAATGACAAGGAAATCCCCATCTCAGCACAAAAGCCCCTCCAAAACCGAGAGACAAACTGAGGACCCCTGTCGGATACGATATCCTGTGGTATACCATGCAAGCGGAAAACCTCATTGGCAAACACCCGAGCCAACTGAACCGCAGAAGGTAGTTTTTTGAGTGGAATAAAGTGTGCCATCTTAGAGAACCTATCAGTCACAGTCAAAATTACTGTCATTCCATCGGATGAAGGAAGATCAACAATAAAGTCCATGGATAGGTGGGTCCATGGTTTCTTGGGTACGGACAAAGGCATCAGGAGACCCTGGGGTTTAACAGTAGGGGACTTACACTGTGCACAAACACGACAAGCCTGCACATAATCCACTACGTCTTTCTTAAGTGAAGGCCACCAGAATTGTTGAAGGAGACCCTTGTATGTTTTGGTAACCCCTGGGTGACCAGCCGTTTTGGCGGTGTGAAATAAAACCAACAATTTCTTTCTATCTCTTTCTTTCACGTATAATCTATCAACAGGTGTCTCAGAGGGTGCTTGGGTTTGGTATGCCTTGATACCATCCAGGAAAAGGGACGAAATAACCAAACGGGTAGCGGCTATTATCTTAGACGTGGGTACAATGGGTTCAGGAGCGGGGGCAATAGACTCCAAAGGTTCGTATTGTCGGGAGATAGCATCAGCCTTGACATTACGGTACCCAGGCCTATATGTGATAATGAACTGAAAGCGTGAAAGAAATAAGGACCATCTGGCTTGACGAGAGGACAATCTTTTAGCATCAGCTATATAGGAGAGATTCTTATGATCAGTGATAACCAGGATTTCGTGTCTGGCTCCTTCTAATAAGTATCTCCATTCTTTAAAAGCCATCACAATAGCTAATAGTTCCTGTTCCCGACGTCGTAATTTTTCTCCGAATCAGATAGTTTTTTAGAAAAGTCGCAACAGGGATGGAGGGGTTCGTTATAGGATAGTCTTTGTGACAATACAGCTCCCACACCTGATTCTGAAGCGTCTACTTCCATTACAAAGGGAAGGGAAGGATCGGGATGGTGTAACACAGGGGCAGTGGCAAATGCCTTTTTGAGAGTCTAAAAGGCTTTAATGGCTTCAGGAGTCCAAACCCTGGGGTGCAAACCCTTTTTAGTCAGTTTAGTGATAGGAGCAATGACTGATGAAAAGTTTTTAATAAATCTGCGGTAATAATTGGCAAAACCTATAAATCGCTGTATTGCTTTAAGGCCTTGAGGAAGAGGCCAAGACAACATGGCTTCTAATTTTGAAGGATCCATGCTGAACCCCTGTTCAGAAATGATGTACCCTAGGAATTGTACTGATTTTTGGTCGAATAAACATTTCTCCAATTTACAATAAAGACCATTTTGTAGCAATCTCTTAAGTACCTTCCTCACATGGGCATGATGAGACTCCAGATCAGGAGAAAACACAAGTATATCATCGAGATAGACCACGGCACAGACATGTAGTAAATCTCTAAGGACATCATTGATGAGGTCCTGAAAGACAGCAGGAGCATTACACAGTCCAAAAGGCATGACTAGATACTCGTAATGCCCACTGCGTGTATTGAACGCTGTCTTCCATTCATCGTTTTCTTTTATACGAACCAAGTTATAAGCCCCCCTGAGGTCTAGTTTGGTAAAAAATCTAGAACGTTTTACACGGTCAAACAACTCAGTAATGAGATGGATAGGATAAGCATTTTTAACTGTTATATTATTCAGGCCTCTATAGTCTATACATGGCCTTAAATCGCCCTCTTTCTTGGCAACAAAAAAGAAACCAGCACCAGCTGGAGAGGAGGACCTTCTGATAAAACCTTTACGTAAGGATTCCTGTATGTACTCCTCCATGACCTGGTTTTCTTTCTCAGAAAGCGGGTAGACCTTGCCCCTAGGAGGCATCTTTCCAGGTAACAAGTTTATGGCACAATCATAATCCCGATGTGGGGGTAGTCTATCAGCTTCCCTTTTTTCAAAGACCAATGCGAGGTCTGCATAGACAGGGGGGACAGAAACAGAAAGGGGTTTAGCTGTAGGGACATTGAGTAAACAAACGGGACGTAAACGGACCATACAGTCTCGTTGACAGGATTCCCCCCAGGAGAGTATATCCAAACAACCCCAATCAAGTACCGGGTTATGCTTAACTAACCAGGGGAAGCCCAGTATGATGGAAGCTGTAGGGGAGTCAATTATTTGGAAGGTTATCCTTTCTTTGTGTAAGGCACCCACGGCCATTACCATTTCTTGGGTCTCATGGGTCACCAGGGGTTTCTCAAGTGGTCTACCATCTATGGCCTCAACGGCCAAGGGTGTGGCCTTTTGGATCAGATTCAAGGCTGCGGTTTTAGCAAAGTTCTCATCGATAAAGTTATCTGCAGCACCTGAATCGATCAAGGCTTTAATTGTAATCGTGGTTTGATTGACCAAAAGAGTAACCGTAATGAATGGTCTGGAGATGGACACATGAGGGGAAAAAACCATAACACCCGAGGCCGACCCCTCTCTAGGCCTTAGGTGCTGTAGTTTCCCTGCAAACTAGGACAGTTACTTCGGAGATGCCCCCTCTTACCACAATAAAGGCACAAACCCTTCCTTCTGCGGTATGTCCTTTCAGCTTCAGATAAGCCTACAGCACCTAATTGCATGGGTTCGGGAGGTGGTTGAGTAGGGGGAGGTAACGCTAGTAGTGCAGTACTGGGTAAAGCAGGTAACCCCTGTGTATTCATTCTTCTTTGACTACGCCTCTCTCTTATATGGTTGTCAATTAGAATGATATAATCTATTAGATCATCCAGAAGAATAGGCAATTCCCTGGATGCTATTTCGTCTAATATGTAAGCGGCCAAACCCTCCTGAAAAGCTGTTACGAGAGAGTCGTTATTCCAAACCACTTCAGCTGCCAGAGTGCGGAATTCAATGGTATAATCCGCTACTGATCTACTGCCCTGTCGGATCCTGAGCAGAGCTTTGCCAGCAGAAGCAACCCGGCCGGGCTGATCAAACGTACGTTTGAAAGCTGTTAGAAAGTCTGCAAAGGACATTGGGGACGTGTTCTCCCACATGGGGTTGGCCCATGCTAGAGCTTTTCCTGACAAATGGTTGATCAGAAAAGCAATTTTGGCTCTGTCAGTGGGGTATGAGCGCGGATTCATCACCAAATGAATATCAATTTGGTTGAGGAAACCACAGCACGATGCTGGATCACCGCTATAGCGCTGAGGTGGCGTCATGTGAACCACGTGAGCAGGAGCGGTTACCGGATCAGGGCTGGGTTCTGGCCCAGCAGCAACAACTTCTTGAACGGCAGGTTGCAAGTGGGCAGTACGAGCCAGTATGGTTTGTAAAGCCTGGGCAAACTGATCCATACGATGGTCTAAACCATCCATTCTAGCCTCCTGATTAACTAGGCCCTGTTGTAATGTCACGATTCCGGGAACCCAACACGCTAACAGACACACACACACACAGAAAAGGTGCCGTACCGGACCTTAGAGTGGCCGGGCTAAGCACCCACAGAATAGTCAGGAGACAAGCCGAGTCAGGGGAACCAGAAAACAGGATAACGATAAACAAGCCGAGGTCAAAGGGTAGGAGAAAGTCACAGAGTCAGATTAACAAGCCAGAGAGTACGTAACCAGAAATCACAAGTTCAGAATCAATACTATACAGCAAAGACCACAACAGGGCAGGGAGGAACAGGAAAGGTGAGTATAAATACCCTAGGTTAAATTCTGATTGGATAACTTCCAATCAGAATTAACAATCACACGTGGGAGATATCTAAGCCTCCCGCTGTGATTGTGGTACTGTTGCTTTAACGCCGGGTCACTCACGTGACCCCGGCGTTTGCATAAATCAACGACCTTCCAGCGTGCAGCGTTATACATGCTGCCGCTGGGAGGCGTGACGGATGCGAGCGGCGAGCGGCGGAGAGGAGACGCCGCTCGCCGACAGGTAGGAGGAGGGGAGACCGCGGGCGGCGATGGACTGAGGGTGAGTGCTGCGAGCTGCGAGCAGCCTCCCCTACTAGCCGCCCGCGGACCCCTGACACCCACCCCCCATCCTAGGTTCCTGAAGGGGTTAAAACCCCTTCAGTGACTTACCTGTATCCAGCGCGAAGTCCCTATGCGCTGGTTCAGGGTCCGCCCATGCTCCTCCCCCGCCAATGTCATCCAGCAGGGGAGACCTAATGTGCATGCGCAGCAATGCCATGCACGCGAATTAGACCTCCCCATAGGAAAGCATTAAAAATGCTTCAATGCTTTCCTATGGGGATTTCAGCGACGCTGGAGGTCCTCACATAGCGTGAGGACGTCCAGTGACGCTATAGCACACAAAATGTCTAGTAGACAGCCACTAGCGGAGGAGTTAACACTGCAAGGTAATTATTGCAGTTTATGAAAACTGCAATAATTACACTTGCAGGGTTAAGGGTAGTGGGAGTTGGCACCCAGACCACCCCAATGGGCAGAAGTGGTCTGGGTGCCTGGAGTGTCCCTTTAATGTAATTTAGATATGTGTGCAGACAACTGAACTCCACCTTGTAGCTCCACATTTGTAATTCTGTTGTAACCCCTTTTTGGTGATCTCTGTAAACAAATGTATTGCATGTAATTTTACAGTTTTCACGGTGCTTATGGTTCACGGTGCTCAATACTCGGAGCTTATGGTTCACGGTGCTCGATACTCGGAGCTTATGGTTCATGGTGCTCGATACTCGGAGCTTATGGTTCACGGTGCTCGATACTCGGAGCTTATGGTTTACGGTGCTCGATACTCGGAGCTTATGGTTCATGGTGCTCGATACTCGGAGCTTATGGTTTACGGTGCTCGATACTCGGAGCTTATGGTTCACGGTGCTCGATACTCGGAGCTTATGGCTCATGGTGCTCGATACTGAGAGCTTATGGTTCACGGTGCTCGATATTTGAGTCAAAACACTAGAGCAAGCATGTCAAACTTGCAGGCCGCATGCGGCCCACAATGGACATCTTTGCGGCTCAGCGAGCTGCAAGTACATGCTTAGTGTTAAAGCAGAGTAGGCACCTGCTTTCCCCACATTGCAGTTGCCTACTCTGCTAACATCTACCCGGTCGGGGAGGAGTGCAAGCGAGGGAGCTCAGCCTTCCTGCTCCTCACTGACCCCAGAGAGAGGCCCCACATCAGCTCCCAAAGGTAGGGAGCAATAAAGAAAATGATGTGTGTGCAAGAATGTGTGTCTGTCAGTGTGTGTGTGTCTGTCTGTGTGTCTGTCTGTATGTGTGTCTGTCAGTGAGTGTGTGTGTGTTGGTCAGTGTTGCATTGGCTGCGACTGGACAGTCGAGTAGCTGGAGATGCATGGAGGCACGCAACGCCACGTCACATTCTGACGTGACATTGACGTGCTCCACCTTCACAGGGATTCAAGAAGTAGCGGGAGGATCAGATTTCGCACAGGGTGCGGACGGCACCATTTGGGGTATACCAGAGACCTGACTCCGGAGTCGCATACTGGCAGCAGCAATTTGAGTGGAGTTTGCTTGTTGACTAGAGGGGGGTGCTGGGATTTAGTAGAGTGGGAGGACTGGGTTTTAGTATATGGGGGGGACTGGGATTAAGTAGAGGGGCGGACTGGGAAAATATATTTTGTGGTTTAGTATAGGCGGATGCTGTTTTTTTATTTTATACTGTACTTTTCAAAATAAACCTACGTATCTATGAAAATTTAAGGTTGTTTTTTTTTTTTTGTGCGGCCCACATGTACTTAAACCTTGTTTATGTGGCCCGTGCTAGACTTTGAGTTTGACATGCTTGCAGTAGAGTAACCTTTTGATTATTTTTATATCTCTGCAGAATTTGATCTCCTGGTGGGAGAATGGACATTCTATCTCTTGCCAGGAGCATGGTTAGCCTGTCCTTATCCTTATCTCTACTCTCAAGTAATCAAGGGTTTGTTTGCTTTCTATCTTTTCCTGCTTGTCTTGAATGGACACTATAAGCACCAAAAAAACTTTAGCATAATATAGTAATATATATATCACGGATTGAAGTTTAGCTGCTCGATTCTCTGCCATTTTAAAGTTATATCACTTTGTCTTTGCAGCCCTAGTCACAGATCCACTTGCTGTGACCCCCCTCTTGAAAAGAGAGATCTAATACTTAAATATCCTTTATTGCACAGTTCAGAGGTCTGATCTTCTCACAGGGTGCTGTCTGGTGTACTGACACAGTTTAATCTAAGCAGGGAATCCTGGGTCGCCCCAGAGGCTCCACCATTGCACAAATCTCCAAGTAGGGCAGAGATCATTTGCTCCACCTACTCATCATATGGCCCTACGCCTAACCCCAAACAAGTATATCAGGGATACTACCGTAATGATTGCCTGGGTCTACCCCCATCCAATCAGAGTAATAACAAGAGGAATATTTTATAACAATAATTAAATAGATCTGCAACTGCTTGACAATTGCAAATATTTTACCATAAATTAGAGAGGGTAAATAAAAATCCAAAATATGTCACAAAAGGGTTAACAGCCTACCATTACATTTGAGCTTTAAATGATTACAAAGATAATTTTGTATAAAACTTATACTGTGTAAAAATGCAATTACTCGTTATGCAAAAAAGTGGTTGTTCGAAACTGGTTATCCTGTTAGTAAGTTAGAACAGCCGTCTGTGAATGTCATTATGGTGTGCTGACAATCTTGCAGTACCTTTTTCTGCGCAGAACAACGTGAATCTGGTGTGACATGCATCTATCATGCAAATTGAGGAGGAGATGTTATAATTGTGACATGCGACATGGATCAATGGTGATCTGCTCTTCTCTTCTCAGAACCACCAATAATTCTAAATAATAAATAGTGTTGAGGAAATGTTTTCGTGACTTCCATGACAGGTTTAAAGACACGGGGAAATGCAATACTCAAGTTTAATGCTGGATAATGAGAGGATAATAGAATATGTATTTTTATTTATTTACCATTATTATTTTTTTTTACTTCTATTTAACCGAAGACCAATGATATTCCATGAATGTTCTGACAAAAAGGAATATACTTAAACATAACGGTTTAAATTAACCAGTTTTTGTTTTCCCCAAGTAATCATAGGATAAAAGTGAAAAAATTGTGTTCACGGATACATAACACATTTGCGAGATTTGCTTAACTAAAGTCTTTAAATGAACTGTATAGCAAATGGCATCTTGCAAACAGGTAAGAAAACACCAATAAATAAAAGAAAATGGCCCAACACACTAATTTTGGTTATTTAGAAGAACCCGATTGAGCTTCATACACTTACTGGTGTTACAATACACATTTTACAATAAAGGGAATTGCAGTCTTTTATTGCAAAATGCAAGGAATGCCTGTAGTGCGCTTAATGTGCTAAAAGCACTCCTCTTGCAGCTAGGATACAGCAAGGATGTATAGAAATGCAACCTTTACATAGAACTGTGTTTCCCAATTGAACAATTATCTGCATTTAAACACCGTAATTATCATTGCGCTCCCGGAGACTTTACCGTTATTTTTACTGAACCTATTAAAGATTGATTTAAGAAATTCATATATTTTATAAAACGAGACAAGCTGCACTCACCTGACCATGAACACATTAAAATGGTGCTGCTGGGACCAGTTCATACAACATACAATATTCGGGTTAGGTGTTTTTAAATAAGACTTTTGCATCCTGTGAGCTTTGAAATTTCCATTTAGAGAGTAAGGGCGCTGGATGTTGTATGAATTGGTCCTAGCAACACCCTTATGATGTATGTATTTTCATTTGAGTCCAGCCTCTTTGGTTATATATATATATATATATATATATTTGGGAGTCCAGGCCAACTTCACGATTTTGCACCCCTCCCCGTCACAGGTTCCTCATTCCAGGGCCCTGTTTAACCTTGCACTGCAGAGACTCCCAGCAGTAGGCATTTCCCAAGTAAGTGGATAAATCTCATAAGATCAGGCATTAGGGTGCTAGGATAGGATGTGTCAAAAATGGGGTTCATTGGCTCTGCGGCAGGCTTATGTGGCAGTATGTTATCATATACTGTAACTAAACCCCAATTATTTTTATCTAGATTAGGTGTATGTAAATCAGACTATTGTATTCTGTGAGCTTTGAAATTTCTGTTAGTGAATAAGTGAGTGCCGTGGATGTTGTATGTTTAATAATTTACAACCCTTAAACTAGCAATACTGTTGTCCACATAATGTAATCAGATACTGTTTATGCTGTGTCTTATTCTCACAAACACTCCATCACGGTTTATGAGATGTCGCAACACGCAGACATTATTATAAGTATGGATGTTCCTTCAAACAACTCACCCAAAGAGAAGGACTGGAAAACGATAAACGTAAAAAGGAAATCCCCCAAAAAGACGTGCCGCTTCATAGCTCCTAAAAGAAAGAAAGAAAAAGTACAGTTAGTGTAAAATGTGACAGGGGGAGATTGCCATCTACAATCAAATGAATTCTATTGCAGCTATGTCAGTAGATGACCATATGTCCACTTTTCGGGGTAGCGATTGAAACATCTGTCCCTGGATACAATTAGCCTCTGGGGATTAACACTCGTTGGGACATTTTTAGCATGGCAAGTGTTAAGCATTAGCTAAAAAGAATCATTTAAACTTTTACATCAATACTCTTTTCACATCTGTCAAAAAATATTCAGTAGCCAATTTCTTATATAATATACCGTATATAATATATATATAAAACAAAAGTATTAAATGATACAGTTTTTATTGGACTAACAATACTTAAAAGACAAGCTTTCAAGAGGTTTTCTCTCTTCCTCGGGTCTGAAACAATATTGATCGATATGATAGTTTGTCACTTAAAAGGAACTGATGTTGTTAGGGATGGGGAGGGGGGTAGTGGGGTGTCATAAAGTATCTCTAATAACATCAGTTGTGTTAAGTGTTAAACTCTATCAGATTGATCAGTATTGCTTCAGACCTGAGGAAGAGAGGAAAACTCTCGAAAGCTTGTCTTTGAAATATTATGTTAGTCCAATAAAAAAGGTATCATTGCACACTGCAATACTCTGGTATTTTGGCATACGGTATATATCTCCGCATATTGTTCAACTAAAGACCTTCATTTGAGGGTTAAAATAAATATAATGGTACTTAATCCAGAAAACTGTTCATCAAAAAGCAGGACAGCACTCGTAGGTCTTCATAAAATTAAAACATAACTTTTATTGAATGTTTTATAGGTATTGGGGTGGTTACTGACTTTTAACCCATGCTGGAATGGTTAAATAAAATAATAATAATAATAATAGCAGTCAAATGTTGTGTTTCCCATTGAAATCTACAAAGACCTCACAAGTTCTAACATTTTGGAATCATCAGTAGCCATTTGTGTTCTCCCTATACTGTGCCCATAACGCACACCTGAAACACTCAACACGCAGTTACACTGTACCTGAGCAACCCCATATCCAATACAGGCTTTTCTCACTGAATTTCTCAATGTGTCCTCATGTCGGAAGTGGCTTCTACATACAACAGCTGTTACATTCTACAGGATCCAGTTTCTTGTAACTGATCTCTGTTTACCTGAACTCCACCTATCCTCGTTGCCTTAACTACCATCTGCAACAGTAGAAGCCTCTTGATAGTTCGCCACTATTACCATTCGCTCATTAAGTGGATGTCGTTAATTTTGTGTTTCTCTCGAATTCCATATAGGTGAACACTAGAACCTAAAATTATCTGAATTGCTTTCAGTGTCCATTATTACTGTAAAGGTAACGGTAGATATGACATTCTTTAAAAAGACCATAATGTAGAGTATATATAAACCCAAACATAAATTCGCATGAAGGTTATGGTGCATGCCTATTTTTTTTTACGCACCGACCAATTTTACAAAACAAACATCCTGTGGTCTTTTTTATATTAAAGGTCAGTATCATTTCTTCCTGCTGAATCCAACATAAGCTCTTAAAAAGATCCAGATTTTAGCTCTGGAGAAAAAAAATGCTTATACCAAAAATACTACATATTAACCATTCTCATAAATTCAGTTTTTATATAATCAATATTCTTGGATATATATGTAGAGATATAGATATAAATGCTATATGCCTGGAGTTGAGGCAGGGTTTTTGTAGCCTATATCTACCAACCTCTCAGCTAAGTCCTGACATTCTACTGACATTTGGAACCTGGTTGCTAGGTTACCACATACAACTTTCGGTTTGCAGGCTTCCCAATTTAGGATGATGTTCTGGCATCGGTGGAGGTTAATCCCTTTGTGAGTAGGGAGCCTGACCTATGGTCAACCTACCCAATTATCTTCTCTTGTTCATTTGTCCTATGTTCGGCCATGCTACATATCCACTTTGATTCAGTACATTCGGCCTATGGTTAGCTGCACTACACTTTTAAGTAGCTGAGCCAGAACATTCGACCTACCTTCAGCTACACTACTTATTCAATGTGGTTCAGTACATTCAGCTTTCATTTGTTCATCTTAATTTTTCATTCGGGTCAGTACATTCGGCCACATTACATTTTTACTTTGGTACAGTACATTTGTCATACGTTCAGCTGCACTTGCATTATTTTATTTTAAGCCTTGTTTAACCATGCTGTCATTAGGCATTTATACCCTAAATGGTAGTGAATTAGGGATACCAACACACAAGAAGAATTTGGGAATTGTTATAGACAACAAACTAGGCAGCATTAGTATTTTGTTGTTCAAAAATTAATATTGACTTGTTTTCTTGGCATTTTTTGAGGTATTTTTTGTTATTTTGACCAGATGTAATTTTCTGCATATACCCTTAAATGATAAAAATTACAATATTTGTATTTGGAATTTGGGAGAAATGTTGTGAGTACTTTATAGAATAAAACAAAAATGTACGTTACTCAAACACATACCTATAGACAGTAAAACCAGAGAAACTGATCATTTTGCAGTAATTTCTTATTTTTTCCACAACTGTATATTATATAATATATATATGCTTTTACTGATAACTTCTCTGAATAGCTATTCATAAACCCACTCATTATTTTTGGAACGTGAAGAGTATGTACTATTACTTTTTAAATATATAATATACTTGATTATTTATTTGACAGCATTAGACAACTCAATAGTCTTCTGGGCACATTGTTACAAATTAAAGGTACACACTAAGCTTGAAAACTGCAGCATTTACATAAAGTGGTTTCAGAGCCTACACTCTTTCCCATTTTCTTACGATGTAATACAATGCTGTTTCAGACAAACTGTGATGTTTAAATTTTGATTAAATGACTCCTGGAGACCTTAGATTTTCATCATTAAGCCTCCATACAATGTTTATGCTTCACTGGATTTGATGCTTCTCCATGTGAAGTCAACAACTGACAGAGGAGACGATTGCCAATTTATGTGTCATGGGTTCCCAATACTACACTATGAGATGCATCGGATTGGACTGGCATTATCAGCCTTGATGATCTCACAGTGGGAGTTACTGAGAGGAAATTGTCCTGACACTGGATTACAAATTGATTTGTTACTTTTTCAAGGTGGGATAATAATCTACAATTACAAAAGGAACACAAATAACTTTAAAGGGACACTATAGTCACCCAGACCACTTCAGCTCAACAAAGTGGTCTGGCTGCCAGGTCCCTCTAGGGTTAACCCTGCCTGCTGTAAACATAGCAGTTTCAGAGAAATTGCTATGTTTACATTTGGGGTTAATCCAACCTCTAGTGGCTGTCTTCTGGACAGCCACTAGAGGCGCATCTGCAACGCTGGAGGCATATTATGCCTCCATCACGCAGAGTGTCCATAGGAAAGCATTGAGAAATGCTTTCCTATGGACACTTTGAATGCACGCGCCGCTGACGTCAGACGGTGGGAGCTGAAGTCGGCGGGGGAGGAGAGGTAAGGGAGCTTGGCGGTGGAATAAGGTGATTAACTGAAGGGGTTTTAACTTTAAAGGGTTTTTAACTTTAACTTCAGCACCACGGAGGGGGACCATGAGGGTGGGGGCACCCTCAGGGCACTATAGTGTCAGGAAAACTGATTTGTTTTCCTGACCAGGGCCGGGCTGGGAATTAAAAGCAGCCCTGGAAAAAAATATTTACCAGCCCCATAATGCGTCGCGCCAGCATAGTGTGCAGATACAGAGTTAGAAAAGAGAACTTAAAATTAAAAACTATTACTCCAACGTAAAGAAAAGCACTCATAGGCTTCAAAATAAACAAAAGTGCTGATTTATTTTAAGCAGACGTGCATGTAATCAATGTTTCAGTCCAACTACCTTGACATATTAAGGAAAGCTTGGTAATGGGACTGAAATAGTGAATGTATGTACGGCACAACTGTAAAAAATTGACGTTATCTTATTTATATTGAAGTCCTGTGGGTGCGCGCTTCACTTTAAATATGTTATTGTAAATATAAAAGGCATAATTTTATATATATATATATATATATATATATATATGTGTATATGTATGTATGTATGTATGTATATATATATATATGTATGTATATATATGTATATAACTAATACACACATTAATATACATGTCATATACCATTGGAGGATCCAGAGCCTGATCCCGGGAGGGGAAAAAATCCATGTACAATAACTGCTCTGTGTAGTGGTTATGGTGCAAGGAGTGCCGGGACCCCTTCACAGAGTAAGAAGTCAAACCGTTTAAAACCCCTTAAGGACACATGACATGTGTGACATGTCATGATTCCATTTTATTCCAGAAGTTTGGTCCTTAAGGGGTTAAGAACAGTTTGACAACTTACCTGGGGTCTGCTGGGATATGGGGCTGTAGTAGGGTATAGGAGCAGTGGTGCAATGTGTGAGGGGTGCCGTGTGTGTGTGAAAGGCTCAGTGTATGTGTGTGTGGGGGGGGGGGGAGGGTGTAGTGTGTGAATGTGTAGGGTGTGTGGGGAAATGTGTGTATGGGGGGGCTGTGAATGTGTGTGTGGGGGGCAATGTGTGCATGGGTATGGTGTGTGTGTGTGGGGGTAGTGTGTCTATGGGGCTAGAGTTCACTTTCAACACTGCGACCACCAGGGGAGAGCCTTGTGGGGGGGGGGAGGAGTCTCCCCTCTCCTTCCCAGTCTCTCTCTTCCCCCTCTGCCTTTCTCCCCCTCCCCTTGTGTGTGTCTCTCCTTCCTCCCTCTGTTTCTCTCTTCCCCCTCCCCTTGTGTGTCTCTCTCCTTTCTCCCTGTCTCTCTCTTCCCCTCTGTCTCCCCCCCTTTCCCTGTGTCTCTCTCTCCTCCACATCTCTCTTCCTCTCTGTCTCTTTCTCCTCCCTTTCCCTGTGTCTCTCTCCCCCACAGTCTCTTTCCCCCCCTTTCCCTCTCTCTCCCCCACATATCTCTTCCCCTCTGTCTCTCTCCCCCTTTCCATGTGTCTGTCTCTCTCTCTCTCCCCCACATATCTCTTCCCCTGTCTCTCTATTCTCCCCCCTCTGCCTCTTTCTCCCTCCTTTCCCTGTGGCAATCTCCCTCCCCCTCTGTCTCTCTATTCTCCCTCCTTTTCCTGTGGCACTCTCCCTCCCCCTCTGTCTCTTTCTTGCACCCCCCACCACCCATTCTCCCTCCCCCTCTGTCTCTTTCTTGCACCCCCCACCACCCATTCTCCCTCCCCATCTGTCTCTTTCTTGCACCCCCCCATTCTCCCTCCCCTTCTGTCTTTCTTGCCCCCCATTCTCCCTCCCCTTCTGTCTCTTTCTTGCCCCCCCATTCTCCCTCCCCTTCTGTCTCTTTCTTGCCCCCCCCCATTCTCCCTACCCCCTGTCTCTTTCTTGCACCCCCCCATTCTCCCTCCACTTCTGTCTCTTTCTTGCCCCCCCATTCTCCCTCCCCCTCTGTCTTTCTTGCCCCCACCCCCCTACCTGAGAGGAGTCAGGGGGGGCAGCGCGTTCCACGCTACAGCCTCGCCGGTCTGGCGGCATTTCTAATGCTGGGGGCTGAGCCTGAAGGAGGAGGGAGGAGCATGTCTCTGTACCATGCTCCCTCGCGGTTCCCACAATTCACAGCACAGGAACCGCGAGGGAGCATGGTACAGAGACAAGCTCCTCCCTCCTCCTTCAGGCTCAGCCCCCAGCATTAGAAATGCCGCCGGACCGGCGAGGCTGCCCCCCGGTCCGGCGGCTCCAGCGTGGAATGTAATATTGGCCTAGGGGCATATATGGTTAACGATAATGGTCAGTTCACAAAATCAATAAAAAAAAAATAGAAGCTTTTAGTTATGAAGAAAGTTTAATAAATGTAAATCTGTTTAGTTTAGAGAAACGACGCCTCAGAGGGGATACGATAGCATTAAACAAATATATTCAGGGCCAATACAAAACAAATAAAGAGGACTATTTTAAGGACACCCATTAACATGCCTCCCAACTGTCCTGCCTTTGATGGACAGTCCTGATTTTGGGATGCTGGCCTGCCATCCTGTATTAGTTCCCAGGTGTCTAAAAGTCTAATTGTAGAGCTGGTCAGATCTCACCCATAAAGAATCAAGGAGGTCTTTTTTTCCAAAGATTTAGCTTCTTACAAAGGATCATCGGCAGGCAGTGTGTTGTAGGTTCTATATTGTAATAATGGATTGTATTTATGGTTATTAGGCAGTTAACACTTTAGTTTTATTTTGCCTTACTATTATGGTGGGGAAATCATTGCATGGCAAAGTATATTTAACATTGTATGGCATAGACTAATACTCTATCTAATTGTATTAAGCTGTGTTAATGAATTTTCATTTAATTATCTTTTCTACCAATTTGAGTGCGGTATCCTTTGGTATTTTTATGTTTGCAGTTTAACTCCCAGCCATAAGCTTTATAAAACATTAAAGGAATTTAAGTCCAGCATGATATGGTTACTGCGTGTTAAAAGAGCAAAATAAGAGGGCAGCACAACTTTCAAGTCTAGGACAATGAGAACGAAAAACCCTTCCAGAGACAGCTCTTTAAACTGTAGGACTATTGGCTGTGTGTTATGTTAAGTCTGGATTGGGCTGTAAAAACTGCATGAGGCATGTTAGCAAGCTGTGGAGCATTTTAATCAGTGCTGTACTGAAAATGCACAGGCATTCAGAATTACACATTGTAATCCAATGTGCTAGAACCTTTTACGCATAAACAGCCATCTGCTCCAAAGAGTTAAAATACATAAAGCTTTAAATCTTAAATTTCTCCCCCTTAAAGATGAATGGCAAAAGTCTATGAGGTCTACTGGGTCAACAATGTGTCACCATCTTCAAGTTGTAATGTATTTTTGGTATTTGAGAAGATGAAGGTATTCCCAAGCTAATCAAGTCTCATTAAATCCCGGAGATCTAAGATAAATTAAGTTTGAGGTTTTCTCCACCGTGGAACATTTAAAGATAGTAATTTTGAGACATCTGACCTGGCAGGAGACCCCAGGGGCTCTTAGGCTTAGGAAATCTGAAGAAGGAGCACAGGAAAATTTCTTGAAAATGTATATCGTGTTGAGCAGGGAATGCCAGTAAGATTCTTAACTCAATTACCAGCTTTTAGCAAGTGGATCACACACTACGACAAGATGGCTTCCTACCGAGGTAGTAAAGTATAGCAGGCAAATTACTCTGTTTTATAGACTATTGTAGTACTAATATAGAACAGACACACACGAAGAAAAAAACAAACAAAAAAAAACAAAGTAATTTGTCTTAACAGTTTATTCATGAGATGATGCATAAAAAGTGACTTTGGTTTGTAGGAGAAAAGGATTTAGGTCCTTTTCAAAATCTATTGTAGTCAGAAATCCTGATATGGTTTTAGTGAACTGAAAAAAACTTAACATTATTTGTTAAAAAGAAGAGAAGATGGGGGGTGGGGCCTGACCGCAGAGCCGAACGGACGCAGGCAGCAACAGCTCCGTTGCCAACCGACAAATTAAGCAACTACAGCCAACACAGACTCCCAAATCGGGCACCTGGACACTGATGTCGGGCAGAGGAACCAGAGACCTACACGAGGATAACGAACATACCGGTACAAAGCTCGGCACCAACATGCGGCCTACATACACGGGCGGCGCGGGAGGGACGGCCGCTCTCCTGCCGCCTTCTTGCCCGGCTAACACACCGCAGGGCCCACATCCCCCCCCCCCCCCACGGACCGGCGGGGGTCATCCCGGTCCACATAATGCTAGGCCACAGGCTCACACCAACGCACACGACCGCAAACAATCTGCAACTAGCGGCCAAGATGGCGGCCGCCAACCATGCTCCTGGGCCTACAACCACCCAACCTACCCAAGTGAGGCAAGCAAGCGAGAATCCCCATGAGGACCGCATAGCAGCAGCCTTTAATCTCTTTTGGGCACGACTATGGGCCAAAATGGCACAAACTCCAACAGCCAAAACAGCCCCAACACTGCACAGCAATGCAGAGCCCCTAACCGGGATGAAGCAGGAGAAGGGAGCGAAGGCTAAGCCCCGACCCACAAGCCGCGGACCACGCATCGGACTCCGCCAACCGGGGGCCCTACAAAAGCGGAGGACCCACATACATAGCACACGGCCACTTAAGCTACGGAAACACACCCAGTGGGTCCGTGCCCGGCCTACGGCTGGCAAAATCAAGTTGGACTTTCAGAGAACTAATCGCCCAAAATCCTACAATGCCGCTACAAGTGCACAGAAGGGTTTCAACTCTCTAACAGGAGGTACAACTCTGCTATTAACCCACAGAGATACAAGGAGGGTGGAGAGGCTGGCATACCACCGAGAACACACGCCCACCACACGAGACACCAACGGAAGACCGGGAAGAAGCTCTCTCTTACCGTTTCCATGCCCGGCGAGCTTCCCGAACCGGGGGATTGGCTGAACCCGAGACACTCTTAGCACAGCGGACACTGCAAATAAATTCAGAGCCCGCCATGATGGTGATGGACGCCATCTTGCCCTACAGTTACACCATACCACAATTACCAAACCTTGCTCCAGCGGTTACCTCACCTAACAAATGCTAAATGTATGACTTTATAATCTCTTAATGCCTATCTCATAGTCTATCATTCTCTCAGGTCAACACTAACCTGCTAGTCTAACGTTAAGTTTGTAGAACCCTGCTTCCAGCGACCTAATACTTATTTGCATCACGACACAATAGAGCAGGCTATGCCCTGAGTGAATAGAAATCTGTCTACACAACATAGGCAGGCTTTAACAATGTTGAATGTTATACGATGTCTCCCAGCTTGTATACACATAGTCCATCTTTGAGGTACACCCTATCAAACAGCTACTGCCACTAGGCTATCTGTGCCTCTGTACTATGACCAAGACAGCACAGCAAAATAGAATTGACAACTAATCGTCAGTATAGCTCATGATACTTTAGTTCATCTTATTTTATCAACCTATTTATCTGTTTAGTTAAGCATGTTTAAAAATAACAAAAATTGTGCGTACTCTCATGCCACTGTCAAAATGTTGTGAACCTTGTGAAACGCTGTTGTGGCGACCGCTAACTATACTGTAATCACCCGCACAACAAAAATAAAGAATTAAAAAAAAAGAAAAAAAGAAAAAAAAAAAGAAAAGAAGAGAAGAGAAGATAATATAGGCTCGTATCAAGTCCACTCCATGTGCAACAGTAAATACAATTAAAATAAAACACTTCATTTTTGGTGACAAATTAGATCTCTCTCAGTCCTTTCATTATAGGCCAAAACATTGACAGGGTACACAACATTGATATTATGCAAAATCGTATCAATATTGTTGTCTCCCATAGTCATATTTTGGTTAAAAAAAAATAAAAAATATAGCAATATCAGAAGTATGCCAGAATGTCCCATTATTGGGTCTTATGGACATTGCATCAACCTCCAAGACTGATTGCTTGATCTTAGCTAGTGGCAGGTGCCACCTCTAACTTGATGCAACCTTGTCCCTTTTAGATAAGGTTCTTCCTATTTTCATGGAGGAACCACCAAGTTCCATACCTTTCAACTTCTCCTCACAATGTAAGGGGCAGCTCTGAGGGATTAGGCTTTGAGATACCCATGTGTTACCTTTATGGACAACATGGCTCATAAACATTTAGAGCACCAAGTTCCCAAAAGAGAGTCTCCAACAGTGAAAAATCAATTGGTATTTAGGGATGTGAACGGGGCCAGGATCATAAGGGGCCTGACTGCTCTGTTTTCTAGATCCCTATCTAGGATGAAAAAACAGAGAGATATTTCTCCCCAGGACGCTCTCACTGGAAAAAATGTGCTGATGTCAATGATATAATTTCTAAAAACTTCAATCCAAGCTCTGCTGAGTAAGATAAGTTAATAGTGTAAAATGTGTGTTTCTCATTTATTACTATGGACATGAGAGGTAAGCAAGTGCATTTCAAAAGGTCTATATGTGATTGTGACGAATACCCCTTCCATCACATTCGGCCATGGTTTTCCATACTGGGCTTGTAATATTATATGTAGCAATTCAACTACTTATTATAATAATGTTTGAGAATTGAGATGCCCATCAGTCAGCCACAATCAAATACAAACACAGTACGAGAGTAATGTTTTAAATGCTGATTATGTCAAATACAAATAGTACAATTAATAACTGAAAGAAAATAAAACGTTTTTAAATGCAGTAAAAAAAAAAATCATTCTTACAAGAAATAAAGCATTGTGCAGTACATATTGACAACATTCCCTGTGTTAATTTTACTCCATCAAAGTTATTCACTAATCACACGGTTTTGTCCGGATGGACAAAATCCGGTAAAAATGACCAAATTCCGAATGCAATGGCAATTCTCATATTTACTAAAGCCAAATACAGTTGGAATTCAGTCGGGCTAAATCTGGGCAATTGGCCAAATTCTGTTTCTAGAAAGGCTTCATTTTATGGGGATAAGGCCAGTAAAATACCCCCCATGCCCATATTAAGGGGATGATGGTTAGGGAATGGGGACACCAAGCAACCAGGGTGGGGTTTAGACTTTCTTAATTTTGTGAGAGAGGGTGGACAATGGCATGGTCAGCCCCCATTGTATAACAATTTCGAGCCACCATATGTCTCTCCTCTCCCCCAACTCTCCCCCCCCCCCTCCTCACCGCCTCCCCCCTCATCTGATTTGAAGTGTTCGGTCCTAGATTTCAGACATCCAGTCCAGCTGCAAGCCAAAGCTAACTAAGGCCCATTTATAGGTCTGAATTACAAAATAGAGACATTATTACATAGCATTAACAATGTCAGGATTCTGTGCATTTTGCAGGACATCACCAGAGTTCTGCAAGCAAGACTTGTGTTTAGGAGTTAACCAAGTATCACAGCACTTCGGGCTTAGGACAACTAGAACGTTACCTTCTGGCTAATCCTGCCCTAGAGACATAAATCAGGACAAATGTCAACACATATTTGTATTCAACCACATTTATTTTCAGTTGAAATACAGACCATGAGTAGAACTATCTACATGCTTTCGGAGTCCAGATAATTATAATTCACATCGCTTAGCATCTAATTGATTAAAACACAATTCAGTAAGATGAAATGAAGCCTCCAGATGGCACTTTAATTCTATCACTTGTAATAAGGCAGACAAGGCACTCGCACGTTAACCAACCAAGCCGTCAAGGAACAAAACGTGTGAATACCTCCTCTAAAAGGATAAAACGGGGAAGAATTCTATTCTTATAATGTTTATATATATTAACAGCAGAAAGGTTAGATATAATCATTGCTGTTGCTGGATGGCATAAAAGACCAGTGGTTTCATCCAAAGGGTAAATTTAATAGTCCTGATCACATATATTAAAGGACCACTATAGTGCCAGGAAAACAAACTCGTTTTCCTGGCACATTAGGGTCTTTAGGTTCCCCCACCCGCAGGGTCCCACTCCCGCAGGGCTGAAGGGGGAGGAAGAGGTTAATCACTTACCTTTCTCCAGTGGCCGGGTACAGGAAACAGAAGCTCCTGTATCATGGTCCGCCCTGCCCGGCTACGCTACATTGAGTGACTGGCAAGATGGAGCGTTGTGCGCTTCCCTCCTCCGGGTCACCAAAATCTGGCACCCTCCGGGCCGGTGCACCCTTGGCAACTGCCTAAGTCGCTTATAGGACACGCCGGCCCTGCAGAAGAATGCTTGCCGGGCTGCCTGCCAGTCATGCAGACCAGCTAAGTGCGAACTATGCAGAAAGTGCCGTTTCCTCCCTTTAATCACTTTCCTGATTCCAGCGACATGGAGGGCCTAGGTCTGTCTAATAGCGTAGGACTTGAAATTTGAAACTTTATATTTATATAACTTCCAACAATCGTGTCCTAGAAAACGGGACACTTTGATCTACAGTTGATCTACAGTTGCGACCAGGCAGAAAAACTATTTGAGGACGTTTTAAGGGAAAAAAAGAAAAGGTCGGTTTAGGTCAAAATAAAAAGACTGACGTACCTAAAGAGGAACACTTTGTAACCTTAAAATGTACTAACTAGGTTAACATGGAGAATATCCAGCCATTCAGTGTGAACATGGTCTAAAATGTGTTTACCCTGACTAGAAAGGGTTACGATGATATTTAATTGGATTTAGTAGCCATATAATGTGTAACTCATAATATTAACATCATTTCGGCATTGTATTTTTTAGGATTTAAAAAAAATATATAATATAACTTTGGATTATTCTAGACATTGCGTTCAGATAAAAATAGGAGCAAATTGTCCACAGAAAAAGGTAATTCACACCCAAGAATAGGCAGACAACAGTCACAGCTCAGTAAACAGCAGCTCTCTGAGACGGTTGCCAAACCGCTACAAGCTGAGCACAGTAGCTAATTTATACCTTTTCTGCTCTCGAGAGCAAAGGGTGCAGATATGGTAAGAGGGCAGTACTCACAATAGCCTACACACATTGTGTTCCCTGAAAACCAGGATTCAGTTGTTGTTGTTATTGTGACCTATTAAAATCCCAGTAATGCATATCTCTAGGTGGGACGTTCTGATTTACATCCAATTTGACACGTACTAATGTGTCAGAATGTTGACTACTAAACCATGGAGCTGTGGAAGAAGATGTCATAAAATATGCAATTATGTTTTTTTAAATCAAAGACGAAAAAAATCATCTGAAACTATGTGATCACAGAGAGGAATGCAACTGATAGCACATTTAAAACACATTTAAATGTCTTTACTTTTAACCCCCATAATGCACTTATAATGCATCTCTGAAGAAGGAGAGTTATAACAAGTATTTGTTATAAAATCTCAGTTAGAAACAGTTGGGCAATTACGGAGCAATGCTTTAAATGTGGTTCAATCAACGTGGCAATAAATTGGATGCAAACGAAAAACTGATAACAGGTATAGTGGTTTTTGGCAGTGAAGGAGTTAAGTTGAAGTACTGCAAATGAACAGCACATGTATGAGTGTGCAACTCCATGTAATGCCATTATTTCCGACCTTCAGTATTATATTATTCACTTATGAGTTTCTCTTATTTTGCACAATTGTCAAAAAGTGGTTGGGGATATTTTGAGGTCGACCTTATTGATGTAATCTGGGGAACTGTTGGAGCCATAAGGTGCCCATTTTGAAACTTGCAAGATTTTGCAGTATTTTTGTGCAAATTAAAGAGCACAGTAAAATAGCCAATAAGCTTACAAGCTAAAGGTGATAATCAGGAGCGAGATACAAAATGAAGAAATAATTAAAATCTGTTGATGTTAATGGCAAGGAATTTTAACGAACTACCAGCCAGCCGGCAAGGTACAAAATTATCTTTCTCTTATGCTTTACTTACGTACAATTGTGATTCTTGCAATTTGCATTCGTAGGGTCTGGTGAGATGGCTATACTTTTGCTATCTAGTGGTTCCTAGGATTTTTCCTTACGTTTTCCAAATTTAGCAGAGGGTTGTTTAGGTGGATATTTCCGGAGTTATTGCTTTAAGAAACCCCAGAAAATAGAACGTCCTAAGATCTCTAATATAATAGAATGAGCGCTAATAATGGTTCCCACCAGATAACGATGACTGAGAGACAAAAGAGTAATATAAACTAATAATGAGTCACACCTACAAAATGCACATTCTTCTCACGCATAGAGAGCTCTGAGTCTCTATCTGAATTACTTTCGTCGCTTCTGCTGAGAGCAATAGAAAAGCTCTATATTTCGGATGCTGTCATTTTTATATCCATCAAATTCCTTAATTTACCTTCCACCTGGTGCCTTCCATATTTCACGGTTTCTGTCCTTTGCCCCCTTTTCCATTCCCTTCAATGTCTCTGTCAACTTAAAATGCCGATCAGGGCTCATGTTTTTGCATGAACGCCGTTCCACAATATAATAGTGGATCGGACATCTAAATCATTTTGTAACCAAATGGCCTACGTGAGGACATAATGGCTTGTTTTAAACGCTCTGTCCCAATCATGCAATTCCCTTAGGTCGGTGCTAAACAATTAACTCCCACCTACCTTCTGCCTCTTTTTACCCAGTCCACAAGTCTCTTAATTACAGCTGCTTAGCAACAGCTGGGACCATCCAACAGCTTTTCCTTTGAAAAGTCGAAGGAACGTCAAACGTTTGATACAAAATATCTGTTGTAAAGGTTATTTAAAAAGTTGAAGAGCAGTGCATACGGTAAACCAGGACTGGCCAATAAACACTCTGTTGTAAAATATCCCCCAATATGCTTTGTCAATATGATGGCTGTCAAAGGAGCGTGGAAGTTGTTCCAGAAGAGCTTTGGATCTATCTTTGACCAACCCCTTAAATAAATACTGACAATGTAGAAGTATTTATAAAGAGCGATTCCGGGATACATTTCTAAACATGGTGCTATCATTTGAACCTGACAATAGGTTTCCTGCTGAAGACTCATCTATTTACATTTTAGACTTCAATACACCTATTTGTTACCAACCCTTTTAATTTTACATCGTATTCTACTAGTTAAATAGACAACAACTGTCTTCTAAACCATGACCACAGCAGAGTCCAATTAAATTCTGTTAAGGTAAAATGTAGACTTCCAGCTAATGCTAGACTACAATACCCATAAGTCACAGCAATTTATACACACTAATGTAATCACAAGTTATGCTTGAGCAGTGTGCCATTATGCTCAGCCAGGCTCTTTGCCTTACCATCTGCGTATGAGCAGTCCTTCTTTAATCATCGAGCCTTGCATAATTTGTTAACATTTCACTTATCTTTGTAATTCTATCAGATAGTCCAAGAAAAATTAGAGCATAACCAACTGTAGGAACATGCATAATGTGCATTGTTATGAAAGGGGAAAGCTCGAATTCTGATGGCCAAAACATAAGCAAAAAAGGGCAAAAATAAAAGTAACACGGTATTGTTAGGAATATATGTCTCTATTGCTAATATTATAGTTTTGTTGTACCTCCTTAGTTTAGGGCCCACCCCAGTGTTATTTTTTTTTTAAATAAATGAAGTTAAATTAAACTAAATAAGATCAATTGCTCATGTTTTCTCCAACACCAAGTCTCCCTCGGTGCTGCCTCATCTTCCTCTTTGGTTGATGTCCTCCACGATGACGATCCAGTCCAATGCTCATCATAGAGGAACGTTGCGGAGACATGCGTGGTGCTTACTGGCATGAGTCTATGATTCTGCCATACAGAACCATTGAATATAATGTTTCTCTATGGCAGACCGTGAAGGCAGGGCCATCTTTAATGCGGATTGGACCCTGGGCAAGCATTAGCTTGGGCCCCCTGGTCCCCTCTCCCACCTTCTAGCATGCAAACACGCCTTTCACCTAAAGACACACATAAAGAAAACACACACACACATAGATCGTAGACTTAGCCACACTTATTTTTCACCTAGAGAAAACACACACACGGACACACGTACAGATGCAAACACTGACACAAATGCAGATACACATACACAGGTACATACATCCAAATACACAGACATACAAAGACAGATACACAGGTGCACACACAGATACACGCTGGGACACATACAGGTACATTCACTCACTGACAAACATGCAGATCCACACAAACACACCCTGGCATATATGCAGATACACACATGCAGATACATACATGGGCACAAATGCAGTTACACAGACACACACTTACACATACAGACGCAAAGATACACATACAAACACAGACACAGATACAGACAGATACACATATGGACACAGATACACAGATACAGACAGACACAGGGGCACACACTGACACACATACCAAGAGATACACATACAGACCCACTGACACACATGCAAATACAGACACACTTAATAACAAACATTCAGACACACAGGATGACACTCATATAGATGCAAATATTGACGCACACAGATACAGAGGGGCACACACTGACACACATACAGACACACGTACAGACAGATATGCATACAGACTGAGACACATATAGACAGATACACAGACACATGCATATATACATACAGACATATACACAGACACACAGATACACATAAAGGTAAACAGACACATGCATATACACATACAGACATATATGCACACAGAAACACACATACAGACACAGATACACATACAGTCAGAAACACACACCCCAAAAAAAGACTGATACATGCAGACAGCTATACACACACAAACAGACACACATGGAAAATATACAATTTCAGTAACCCCCCTGATTCCTACCTGCGGTCCAGTGGCTGTCTGAGGCTGTTGGGAGTTGGGCTCTCTCCCAGTCAGCATTCCTCCTCTCTCTTGCTCCCTCCCGCGCGGCACTCTCTGTGGTTAGCTAGGAGGAAACGACTGCACTTCCTCCTAGCGCTGACCTCATCACAAGGGGCCTGGTCGCGATATTAAAGCGCCGGAGCACTGACTGGGCCCCTGCAGACTCATTGCTATTGGGTGGCCCCAAGAGCATGAATCACCGAATGGGGCCCCTCATCGTGCGGCCCGCGGTGGTAGTACCACGCAGCCCGCAAGCACCACGATGGCCTTAAGGGGCAGCTACTTTGGGCCCCCTAGGAATGACTGGGCCCAGGGCAGCTGCCCCTTTTTGCCCAGTGTAAAAGACGGCCTTGCGTGAAGGCACTGTGCAAGCGTGCGGAACAACTTCGTGGTATGCTCTAGTAAAGGGGTAGGCAACCTTTTAGCAGCACTGTGCCAATATAGGATTGTGATGTCTCGTAGCGTGCCGGTCCAATTTTTTTAAATCGAGGTGTGTGTGCTGCCGTATTCTGCTTATTTATACTGTAATTGCTTTGTACCGTTGAATATTTGTGCGTATATGAGCTATTACAATGTGTATGTTCAGGAGTGGTTTGTGGTATCGTGTATGATACATATGAATGTGGGCGGTGTACGGGGGCTGCTTGTGGAATTGTGTGTGTGGATGGATATGTCACGTTGTGTCTTTGGTAGTGTGTGTATGTGTGGGGGCTGTTTGGGGTATTGCATGAAAGAGACTGCATGTGGGGTTGTGTGCATGTATGTGGTGTCAGGGGTCCGCGGGCGGCTAGTAGGGGAGGCTGCTCGCAGCTCGCAGCACTCACCCTCAGTCCATCGCCGCCCGCGGTCTCCCCTCCTCCTACCTGTCGGCGAGCGGCGTCTCCTCTCCGCCGCTCGCCGCTCACATCCGTCACGCCTCCCAGCGGCAGCATGTATAACGCTGCACGCTGGAAGGTCGTTGATTTATGCAAACGCCGGGGTCACGTGAGTGACCCGGCGTTAAAGCAACAGTACCACAATCACAGTGGGAGGCTTAGATATCTCCCACGTGTGATTGTTAATTCTGATTGGAAGTTATCCAATCAGAATTTAACCTAGGGTATTTATACTCACCTTTCCTGTTCCTCCCTGCCCTGTTGTGGTCTTTGCTGTATAGTATTGATTCTGAACTTGTGATTTCTGGTTACGTACTCTCTGGCTTGTTAATCTGACTCTGTGACTTTCTCCTACCCTTTGACCTCGGCTTGTTTATCGTTATCCTGTTTTCTGGTTCCCCTGACTCGGCTTGTCTCCTGACTATTCTGTGGGTGCTTAGCCCGGCCACTCTAAGGTCCGGTACGGCACCTTTTCTGTGTGTGTGTGTCTGTTAGCGTGTTGGGTTCCCGGAATCGTGACATTACAACAGGGCCATTATGGAACCTGCTGACATTCCACAGCTCCTAGTTAATCAGGAGGCTAGAATGGATGGTTTAGACCATCGTATGGATCAGTTTGCCCAGGCTTTACAAACCATACTGGCTCGTACTGCCCACTTGCAACCTGCCGTTCAAGAAGTTGTTGCTGCTGGGCCAGAACCCAGCCCTGATCCGGTAACCGCTCCTGCTCACGTGGTTCACATGACGCCACCTCAGCGCTATAGCGGTGATCCAGCATCGTGCCGTGGTTTCCTCAACCAAATTGATATTCATTTGGTGATGAATCCGCGCTCATACCCCACTGACAGAGCCAAAATTGCTTTTCTGATCAACCATTTGTCAGGAAAAGCTCTAGCATGGGCCAACCCCATGTGGGAGAACACGTCCCCAATGTCCTTTGCAGACTTTCTGACAGCTTTCAAACGTACGTTTGATCAGCCCGGCCGGGTTGCTTCTGCTGGCAAAGCTCTGCTCAGGATCCGACAGGGCAGTAGATCAGTAGCGGATTATACCATTGAATTCCGCACTCTGGCAGCTGAAGTGGTTTGGAATAACGACTCTCTCGTAAGAGCTTTTCAGGAGGGTTTGGCCGCTTACATATTAGACGAAATAGCATCCAGGGAATTGCCTATTCTTCTGGATGATCTAATAGATTATATCATTCTAATTGACAACCGTATAAGAGAGAGGCGTAGTCAAAGAAGAATGAATACACAGGGGTTACCTGCTTTACCCAGTACTGCACTACTAGCGTTACCTCCCCCTACTCAACCACCTCCCGAACCCATGCAATTAGGTGCTGTAGGCTTATCTGAAGCTGAAAGGACATACCGCAGAAGGGAGGGTTTGTGCCTTTATTGTGGTAAGAGGGGGCATCTCCGAAGTAACTGTCCTAGTTTGCAGGGAAACTACAGCACCTAAGGCCTAGAGAGGGGTCGGCCTCGGGTGTTATGGTTTTTTCCCCTCATGTGTCCATCTCCAGACCATTCATTACGGTTACTCTTTTGGTCAATCAAACCACGATTACAACTAAAGCCTTGATCGATTCAGGTGCTGCAGATAACTTTATCGATGAGAACTTTGCTAAAACCGCAGCCTTGAATCTGATCCAAAAGGCCACACCCTTGGCCGTTGAGGCCATAGATGGTAGACCACTTGAGAAACCCCTGGTGACCCATGAGACCCAAGAAATGGTAATGGCCGTGGGTGCCTTACACAAAGAAAGGATAACCTTCCAAATAATTGACTCCCCTACAGCTTCCATCATACTGGGCTTCCCCTGGTTAGTTAAGCATAACCCGGTACTTGATTGGGGTTGTTTGGATATACTCTCCTGGGGGGAATCCTGTCAACGAGACTGTATGGTCCGTTTACGTCCCGTTTGTTTACTCAATGTCCCTACAGCTAAACCCCTTTCTGTTTCTGTCCCCCCTGTCTATGCAGACCTCGCATTGGTCTTTGAAAAAAGGGAAGCTGATAGACTACCCCCACATCGGGATTATGATTGTTCCATAAACTTGTTACCCGGAAAGATGCCTCCTAGGGGCAAGGTATACCCGCTTTCTGAGAAAGAAAACCAGGTCATGGAGGAGTACATACAGGAATCCTTACGTAAAGGTTTTATCAGAAGGTCCTCCTCTCCGGCTGGTGCTGGTTTCTTTTTTGTTGCCAAGAAAGAGGGCGATTTAAGGCCATGTATAGACTATAGAGGCCTGAATAATATAACAGTTAAAAATGCTTATCCTATCCCTCTCATTACTGAGTTGTTTGACCGTGTCAAAGGTTCTAGATTTTTTACCAAACTAGACCTCAGGGGGGCTTATAACTTGGTTCGTATAAAAGAAAACGATGAATGGAAGACAGCGTTCAATACACGCAGTGGGCATTACGAGTATCTAGTCATGCCTTTCGGACTGTGTAATGCTCCTGCTGTCTTTCAGGACCTCATCAATGATGTCCTTAGAGATTTACTACATGTCTGTGCCGTGGTCTATCTCGATGATATACTTGTGTTTTCTCCTGATCTGGAGTCTCATCATGCCCATGTGAGGAAGGTACATAAGAGATTGCTACAAAATGGTCTTTATTGTAAATTGGAGAAATGTTTATTCGACCAAAAATCAGTACAATTCCTAGGGTACATCATTTCTGAACAGGGGTTCAGCATGGATCCTTCAAAATTAGAAGCCATGTTGTCTTGGCCTCTTCCTCAAGGCCTTAAAGCAATACAGCGGTTTATAGGCTTTGCCAATTATTACCGCAGATTTATTAAAAACTTTTCATCAGTCATTGCTCCTATCACTAAACTGACTAAAAAGGGTTTGCACCCCAGGGTTTGGACTCCTGAAGCCATTAAAGCCTTTGAGACTCTCAAAAAGGCATTTGCCACTGCCCCTGTGTTACACCATCCCGATCCTTCCCTTCCCTTTGTAATGGAAGTAGACGCTTCAGAATCAGGTGTGGGAGCTGTATTGTCACAAAGACTATCCTATAACGAACCCCTCCATCCATGTTGCTACTTTTCTAAAAAACTATCTGATTCGGAGAAAAATTACGACGTCGGGAACAGGGAACTATTAGCTATTGTGATGGCTTTTAAAGAGTGGAGATACTTATTAGAAGGAGCCAGACACGAAATCCTGGTTATCACTGATCATAAGAATCTCTCCTATATAGCTGATGCTAAAAGATTGTCCTCTCGTCAAGCCAGATGGTCCTTATTTCTTTCACGCTTTCAGTTCATTATCACATATAGGCCTGGGTACCGTAATGTCAAGGCTGATGCTATCTCCCGACAATACGAACCTTTGGAGTCTATTGCCCCCGCTCCTGAACCTATTGTACCCACGTCTAAGATAATAGCCGCTACCCGTTTGGTTATTTCGTCCCTTTTCCTGGATGGTATCAAGGCATACCAAACCCCAGCACCCTCTGAGACACCTGTTGATAGATTATACGTGAAAGAGAGAGATAGAAAGAAATTGTTGGTTTTATTTCACACCGCCAAAACGGCTGGTCACCCAGGGGTTACCAAAACATACAAGGGTCTCCTTCAACAATTCTGGTGGCCTTCACTTAAGAAAGACGTAGTGGATTATGTGCAGGCTTGTCGTGTTTGTGCACAGTGTAAGTCCCCTACTGTTAAACCCCAGGGTCTCCTGATGCCTTTGTCCGTACCCAAGAAACCATGGACCCACCTATTCATGGACTTTATTGTTGATCTTCCTTCATCCGATGGAATGACAGTAATTTTGACTGTGACTGATAGGTTCTCTAAGATGGCACACTTTATTCCACTCAAAAAACTACCTTCTGCGGTTCAGTTGGCTCGGGTGTTTGCCAATGAGGTTTTCCGCTTGCATGGTATACCACAGGATATCGTATCCGACAGGGGTCCTCAGTTTGTCTCTCGGTTTTGGAGGGGCTTTTGTGCTGAGATGGGGATTTCCTTGTCATTTACCTCCTCCTATCATCCACAATCCAATGGAGCTGCCGAACGGGCGAATCAATCTGTGGAGCTGTATTTACGCTGCTTCACGAATGCACACCAGGACAACTGGTCTCACCTCCTTCCCTGGGCTGAGTTCGCCAGAAACACTGTGACTCATTCGTCCACTGGCTTAAGTCCTTTTTTGGTTGCTTATGGGTTCCAACCCTCTGTCCTTCCCGGCGTATTCTCCGACAAGGGAATACCCGCTTTGGACGAGCACCTAACCTCCTTACGGAAGATGTGGGATCAGGTCCATGCTACTCTTTCTCGAGTGGCTGTTGCTCAGAAGAGATTTGCTGATCGCCGTAGAGGTGCTGCTCCTTCTTATGTTCCGGGGGATAGGGTTTGGTTGTCCTCTAAGAATCTCCGCCTCAGGGTCCCCTCAATGAAATTCGCACCCAGGTTCCTTGGCCCCTTCAAGGTATTGCGTAGGGTCAATCCTGTGTCCTACTCCCTGGCCTTGCCTCCTTCCATGCGTATTCCTAACACCTTTCACACCTCCCTTTTGAAGCCCCTGCTCTGTAATCGATTCTCTGGTCCTCTCAGGTGTCCGGTTTCCCTCCGCGCAGCCTCTAGTGACGTGTACGACGTGGCTGCCCTGCTTGATTCTCGTTTTTCTCGGGGTCGCTTGCAGTATCTGATTGACTGGAAGGGATACGGTCCTGAGGAGCGGTCCTGGGTTTCTGCCTCTGACGTGAACTCGCCCTCTTTGGTCCGCTCCTTTCATGCGCGGTTTCCTTTGAAGCCTTCGGCTTCCCGCCCGTTGGGCGGTCCTCGAGGGGGGGTTATGTCAGGGGTCCGCGGGCGGCTAGTAGGGGAGGCTGCTCGCAGCTCGCAGCACTCACCCTCAGTCCATCGCCGCCCGCGGTCTCCCCTCCTCCTACCTGTCGGCGAGCGGCGTCTCCTCTCCGATGCTCGCCGCTCGCATCCGTCACGCCTCCCAGCGGCAGCATGTATAACGCTGCACGCTGGAAGGTCGTTGATTTATGCAAACGCCGGGGTCACGTGAGTGACCCGGCGTTAAAGCAACAGTACCACAATCACAGTGGGAGGCTTAGATATCTCCCACGTGTGATTGTTAATTCTGATTGGAAGTTATCCAATCAGAATTTAACCTAGGGTATTTATACTCACCTTTCCTGTTCCTCCCTGCCCTGTTGTGGTCTTTGCTGTATAGTATTGATTCTGAACTTGTGATTTCTGGTTACGTACTCTCTGGCTTGTTAATCTGACTCTGTGACTTTCTCCTACCCTTTGACCTCGGCTTGTTTATCGTTATCCTGTTTTCTGGTTCCCCTGACTCGGCTTGTCTCCTGACTATTCTGTGGGTGCTTAGCCCGGCCACTCTAAGGTCCGGTACGGCACCTTTTCTGTGTGTGTGTGTGTCTGTTAGCGTGTTGGGTTCCCGGAATCGTGACATGTGGATTGTTAGCAGGTTACGTTTCTGCGGATTGTGTGTATGTCTGTGGGCTGTTTGTATTATTTGGAAGAGGGGAGGGTTATTGTGCATTTCTGTGTATATCTAGCAGTGCGGGTGGCTTCCCTGGGTTACAATGGGGACCAGGCTGGCCAGGTACAGGTCAAGGACAGGAGCTGCAACAGCAGCTGCATGCTGCTCTACTACAGTGCGGATTCCCATTCACAAGTGCTGAAATGAAGTGATCTGAGATCACTTCCTCTATTTGCTGCAATGCATAAATTAAGGATTGTCCTTCACCACCTTTTTGTATTAGCAGGTATCTGAAGTTTCACTGGGACTCCTAATAGGCCAGAGCCTGTTTGGCTCTAGCAGCCTTGAGTGCCGTGCAAAGACACCTTGAGTGCCGTGCATGGCACTAGTGCCGTAGGTTGCCTACCCCTGCTCTAGTATGAGAACCAGGAATTAATAGTCTCGGATCTCATACCCAGAGGGCTTAGAGGCCATGCTTCCAAGCCTTGTAATTGTTAAAATAAATGGTTTTGTGGTATAGGCCATCGGAGATAGGACTGAAGGCACTATAACAACTTCAATAAAATGAAAAAGTTGTTATAGTGCCTACAGTGTTCATTAAAGTAAAATAAAGAGACGTGTTGTTGGAGATACGCTGTTTGGAAAATGCAGGACTGGCCTACGGACATCATTTCAAATATAATTTCCAAGATAAACTGAGAACGCATCATATACAAATTCTGTGTATAAAAAAGGAATGTATACTCTAAAGATTGTTTAACGAACTGAAAGTATAAAAAAATTTTAAAAAAATGATAAAACGACCATACAATTTAATTTTAGAAAAAAATATAAAGAAAAAAAATTCAAATGACAAAACCCCCTGGTAAGATCGCATTATTAAGATTGATAAATACACTTCATTCTCACAGCATGGGATTTATGATTTACTAATGTTTAGGTTTTTTTTTCCCTGTGTGCTTTGCATCTCTATATTTGACATTTAATACATAGTAGCAGACACATAATAGAGTACGTTGGTGGGGAAAGAGAGAGAATAAGTTCATTTTACGTAGAGATGTGCATTTGCCTAATTGCTGATAAAACTGATAAACATCAACAAATATAATTATTTATAGCTAAATAAATAGTCAGATTTTAAAATTGTTTGTCTAAGAGAGTTTGTGCTGGGGCGAGTCAGATAATCCAACTTCATATTAGTTATCAGATGATGCCATAGGTGATGACTGCACCATAAACTTTTTTCAAAAATAAAATATTTTCTGCGTATTTGTCGTTAGAATATGCCTAAATATTTTAAAACTATTTGCAAACGCCATATTGAAAAACCAAGACGAGAAAGTCATCATTAAACTTAAAACTGGACGTTTAGTACCATAACCAAATATTTGGATATCACTTGAGATTGAAAAGGATTATCCATTTGCAAAAACTAAATCAGCGAATACGTTATGTACCAATATGTAGTCATGGGATCCTCCATTTACTCGTTCCTGTGTGTCCAACTTGTCTGGTTACAACTACATGTCTGTTCATCCACCCATTGTAAAGCGCTACGGAATTTGACGGCGCTCTATAAATATCATAATAATAATAATAATAATAATAATAATATTTAATATTTTATGACAAGCTATGACACTGTAGATCAGGGGTGCCCAATGGGTAGATCCCCAGATGTTGTAGAACTACAACTCCCATGATGCTTTGTATGCCTCTAGAATGCACTTGGAATTACATAGCACCATGGAAGCTGTAGTTTTAAAACATCTAGGGGTCTACCTATTGGAATCCCCTGACGTAAATTGTAGCCCATGGACCAGCAAAGCTAAGGGAGTGGGCCTTGACAGAGCTAGGAGGCAGGCATAGAGAGGGGTGGTTGCTTAAGGGTTAAGCTAGTAGTGGGGGGCAGGCCCATTCACTGGAATCATATAAAAGAAGCAGACATTCTAGTTTAGGGGCCATTTTAATTATCCATACTTACCTGTTGTTGTCCCACCCACCCTCCCGGTAGTGCTTTGGGGTGAGGTGTTTTTTCAATTTCCCCGGTTGGTCAGGGAGGCGGGGACTGAAAAAGAAATTGGGGGGTAGGTAGGATTGGTAGCTGGTATGTTTAAAGTGCGGTAACAATATTCACATTGTTGAATTTGTTATTTGGTAGGTTGGGGCCCATTGGTGGCTTTTCAACCTGGGGTGTAGGGGTATCTCGGTATACCCCTACAATGTTAAAATAATTTTAAATATGATGCCTGTTGTGGTTGTGTTTTATGTTATGCTATTTATATATATTGTTATATGGTGATTTATGTTATTATGTTATGGGTCATTGCCAAGGGGTATAGTAGTGGTAACTTTTGGGGTAACTATGTTTACATGATATAAATATTGTATTAGTTTGGCAATGACCCATTTTGTGAGATTTTATATATTTTATATATATATATTATTAAAGCTGTGATATTTAATTCCACTTTAACTTTGGTGTCTGTGTTGCTTTTTTGGGGAGGGATGTATGGTATAACGTTAATTGACATATGCCAAAAAGACGACTATGCACATGTCATGTGTTTTCACTTTTGTGACCATGATCTGGTCTGTGTAGACAATACACGTTGCATATATTTTGCATACAAGTGCAGATCCATTAAGTCCCTTTGAGTGATACACCGGATCTTCTTGAGTAATTATGGATATGGTCTAGAACAGCGAAACGGGTGCCCAAATCTGTGTCTCCACTGGTTATAAGGCGTACATCTTATTCTTCAAGGTTAATGGTGAATAATCGCAATAAGCTGTTAAATAACGACAGAGAGGGAGGTGGAAAATGCTTCATAAAAGGTCGTAGCGTAAACTGCAACTTGGTAAAATACAAATAGAATCAATCCAATTTGATTGAAAGGATGTGGAATGTTTGTGACAGTGCGTTGAATAGGAACACGATATTTGTATAAATATATTTTTTCCTAATGCCTGGGTCTTAAGGAAACTCTGTTTGAAACATCAATTTATTTTACTTAAGCAAAATGACATGCATTACCAAAAAAAGGGTAACTTTCCACCTTTTTGATCATTTTCTGCTTTGCCATATATTCGAGCTCAAGGTTAATCATCCTAAAGACATATATATAACCTCGAAAGCACTTGCTTTCAGATTCCTTCAACGTGAAAAAAGAAATCTAAGTATTCATCTTTATTAAAAACTGGAAAGTATCCGGGCTCTTAATTCGCTTGTCATTACATCGCCGTTCACTAGTTTACATTTCATCTGTCTGTGCATGGCTGCAGATTTATTTTACTGTAAGCTTATAGAGCCATATACACGTGTACAGAGTCACAAAGCTGTTTTAAGGGAAACCTTCACTTCTCTGGAAAATAAACCACAAAATAAAATGCTGGAAATCACATATAATTTGTGTTAACCTTTTTTATCATAATGCTGTTCAGCTCAAAGCAGCCCGGGCGCACAATGCAAATGAGAAGGCACACACAAACACTGTTAAACTTAAACTATGTTTTATGGCAGAAAATGGCAATGTTAGTAACTATGATTGACAAGGACAAGGTGGAGATAACACCTAATTCCAGTGCAGGTATGTCAATTTGTACATTTTTATTTTTCAGACCCCATAAAAACGGATTTGTTTAAATGAACACTAATGGCAATACAATTTAGGCTGAAAAACGTGTTTGTTTTTTTAAAACTAAGGAGATTTGAATATGAAAAAAAAAATGAAAGAGTGAAATGGGTTCCTGCTACAAAACAGCAGTGACAAGTTGCAATTTTTTTTGCTGTAGTGGTTATGGTGTCACAATTTCTGAAAGATTTGACTTCTTCTCTGGGGTCCGCTGGGTGTTGCATCCCGCCTCCACTCAATGCATGAGAGCCAGACGTTCTTAAAGCGGCACTGTCACCATCTGGGGACTTTGACGAATTCACAAATACGCCTGACGGTGAAATTGCTGCTGGGATCCGATGGCCGGGGGGAGGTAAAGGTGAGTTGTACTTACCTGAACCTGTTCCTCATGGGTGAGACCATCTTATCCCTGTGTGTCGATGTCACTGCTGTACTCTCGCACATGCACTGGAGGATAGCATTGAGGTCTATGGAGACTGCGGGATTCCTATATAGACAGAGCCAATTCCTCATAGCCAACACTGGTCCCTACTTTGTCTCAGTATATCTCTAGACTGGGTTGGAATTTCAGTGATTATATCTTTAGGAAATACTAATATCTAGAGGGGGAAGCAAAGTTGGAACGTCTGTTAACACTCAGCCAATGAGTTAAGCCCTTCACTACAGGACTTTGCTTGGGAGAGCTTACAAAACGTCCTACTTGGGAAATTCCATCTGTCCGGTTTTAGAAGGGGAGACAGGGAGCAGCATTAGCGGACACCAGGTAAGAAGTCAAACATTTGATAGATGGTTTGTCTGCTTGAAATGGGGTAACACCATAACCACTATAGTGAGTTTTAATGGTTATGGAACCTGGAGTGCTCCTTTAATGCATAATCTTTATACTGCATTAACAATATAGCCATTTTTACCACACAGTTCCCCTTTTAATATCTTTATATTTTCTCAACAAAGCATTTCACACAACCACCTCAGCTAAACCTGCAATAAAACAAATGTCATATTATAACTGACATGTCACATTAAATAAATCTTGACATTAAAGCTTTAATAAAAAAAATGAAATATAACAATCTCCCTAGATAATAATTTTGCACCATGAAACATAAATGAATGAAATTACAGATACCCATAGTGACTTATTCCACGTCAGTGAAACGGACAATGTGAAATCGCACCAACAGGATGAAAGGGCAGCCGGCTCGTGGGATATTTATTATGACTTTGACATGTGATGTACAATATGGGTTTTGAGTGCATGTCTTATTTTATGAGTCACTGCTGTGGAGGCATGTGATGTATTTATATGTAGTTTATTGCAGATACACAAACAACACATCAAGATAAAAGAGACCAGGGTAGAAAAGAGGTGTAGGGGGTATTGCTAGGATTGGCATGAAAAATATGTCAGGGGTCACAGGGAAGGGAAAAAAAATAAATGGGAGGGCTTAAAAAAAACAAAGACCGTTACCTCATTGTTTATTGCTAGCTACAGTGAGTAACAATAAAGTATAGATTTAAGCATATCTATAGTTCAAACAAAGAAGACAATTCCCGTGAAAAGTTGAGACCCAACGGGTTCCCCTTGGGAAGGTCAACCCGAGGGTATCCCCGGAGCCTTACAGAGCCCTAAGCCATGATTACTTGGTAAATAGTCTTGTACAATGTATAACATGTATACTTATCTCAATGTATGACAACCCTCTGGATGTAAACTTGTATTCCTTTCTTATCTTCTATAGCCCTTATTCCTTTTATGTTATAAACTGAATAAACTTCAATTGAAAATAAAACCCCCCAAAAAGATGAAATTGCCACTTGGCCATTTGGCATCAGGCCATTGTGTTCTGTAAACTACCTCACATCATGGTAACACAGGGTCATGTACTTCAAGACGCTAAGGTCAAGAACACAGAAGACAACAAATTGATAATAAAAACAATTAAACAAAAATCCAAATAGGAAATAATAAAATAACGAACAAACCTTAGACAAAACAATAACAGAATATTGACCAGCAGAAGAAGTAGTCTAAATAGGAGACCATCCCCAAATGTTATGTATGATGCAATGCTTCCATGATTAAAGAATAAATGGGATACGGTGGCTGTGAGAAACATCTGTAGAAGGAGGGAGCAGAAAAGTAAGATTGATTGTCATAAATAATGCACCAGGACTATAGGCATGGAAGAGACCCATCGTACTCCACTGTGACAGATATTATAGAACACGCTAGGCAAACAAAGGGAGATCAATGGTAATGTCTTTATGGCCACCATTAAACGTTTTAGAATTCACAGTTTACGGATTCTTAAAAGCATTTTGAAAATGCCTGCGTTCCAGCAAAATGACTTTAAACAGCCATTCTTTTTTCTCCTCACTGCCCCTTCTCTCTCTTTAATTTTATACAATATTTTCCAGCACATTAGTTCAATTTATGACAACAATTTTGTGGGACATTACCTTTCTTTATGGCAAGAACAAGACACAAGATTATGTTAAATGCAGAAAATGAACATACATGCATAATTGTTACAATGATCTGAGATTTGTTTCATTTGCAAGGCAGTACAGGCTCGGGTAACAGAAGAATCACAATATGGGTGATTTGTCATGGGTTTTTTCCTGGTTAGTTTTGCTTTAATGACTGCAGATCGACCCTTGTGACCTGGATTATTGGCACGATGAAGCCATGCTATTGGTTGCACCAGTTATGAACCAGATTGATGCTTCAGCAAAGTAGAATATGGTGAGAACTCCACTAGAAAAAAACCCACTTTAATAGTATTTTGAGTAAAAAACAATAACTTTTGATTTTAAAAAATTAGTTTTTTAGCATTGTTTGTTATGGTCCTTTATTGTCCAAGTGGTTCCTACCTTAGCAAAATGTTTGGCAAAAAGTTGTGGATTATATTTGTATCAAAGGGCAATTGGTTTTGTTTTGTATTTCAAATGCTTTGATTTTGTGAATTATGGCTTCTTCACCAAAAAACCAAAAAAATAATAAAAGTATAACATTATATGTTAAATTAGGACCTGGGAGTGACAAGGTTTAACAAAGCAAGCAAAGCAAATGAAGAAGACGAAAACAACACAAAGTTGGTAAAACTGAGAAGTAACCAGGTCAAGTTATCAGACATCAGAATAGTCAAATAGTCAATAGTCATGCGGAGACCATAAAAAGAGATGGGTATAGGCCTCCGGGGGTTTAAATAGGTCCGTAAGGTTGCATTAGTACTGTATCACTGACACATCAAGGCATCAAAAATTGGTATATGTGCAAGTTAGGGATACTGGCGAAATGACATAATTGGGAGTGTTTGACATCAGAACTGATGGCTTTGAATGCAGGTGGCGCGTTAGGAGTATAGACACATGCGAGGAGAGAGCATGCAGGAATGATGCATATAACAGAAGCAAGATTGACACAGTCTCTGTAGTTCCTGAATAGAATGTAAGATTGAAGCAGACTCTTTAGTTCCAAAATGTAATGCAAGGTTGGCACAGTCTCTGTAGTTCCTGAAATATAATGCTAATCAAAGGCCAATCACCTGCTCACCCCATGGCCTCAGTGAATTTCAAAATAATAACTGCATGGATGTCATTTCATTTCTGTGGCATACCAGAGTTTTGCTTTAACTCTAGTGGCAGAAAGTTAGTTTAGTGACAAGCTCATGCTTCATAGAAGTGCAAGTGTCAAAACACATCATTTCCAGCACGTCCTTCACCTCTTTGGACATAATAAATCACCTCCCACATACACTGTATCTTGCAAAAAGTGTCAGCTCTAGACTTTGCAAGCTATTAGGTGAAACTCAAACATGGGGTTAAAATATAGGGGTTGCACTGTGTGTTTATAAGGAGCCGTAGTTATATTAAAGGACGGCTTGTAGCACTGGTTACAGAGATCTAGTCTCTGTATTCAGCATTCAGAGGCTTGCAGTGTTGCGGCTCCCTGTGCCGCTACGTTGTGAGCACTCTGACTGCAGTTATGGCATAATATGCAATAAACAAATTTAATACACATGGTTAATACACACGTGAATACACATGTCGCCTGATGATTGTTTAATATGAGGACAACCTCGAACAGGTATAACAATTCCTCAATTAACAACGTAAGTCTACAAGTTCTACTTTTATGATTTTTTTTTTTTCAATTCTTTATTTTTGCGAGTTTTTGCATATGATATAACATATTTCGGTGAGCAACAGGTTAAAGATTTTAACATTACTTGCATACAGTCATCACCAAGCTGGGTCTGCTCCGTTTTTTTGTATTTTAGTGGCTTATGCACCCAGGTTCCCCTTTGGTGGTCCTGGGACGTGTGGTTTGGGGGGTGCTGGAGTCGGGCCGCATGCGCCTCATGGCCAATTTGCTTTGCACCTTGACACCTTGCACCTTGACATGTGAGCTTTAGTAGGGCGCTTATTTATGGTGTGCATAGGCGTTGAGCTTCTCTAATCTGTGTGTTCGCTCAGTAGTGCTGGTCCAGGAAATTTGGGTCATGCGCTGTATAGTACTTTTATGATTTTGATATAATTAAAATTCTCATGGTGATACCAGGAATTTTGATAATATTTAGAAATAGTCCACACTTTATACAGCAATAATGTCAAACATCTATATTACATAAGGGATTATAAAGTCAGATTTTTAATACAAAATGTCACTATCTTAAAATGAAAACATGACACATTGACTTTAAGTTATATGTCTACCACCAGTATCTGCAGACAGCATGTTTGACCACACAAATAAACCGCCCTGCAACCATAGCAATTGCAAAGCATGCATATTTCCTTTAATGCTTTTTAATTAAGATCCTCTTCTGTTTTAACTTTAGGTTTTACATCCCAGAGAGCACCGAAGTTTAAACTCATATAAATACGTTTTTGTATTTTTTATATTCATTTCTTGCCTTCTCTCCAAGAAAGAACATAAGATGCTTTGAAAGCTCGAATTAATGCGTACAAACTACTTTATATTGCAACTGTAACTCTGCACTTAAAAAATAAATAAAAAAACACAAGTGTGCTAAATTATTTAATGTAACCAAGGATGTTATCATGATGCTACTAATGCTTCCACCCAAACGATGTAATCATGATGGATCCTGATGGTAAAATGGCGCATTTTTCCTGCTTTGTGCGTAATCTCCAAAAATGCTTTATACGGTTTCACACCGGAGCCAAGAAATCAGTCAACCGAAACCTAGCAACACAAGAAGTGCATCAATTCTAAGCAAAAACAACTGACTTTTTCCACCCTTAATTCGTAAAGATCTATAATATTTTTAAAATCCTTTATGCAAATGTGCTTATCTTTGAAGTGATATTGGAATCGTAGGAAATTTTAATTGCATTACATGCCTTAGAATGTTTTTTTTCAAAAGGCCAGTGTAGCTGCATTGATTTATTTATTTATTTATGTATTTTAAAAGGTAAGGTGTTACAGTCTGATTTGCCAAATTATAAAGATTTAATACAAATGTTACAGATACACTATAAACTGCCTATTCCGATATGAAGTGCCAAGATGTATATAGCGAAACACAAAAGTGAAAATGGTCAGGAATTCAAACTGAATTTCATATTTATAGCCAAAAGCAGACGAACTGAAAAAATTCTCCAATTCAGTTTAATTTAAAATTTACAAAGGGGGTATGAGTATGCCAGATACAGCCACGGCCTTAGAACCCTGAGGCACTGCGAACAGCTCTGTTTGGAAACTCCCTATTTTGGAGATTTTGGGGGCAGACATATCCCTTCAGGGTCGGACTGGGAAAAAAATTCAGCCCGGGCATTTTTTAACCACATCGCCCCACTGAATGACAAACACACCCCATCTCAAAGTGAGCATGTTGGTTCAATGCTCTTCCAGGGCTGAAGAGCTCTAGCATGAGAAAAGGGCCCTGTATTTGTTCTGCACAGCGTAAGCAAATTAAATAACATGCTTGCATTGTGTTTGCTTGAAACTTGTCTCACAGGTTTTCATAAATGGGATGCTCACTGTATCCCATTTATGGAGACACTATATGTTTGCTTACAAGGAATCTAGTGTGTGCATAGGGGATCCAGAGTGTGTATGTCAGAAATGTAGTGTGTGTGTGTAGGTGGTGCAGCGTCTGTGTGTAGGGGATCTAGTGCTTGTTTGAAGGACCCAGAGTGTGCATAGGAGATCTAATGAGTGTGTGTGTGTGTGTGTGTGTGTGTGTGTAGAGGATTCAGAGTGTATATAGGGATCTAGTGTGTGTAAATCTGTAGATGATCCAGAGTTGGGTAAGGGATCTAGTGTTTGTCTGGAATATAATGTGTTTAGGGGTGCAGTATGTGTGTGAGGGGTTCTGTAGTATATATACATATATGTTTGGACGTGTGTGCGTGAGTAGTGCAGCGTGTTTGGGGGCTGCTGTGTGTATGTGTGAGGTGTGCAGATGATGGCCAGTCCGGGCCTGTATCCCTTACATTAAAACATGTGAAGGAATTTATGAGAACATCATGTAGAATAAATAAATACATTTAGAATGATTTTAACAGACAACAAAAAGTAATATAAAGGCGCTTATTTAGATAGTAA